>NC_084944.1:19775062-20081216 GCF_958298935.1 Phragmites australis | reverse complement strand
GTTGCACTAATGGACTTGTCAATTGTAAACTTGTATATGTATCAGTTTCTTATTGTAATCATGCCAAATGCGTGTACTTGATGATCTTTGATATTTTTGTTAATGTGTTGCTGCAATATGTGTATGTAAGTGTACTGAATGAAATGTGACTGTTATATCCTGTTTCTCGTTGCAGAGGGCATGGCTAGCAAGTCTTGAGGCTAGCCCAACATTTGCATTTCAGGGGTAGGGATTATCTGAAGCGGTTCCAAACATGAACCACTTATGATATTAATGTTAGGAAACGGGTAGACTACACTAGGATAAATCAAAATTTCTCTACCACGTTTAATCAGGAAACTATACAAGTAGGGAATCATGAATCTTTACCACTAGACGCGTAGTGCAGCAGAAGAAGAGTCATGCGCGTCCATGAAGAGGAAGTAGTCGATCACGTCGACCACGAAGATGAAGTAGTCGATCTCGTCGTAGTGTCCTTGTTGCCGATCAGTAACGCATCAACGGCAACAGTGCCTTCACAGTATCCACACGTATAAGGATGAAATGCCGTACACGGTGTGCTAGCACCGCGCCCGGCTAGGGTATCGTACACCATTTGAGACTACAACTGATGGCACAATAAATAACATCCTAGGAGTGTCTCAAGGTGGGTCAATCTAACACCATGTTCTCTAGCATGTGTCCACATTATTGAATTGATATCTTCATATCTATGATCCGTGAAACATGATCATTTATTAGTCAATATGCTAATCTATGAATCATTATTGTCTCATATAATGATATGAGATTAAGGATCATTTAGAATAACATCATAATAAAACAAGTTTCACAAGCAAGTCATATACTTGCTGATCAATGTAAGTGATAATTATTCAAGGAACCAAATAAACAAACATATAAATATAGGCATGATACAATCTTTCACATGCACTATACTCAATCATGAAAGTATCTAATACACATAGAGCTCATGTACGCCTCATGCTTGGGCTGCGAGAGAGGCTTCGTCAACGGATCAGCAATATTCGAATATGTGTGCACCTTGCGTATCTTTACATCACCTCTATCTATGATCTCTCGGATAAGGTGATAGCGCCATAGTATGTGCTTGGACTTCTGGTACGACTTAGGCTCCTTAGCTTGTGCAATGGCTCCACTATTATCACAATAGAGATCTGTTGAACTAAATGCACTAGGCACCAGACCTAACTCAGAAACAAACTTTCTGATCCAAACAGCCTCCTTTGCATCTTCAAAAGCTGCTATGTACTTAGCCTCCATCATTGAATCGGCAATCATTTTTTCTTTGGAACTCTTCCAACTCACCACGCCTCCATTAAGGCAAAACACAAATCTAGACTACGATCTTAAATCGTCCTTGTCGGTTTGAAAGCTAGCATCAGTGTAACCATTTACAATGAGCTCCTCTTCACCTATACAAAGCGTGGAATACATGATGGACCCAATAGCGGAAGCATATGGGATCGCACTCATCCTCTCAAGCTCATCAGGTGTCGTAGAACACTGGACTCTTGTTGAGAGTGATGCCATGTGACATTGGCAAGAAACCCTTCTTGGAATTTTGCATATTGAACATTTTCAATACCTTATCAATGTACGTACTCTGGCTTAATCTGATCAGCCTTCCCAACGTATCTTTATAGATCTTTATGCCTAATATGTATGTCGCCTCTCCTATATCTTTCATTGAGAAACTCTTTCACGACGAAGATTTGACAGCATCAAGCATTGGAATATCATTCTCGATCAACAATATGTCATCTACATATAAGACCAAAAACACAAGTGCGCTCCCACTAACCTTTTTGTAAACACAAGGCTCTTCTTCATTCTTGATGAAGCCAAATCCTTTGACTACTTCATCAAAACGAAGGTTCCAACTCCGAGATGCTTGCTTCAGTCCATAGATGGACTTTTGAAGCTTGCATATCTTTCTAGTACTTTTTGAATCGACAAAACCTCCAGGCTGTATCATGTACACATCGTCACTAAGGTTTCCATTAAGGAAATTCGTTTTGAGATTCATTTGCCATATCTCATAGTCAAAATATGCAACAATCGCTAGGAGGATCCGAATAGACTTTAGCATTGCGACAGGCGACAATGTTTCATCATAATCAACACCTTGAATTTTCTTGAATCCTTTAGCCACCAACCGTGCTTTATAGATATGAATGTTTCCATCCATATCTATCTTTTTCTTAAAAACCCCATTTACACTTAATGGTTTTTACACCATCGGGCGGATCAACCAAGTTCCAAACTTGATTCTCCCGCATGGATTCTAATTCGGATCTGATGGCTCACAGCCATTTCTCAGAGTCCAGTCTTACCATTGCTTCCGTATAGTTTTTGGGCTCATCATTGTCCAATAATAATATACCGCGCTGCCCTGTGGTTACGAGCGTGAACCGTTCAGTTGCGTGACGTGCCCTTTCAGACCCACGTGGGCTGGTGGCTCAACAATATGTTTTACAATATCTTACACATCCTATTGAGATTCAGTGTGAGCTGAAATTATTTCTGGTGTTTCCTGAATTTCTTCGAGTTGCACCATGCTCCCACTAATTCTCTTTGAGAGAAACTCTTTCTCTAACACAATTCCGGGCGACAAACACTTTGCCTTCTTCCCGGTTTTAAAAATAATATCCTTTGGTTTCCCTAGGATATCCCACAAAGAAGCACTTGTTTGATTTGAGAGTGAGCTTATCGGACGTCAAACATTTTACATAAGCCTCACAACCCCATATCTTAAGAAAAGACAATGTGAGATGCTTCCCAGTCCACATCTCATATGACGTCTTTTCTACAGCTTTAGATGTAACCCTGTTTAATGTAAACGCAGTAGTTTTTAGAGCATATCCTCAGAAGGACAATGGAAGATCATATTGGCTCAGCATGGACCGGACCATGTCTAACAAGGGTCGGTTCCTCCGTTCGGATACCCCATTCCATTGAGGCATTCCTAGCGGAGTCCACTGTGGAACGATGTCCACATTGCTTTAGATGATCACCAAAATCATGGCTCAAATATTCACCCCCATGATCTAATCGTAGAAATTTAATTGTCTTACCCATTTGATTTTGTACCTCATTCTGGAACTCCTTGAACTTTTCAAAAGATCCAGACTTGTGCCTCATTAAGTAGATGTAACCATATCTACTAAAATCATCGGTGAAAGTAATGAAGCACTAAAAACCACCTCTGGCTGTAGAACTCATTGGTCTACATACATCTGTATGTATAAAGGCCAACAATTCATTCACCCTCTCACTTTGACCAGTGAAATGCGTCTTAGTCATATTGTCAAGTAAACAAGATTCACATGTATCAAATGATTCGAAATCAAATGAAGCTAGGAGACCATCTTTATAGAGCTTCTCCATGCGCCTCTCATTTATATGACCTAAGCGACAATGTCAAACATAAGTGGAATTCAAATCATTATGCCAAAGCATCTTTGCATTAATGTTATAGACACGGACATCCTCAAAATCTAGAATATAGAGTCCATTCATCAATGGATAATGACCATAGAACATGTCATTTAAATAAATTGAACAATACTTGTTCTTTATTATGACTTCAAAACCACTATCTTATTCCAAACATGAAGAAGAAATAATGTTTCTACCCAAGGTCAGAACATAATAACAATTATTTAATTCCAAAACTAACCCCGAGGGTAATGACAAGGGGTAAGTGCCAACAGCCAGTGCAGCAACCTTTCTCCATTGCTGACACAAATATCCACCTCACCTCTTGCAATACTTCTAGTCCTTCTTAGTACCTGCAATGATTTGTAAGTATGAATCATCGCACCGGTATCAAATACCTATGAATCATTAGGATGAGTAGCAAGATTAATTTCATTAACATTTATACCTGAAGTGGAAGCCTCACTTCCCTTCTTCTTCTTGAGTTCTTCCAAGTACAGCTTGCAGTTCCTCCGTCAATGGCCAAGCTTGTGGCAGTGGTGGCAAGCATCAGCAGCAGTAGAGCCAGCCTTGGACTTTCCAACAGGTTTACGCTTAGAGCTTGATATCTCATTTGAAATCTTAGCCTTGGCCTTACGCTTTCTCTTATAACTATCCTTCTGAACCATCATCACGTGACCAGAGCTTTTCTTAATGCTTTCCTCAATAGTCTTTAGCATCCCATGCAATTCAGCCATACTTGTCTCCATACTATTCATATGAAAGTTCAGAATGAACGGCTCAAAACTTGCAGAGAGCGACTGGAGAATCACATCAGTAGTCAACTCTAGGCTAAGGGGAAAACCAAGCTTTTCTAGGCTTTCAATGTAATCAATCATCTTGATCACATGAGGACTGACTAGGCTACCTTCTGCCAACCTGCACGTAAACAAGGACTTTGAGGTGTTGTACCTCTCAGCCCTAGCTTGGTTCTCAAACATGTCACGGAGTCCCACAATCATATTGTAAGCATATGTATTCTCATATTGCTTCTGAAGCTCAGAGTTCATTGTGGCAAGCATGAGACAGCTGACATCAAATGCATCATTGGTGTGCTTCTCATAAGCCTGCTTTTCAGCGGCTGTGGCACCATCTTCTAATTCAAGAGGATAGGGAACCTCTAGAATGTATTCCTTTTTCTCTTGCTTGAAAACAATTCTCAGATTATGATACTAATCAAAAAAAGTTTGTTCCATAAGCTTTTCTTTTTCAAGAATTGATCACAAGTTAATACTGGAAGCGTTACTAGCGGTAGATGCCATGATCTACAACAAAAAATAAGCATGCAAATTCAGCACTAAGTTTATGTGAATCTTCTATTAAACAATTTAACAAAAGACGCTCCACTATATGCTTTACAACTGTTTTCCCTCTAACGACATATAGTGTTCCAAGATCCATATTCATCTAAGTTCTAGTGAGCTTTGACATCACCGCTAGAAATCTAGTGACGCAAGTAAGCAACGACATGCTAATCACATCTCTATGTGACTCTTATTTATTGGGTGGCATCGAATGTCCCAGCGCCCAACATCATACCCTAAAGCCCAAAACCGTTTTGATAACTTTGTTAAGTAAACCAACACTATACTACAGATATCCAACATCCATCCCATTTAATAAGATAGTTGAAGGTACTTTACTTTGATAGACCTACCATACAATGATCAAATTTTAATAGGTGTAGCTATTAGAAGGGCATCAAGTACTCTTAATTTTTCTAAGGGAAATTATTCTATCATAATAATCATATCCACCACATATAAAATATGAAAGAATAGTATGACAAGAACATAAAAAGCATCACAGATAATCAGATTAACTGTGACATAGTATGGCCCTTCCCATAGTGATCTCCATCGCCAAGCTTCATGTCCTTATAGCCATCATGCTTGAAGGTTCCGTGATCATATACTAAGCTACTACACCTAATAGCTAGCAATGATAATATAAAGCATCACATGTCAACACGCAGGCCGTTATACAATAACATGATAGCCCTAGATTGCAATTAACGATGACACGTAAGCCACAAAATTATATGCATACATCACATACATAATAAGGCCATACCAGTCACATCATTCTCTGCAAAAACAAGTTAAGCGTAGAATCGAATTCTAATGTCATGATGTGAACATATTATTATAACAATCTAGGCATGTACGCTACGCAATGACTCGGAAATACATAGATCAAATCTATGAAATCACTATAAAAATCTCATCAGATTGATCATATCAAACCGATTTTGAGTCATTCACAATGCCTCAATTTCCACTAGATCAATCATATTGATCATCGCATGAGGTTTTCTGGAAACGATGACAACACACACAACCTTGATCAGTTGTTCTTCTAGCCATATAGCAGCGCGCGCTGTTAACCCTAATGGTGATTCTAGCCAGTAGGGGCAAGTCGCACGCACGGTCAGATGGGAGAGCAAGCTAGTCTTTTGGTCATATGGTTTCATCGATTCACACCTCATCCGATCCACATTACATTAAACCGCGCATCACCCGATTCATGTGATGAATCGATCATAAGAACACTAATAGATCCAATCTATTACTACAACATATCGACTATATGTGATAGATCCAAATAAAAAACTACGCATGTAGGCTCTGATACCACTATTAGGAAACGGGTAAGTTATGCTAGGACAAATCAAAATTTCTACAAGAAGAGGTTCTAACAACAAACTGGTTCTGATTGTCCTAGAATTAGAAGCGGTTCATTAGAGAAAGTGCTTCTGATGGTGGACTATCAAATTCTGATAGTTAAGTATCAGAAGTGGTTTTTGAATCGCTTCTGATACTCTGGACTTTCACAATCGCTTTCGAGAAAGCGGTTCCAAAACTGTTTTTGATGCTAGTTTGGAACCACTTTTGATGAGGTGTTCTGTAGTAGTATACCGTAGTGTACAGGTGAGTTCATGGGCATCTGCTCGTTCGGTTTCACCTATGACGTGAAGTGCTTCATCCATTGGGCATTCCCCGACTCTGTCTTGACACAGTCACTTGACAAGCTCCACCAAGACACATGGATGTAGAGGTTCTTTAAGCTGGCCTACGCCTGCTCCACAGGGCTCATGCTGGTGGCCATCGCATGCATGGCACTCACGATCATGGTCTCCGGCTACTTGCTCATCACGACATGGAAGATTATGATGATAGTCGCAGGGAGCCTGCCAGGTGTTGTTAGGATCAAGCATGAGGCTAGCCATCTCCTCGTGTCCTCTCTGCTATGACTTCTAGACCTAGATAGGAGTCGATCGCTGTGAGGAACCGTTCAAACAATATTCTAATTAATTACCAGGAGGATCATTATCCATAATCACAACCTCGATTATTAACCAGAATATCATCCCGGTAGTCCCAGCACGTGTTTTGTGCCCAAGGATCGGAACACATGCATTCCAACATGTGCATCACAACATAGCTTAATAAAGAGCGAGTAATAAACATTTATATTACAAGTATTAAGCATGCAACTGATTTCAACAATTTACAACAAAAGTGAGTTAGGAGGAGACAAAACCCCTCGACTCATAACCACAAAAGCACTACGCAGTGGAAAGTTAAACTTATGAACAACAAAAGAGAACGGTGCCACATGCCCTTAGGCACCATCTCAACACGCCACCTTCAAAGTAGGATGCACTACTCTTGCCCGCCACCCTGATCGGCAGGCAGGAAGTAGCCAAAAACAGCCTCTTCCTCAGCAGCAGCAATACTTGCAACAACTTAAGGGCAGCACCCTGAGTAGAAAGGTACTCGCAAGACTTAAACAATATGGATATATAATATTCCGACTCCAAGGATTATGCATTGAGCTGTTAGCAAGGACAGGCCATAAGGTTAAGTAAAACATATGCGGTACGCAACCTAGACATATATGTGTGAGCATCTATACTTAACCAAACATGACATTCTACCCTGCAATAACCAACTGAACATAAATGAAACTGCAACATAAGTACTTGAACAATTAAGTAAACTGAACCAACTCATCCATCACCATAATAATCGAACCATCAACCACATATCCGAACCACCAACCACATACGAGAACTCTATGACCGGGTGCAAATGAAACAATAGCATGCTCATGACTAAGAGCGCAGCAGTTCAAACTGTTTATACACCCTCAGGGGGATACTCCTGGACACACACGACATGAGGACCATATGGCTTGTGCCACCCGCTAAAGTGCACACAAGGGGGTACTCGTGACAACCTTTCCCAACCAGCTCCAACCGTGTGGATCATGCATTGCTCGGCGCAGCGGTACTAGAACTACTCCCGGAGCAAACTAGTACCACTTGCAAGCCCACCCTCTCACATTGTCGATGTTCAGGCCCACAAAGCCATAGCTGCGAAGGTATTCGGCTCGCCTTACCATTAGATCGGCATGTGGTGAGTAAGGTAAGTGCTAAAGCCAACTACCTCGACAATCAGCCTTAAACGATGCAAGAGGTCTACGGTGCTCGGGTTCCTTTCCCGAACTGCCCCCATGACTTTCCTTCGAGGAAGACGTCACCCCTAACACCGCCCACATCCCGTCTCATACTCACCACTCATCCAACCAACATCCACATAACTATATATGTGAATAATTAGTAAGCCCTACGCTTGCGAACAACGGTCGAACCATTGCTCATCTTCTACCAAGGACCTATGCATTGCTAAGTATTCGATCGACTCTTAGACATTTACCACGTTACCAAGGTTACAAGGATATAGATGAATAATTCAAGGTAGGGATTATGCAATCAACATAGGTTCTACCATAAAAACCTAACATCGACTCCCTATACATACAAACCTATACATAAGCATAGTTTATCAATATTTAGATTTCATTCAATTCGATAAAGGTGCAATATGATAGATGCTTGCCTTGCTGCTCAGGTAGCTGCCTATAGTTACCCATGAAACACTCGCTGAAATCCGGAAGATCGAAGTTGTCTTCGACCACGGTCACCTCCCGCTCCAGCTCCTTGTTAGCTAAACAAGAACGCGTGCAATGGTGAGCATGATTGAATGCAACAAGGCATGCCA
Source organism: Phragmites australis (assembly GCF_958298935.1). Classification (NCBI taxonomy): domain Eukaryota; kingdom Viridiplantae; phylum Streptophyta; class Magnoliopsida; order Poales; family Poaceae; genus Phragmites; species Phragmites australis. The sequence continues at coordinate 20,072,649 of NC_084944.1, read as the reverse complement.
CAATGCTTAACAACATGCTAGAAGTAGAAGATATGCGAATCAATGCAATACTAAACGAAAACCAGAAAATAGCAGCCATCCAGAGTATCCGGATTGGTTCGGAGTATCCGGGCTCAGACCCTCCGAGTGACCCTCCGGAAGAGGTGCTCGATTGCTGCTTTTTATTTGACTGGCCCGGAGTATCCGGGTGAATCCGGAATGTCTGAGTTCCGGAGTATCCGGGCCATCCTCTGGTGAAGATTCTCAATTAGCACTATTCTAACTTGACTCGGAACCTCCGGGTTGGTTCGGACTATTCGGGACGTGCTGGACACTCCGAGTGAGGTTCCGAATGAAGCTCTCGGCTACACGATCACATAACTACCCAGAGTCTCTGGGTTTGTCCGGATAATCCGAGTGCTACAGACTTGGGTTCTTCACGATTTTTTCCCTCGGGTGATTTAACTCATTTTACAAATCTGTGCTACACAAATGTGTACATGCCCTATCCAAGAGATCCTAAATCAAACTCGCACCCTAAACCCTAACCAATTTTGAACACAATTCAACGGACAAATTCTATTGAACCCGGAGTATCCGGGTGAGTCCAGAGTATTCGAGTCAACCTAGAAAACCTGTTCTCGAGTGGATTTTTGGTTGATTCAAGTTGCGATCTTTTCCAAGCCCAAAGGGGACATGTTAGGGATAGTCCAAGGGTATTAGAACTTACTCAAAAACTATCAACACGACTCTAGAGCTCATTTTCGACCAAAACTCCATTTTTGCTCCAAAAAGCTCAAGAATGCCAAGAACTTCAAGAACTACTCGATTCTTCCACGAAAATGAAAATGGATTGGATAGATGAGTAGCTCATGAGCTAGAGAATGCAATGGTACCACATGCATACCTTGAATCCTCTACTTGAGCTTGGATTTTGGGAAGAAAAGGGAGAGAGAGCTTGAGCTTGAGTGAGAGAGGGAGGGGGCAGCAGCTGTGTGCTGCACTTGGTGGGAACGTGGGGAGTGAGGAGAGGAGAGAGAGGGGGTAGGTGGAGTGCTGCCCACTTGAGAGAGGGAGTGGGTGGGATGGTGGGCCCACATGTTAGAGAAAATGGTTATTTCCAATACAATTTCTATTCTTTTCTCCCCCAATTTTCTTCTCTCATCCAAATGATTTTTAACGAAGTGCATTAGTGCTTCGAATTACCATTACAAAATATTAAGCATAATGCTTAAGAAGCATGATTTTGCTTAAATGCGTGATTAAGAATTTGGGACATGACAATCATGATGTACCTCAAGCTCACTCTCTTTTTTCTCCCAAAATCCGAGCTCAAGTGGAGGATTCAAGGTATGCATGTGGTACCATTTCATTATCTTGCTCATGAGCTACTCATCTATCCAATCCATTTTCGTTTTTGTGGAAGAATCGAGTAGTTCTTGAAGTTCTTGGTGTTCTTGAGCTTTTTGGAGCAAAAATGGGGTTTTGGTCAAAAATGAGCTCTAGAGTCGTGTTGGTAGTTGATGAGTAAGTTCTAGTACCCTTGGACTATCCCTAACATGTTCCCTTTAGGCTTGGAAAAGATCGCAACTCGAATCAACCAAAAATCCACTCGAGAACAACTTTTCTGGGCTGGCTCGGATACTCTGGACTGACCCGGATACTCCGGGTTCAGCAGAATTTGTCTGTTGAATTGTGTTCAAAATTGGTTAGGGTTTAGGGTGCGAGATTGGTCAAGGAGGTGGAAGATCATGTTCTAAATATCTGCAAGAGTCTTCTCACAGCTCAATCTCGGCAGAAGAGCTATGTGGATCGCCGCCGTCGAGAGCTCACATTTGAGGTTGGAGATCATGTGTACCTTAAAGTATCGCTTCTCAAAGGCGTGCGAAGGTTTCAAGTCCGAGGCAAGCTAGCGCCTCATTATGTGGGGCATTTCCAGATTATTGCTCAACGTGGAGAGGTGGCATATCAACTGGACTTGCCTCCGTCCCTCTCCGCCGTGCATGATGTCTTCCATGTGTTGCAACTGAAGAAATACCTCTGAGTTCCAGCCGAGGTCATTGATGTTGCACCTCAAGAGTTGTAGCCGGATCTTACATATTGTGAGCGACCTATCCAGATATTGGATGTAGCGGAACGCAAAACTCAGCGACATTCCATAAGATTCATCAAAGTCCAATGGAGCAACCACTCGGAAGACGAAGCAACTTGGGAGCGTGAGGACAAGATCCGCTCCGAGTATCCCGAGCTCTTTGAAGGCTTGGAAAAGTTGTTGTAAATTTTGCACAATTGAAACATTTCTCATGAATGTGTTCATTGCCTTGTTAAATGGAAATGTGCATTGGATTCTATCTCTCACAGCGTGGTTCCTAGACTCATCGTGCTCTTCCCCGACTCGTACCGAATCTCGGGGCAAGATTCTTTTTAAGGGGAGGGAGGTTTGTCACGTCCCAAATTCCATAATCACATAATTAAGTATAATTATACTTCTTAAGCATTATGTTTGATTTTGTGTAATTCGTTTTACGACTCTAGAGCGGTTCGTTTAAAGTCATTCGGATGAGAGAAAGAAATTCGGGAGAGAAAAGAATTAAAGTCGCAATTAAAACAGACCTCTTTCTCTCTAACATGTGGGATTGGAGTTCTTCGATTTCCCTCCATTTCCTCCACTTCCCAACGGTCACCAGCCTCCACAAGCATCTTGAGTAAGTCTCTTAGGCTCCCCATGGCAAGAATTCATGATTTGGTTGATCGATTTCGAGTTTTAGCAAAGTTCATGAGTTTTTGAGGTTTTGGACCAAAATGAGGATTTAGATGAGATTTGAGCTAGGAATCGAGTTGCTAGGTTGATGAGTGAATTCTAGACTCCATAAACCATCTCAAACATGTTCCTCTTTAGTTGGAAAAGATTGCATTTCGATTTGGCAAAATTTTCCCCAAATCAGAGAAGTTCTAGGAAGTGCGGAGTATCCACATAAAACTGCGTATAGTCCACAGAAGTGCAGAGGCTCCGCACCAAAGTGCGGAGGGTCCACACTTTCTGGAAAAATGGCAATTTGAATTATATTCAAGATTTTCTTAGGGTTAAGCTATAAAGTTAGTCTAGAACCCTTAGTATGGTATATGCGCAGGAGTATGTAGCATATATTCAAGTTTGGAGTTAAATCGATCGACGAATCGTCGAAAACACATTTTCAGCCCAGGTCCATAGTGTCCGGACAGAAGTTCGGAGGGTCCGCACATGTCCAGAGTATCCGGAGAATTCTCCGGATAGTCCGGAGTTTTCCTGAGTTGCGCAATGTCTGGATGTTCCGCATAATTTTACGGATAGTCCGCATATGTCCAGAGGTTCCAGAGAATTCTCCAGAGGTTCCGCACTTTCGGCAACTTTTCAAATTGGTTTGAGTCCCAATTTTGTTCTAGCTCGTATGTTTGCACTTTTAACATGTTTTGTGCATCTTATGGCATGCATTGTTGCATTTCATCCATACTGACGGCATTGCATGCGTTATTCTTTTTAGAGATCGCCGAACCGACGATCCCGACAAGTGAGGGTGATTCGGAGGCACCCCACCTTTGTGAGCCAGTGCATCAAGGTAAGCAACTAAGCATATTGATCCCTCTTATGTAATTGGATAAGTCTAAAATTGATGAAATATGCTTATGTATGTATGCATGTTTAGTGAGTCAGTGTCGGGTACCAATGGGTAGAACCTATGCCGATTGCATTCATCTACTACAATACTTATGTATTTACATTCCTTGTAGCCTTGAGGTGTTGTCAATGTCTAGGTATGAGTTCGACTTATATGCTTAGCCATGCTTAGGTCATTCGATAGAAGTCAAATGACGGTGCATTCCGTTGTTCACGAGCATAGGACCTTCTTATGATTATATACACTTGTTGAGGTTGACATGGTTGTATGAGTGGTGAGTATGAGACGAGATTTGGGCGGTGTTAGGGGTGTCGTCTGCCTCGGTGGAAAGTCCAAGGGGCAGGTCGGGGGAGGAAACCCGAGCACCATAGACCGCTTGCATCGTTTAAGGCTGATCGCCGGGGTAGTTGGCTTTAGCACTTACCTTACTTACCACATGCCGATCTAATGGTAAGGCGAGTCAAATACCTTCGCAGTTGTAGCTTTATGCGCGTGGACATCGACGGTGTGAGCAGGCAGGCTTGTAAGCAGTACTAGTTTGCTCCGAGAGTAGTTCTAGTATCGTCACGCCGAGCGATGCATGCCTCACATGGTTGGGGCTATGTGGGAAAGGTTGTCACGAGTACCCCCTTGTGTGCACTTTAGCGGGTGGCACAAGCTGTATGGTCCTCGTGTCGTGTGGGTTCAGAAGTATCCCCCTACAGGGTGTATAAACAGTTCGAACTGCCGCGCTCTCGGTCATGAGTATGCTATTGTTTTATTTGCACCCGGTCGTAGAGTTTCGAGTATGGTTTGTGGTTCGGTATGTGGGAGATGGTGATGTGGGCACTTGTTACTTATTGATATACATGTTGTTACAGTTGCACTTGTTCAGTTGTTAGATGCAGGGTGGCTTTCATATGTTTTGGTAAAGTTTCAGTCACTCACACATATATCCAGGATGCTTAGTGCATATGTTTTACTTAACCTGTGGTTCATCCTTGCTAATGATCAATACATAATCCTTGGAGTCTAGCTATGTTTATGTGCTCTATATGGTTTAAGTCTTGCGAGTACCTTCATACTCATGCCTACGCTTTCAGGTACTCCTGTTGCTGAGGAAGAGGCGATGTTTGGCTACTTTGTGCCCGCCGATGTAGGTGGTGGGCAAGAGTAGTGCATCCTATCCTGGGTGGTCGTGCTTTTGTGATGGAGCCTAAGGGCATATGGCTCCATCCCCCTTTTGTTGTGTAGCTTTTAGTCTTCCGCTACTTAGGTCTTTTGTTGGTTAGAAGTTGAGCAGGTTTTAGTCTCCTCCTAGCTCTCTTTTGCTGAAAATTGTGATAACTTGTTGCATGCTTAAGAACTTGTAATATAATGTTAATTACTCGCTCTTTCTTAAGCTGATGTACATGTTGGAAAGGCATGTGTTCTGATCTTGGGCACAAATCACGTGCCGGGACTACCGGGATGATATTCTTGTTAATCATCGAGGTTGTGATTATGAATAATGATCCTCTTGGTGATTAATTAGAATATTATTTGGACAGTTCCTCACACTTTGGGAGGCATGGCTCCGAGAGATGGAGGCCTCGGGAGGCATGGCTTCCAGAGATGGAGGTTTCGGGAGGTATTGCTTCGGGAGATGGAAGCGTCGGGAGTCATGGCTCCGGAAGGTGGTTACTCCGGAGCCTAGAAGTTTGAAAGCAGCCTTCGGGAGGTGTGGGTCCATGGGCATGGGCTAGCTGGGCCAAGGTGCCGTCTGGGGTCCTTAACAATAACCCCAACAACTATCTCAAAACAACACATTAGTGATGGGTGATAAATACCATTAGTGACGTGTTTTATACCCGTTACTCTAAACACGTCACTAATAATGACTCATTAGTGACGGGTCTGGATCCAGACCCGTCACTGATGCGGATCCATACCCGTTACTAATGAGCACTTGTAAACCCCAAAAAAAAGGAAATAGCTACAATATACAAAAGCCCGAAAGCCACTAATGAACACATATAGTACATCATTTGGTTGTTCGAATTGCTACAATATACAACAGAAAGCCAATTAAAGACACCTACAACTATAAAATAGCATTTCCAAGAAACAGAAAAACAAGCACTGAAGACATGCAAAAGAACTAATTACATAGGAAGAATCACAACATATGACGCTAACATATTTAAACAACAACTTAACTTCCTTTGATCAATCACTGCACTTTTCAAGCACTCATTTCTTCCCCATTTGAATCCATGAGACTTATGAGAAAAATATACCTTAAAGCCTTTGTTCTGAGAAACTTCGATGATACTTTCCCTTGTTATACCAGGCAATGTTCCATTAATTGCAAGAGTAGAAATAACATTGCCCTGGTGCAAAAAGATAAGAAAAAAAATTCCATCATGTCACTATAAACTTGAATAATAAACCCATAGTCCTCACTTAAGTGAAATAAAATTCCTCAAGAAAAATCATATAGCTGAAAGTTACTCCTAAATAGAAAGACATGTCTAAATTCATATGTATGAATGAGCAATTCATCCTCCAGGGAATAATGAGCACTTGAAAAATCCAAGTAAGATTCACCTTCTCTGTAGTGCATGAATAAGGACAATCATATAGCTGCTCTATCATGAATAAGGAAACTAGAGAAACATTTTATAGTTTCTGCAAATTCTTTACCTGTCCATTTAGTGCACACTCACTCTTCTTTGGTACCATATTCGAAGTACCAGAACATCGGGGAAAAATTCAGTAAGAGTCTATGGCAGCAATAGTAATAATAGAGAAGAATGGGAAATCACAAGAGCTGCAAGCAGTCGAAAGGAGCCGTAGTCAAAAGCTGCTGCAAGCTTTTTTAGATGGACTAGTCTCCCGGTTGCACCAAGAGATCATGCCAAATTCCAAAACAAAGCCCCATCATCAGGAATCTACCACTCCTATCCCAAACAAACCAGGCATCAGATTGGGGATCTGAATGCATATGGAGTCAATCGATGCCTACCAACACGAATCAAAGAAACCTACAATAAATAAGCCCTAAATAGTGCCCAAAATTATGGGGAGATTGCACGGTGTGGAGACAGAGAGAGGGAGATGGGGGATGGGGGTGGGCGCGCGTACAAACTTGCCGGCCTCCTTGGCCTTGGTCATCTGGGTGTCAAACTCCTCCTTGGTGTGGCACGTGATCACGACACCCTCCTTGGCCGCCATTCTTCTGCTCTGCTCCTTCCTTCCTCGAGAACATAGTGCAGATTAAGATTTCTCTCGGGGGGTGCCGGCATGGTCGGCGTTGATCTGGGCCTTACCGGCATGGTCGGCGTAGACCTAGGCATCCAACGGAGCCGATGGCCGTGCGCCGCCGGCGTCCATGGCTGGTGCGGCTGGGCCTGCCTGACTGGTGGGGTCGTGGCTAGAGGTGGAGGAGGTGAGGGCAACGACAGCCATGGGGGCGAGGGCAGGGAAGGGCGAAATGGGATTTGAGGTGAGGTGGGGTGGGGAGGGATGCGTGTGCGAGTGAGCTGGCGGCGGCGGCGATAGGCACGGGGCGGGCTCTATGGTTGCCCACCCGTGGTTGCCTGGGCCGGAATGGCCGCCTGGGCCATGGCCTAGGTTGCATGGATCCTCCCATATTCGCATTAGTGATGGGTGCTTTCAACATACATCATTAATGAATTTCACATTAGTGACGGGTGTTGTTATCACTCGTCACTAATGAGTGGTCTCTCTATAACCCATCACTAATGACTGTATCATTAGTGATGTGTTGTGAAGTGATTCGTCAGTGTTATCATTAGTGGCAGGTGATGTCTAGACCTATCACTAATGAGCTATCATTAGTGATGGGTCTGAGACGGGTCCTAACCCAAGATGTACTGAGCAGCTATCATTAATGACGTGTCTCCTTTGTTGATTTCTTACATAGTGAATACTACTATCAGAAGTGGTTTTGTACTGCAACTAGTTCTAATACATCAGATTTCGATCCAAGGAAGAATTGATTATGTTAGTTCAAATGTCAGAAGCTGTTCTGTCAAAAAAAAACTGCTTTTGAAATATCAAAAGCGGTTGTCCGTGGGAACTGCTTCTGATATATGCATCTTCAGGATCGGTTCTTTTTGAGAACCGCTTTGGAAACATGGGCCAATAAAATAGAGCTTCTAGTTTTTAATCTTCACTAGTTTTTTGCCCGTGCGTTGCAACGGGCGCCAAAAGTTTGTTAAATAAAAATAAATTATCTATTCGTGCATTGCAACGGACGCCAAAAATTTGTTAAAAAAATATGACGTAACACACGTGGATCGTCCCCGACCTGGGGGAAGCCGGATCTGGCGAGGGAAGGCAGAGGAGAGCAGCTGACCGGGGGAGGCGGAGGAGGGCTAAGAAGGGTGAAGGAGGGCTGGGAGAGAGAGAGAGAGAGAGAGAGAGAGAGAGAGAGAGAGAGAGAGAGAGAGAGAGAGAGAGAGCACCGGATGGATAAGGCCGGTCCTCGGCGAAGGCGGCGATCTCGGAGAAGGCGATGATGCGGGCGGAGTTGAGGCCAAGCTCCCGCGCGAGCAACAAGCCACATCACCCGCCAGCAGCAGATCGAACGGGGGAGGCAGGCCTCCAGACTCCAGTGGCCTGGTCCTGGAACAAAAACACTTGAAATAAGAAATAACAATATAACATATATGAACAAACTTTCAAAGAGGAAGTCACTATGCAAAAGCAGAAACCAGCCAATGAAAAACCCTCCAGAGATGATAGAATGGCATACCTAAAGAGATATATTCGATGCTTCTTGAAAGCGCAACATAGCAGTGTTGGGTCTGATAAAGGTTCCTTGCTATCATTGACATTGGTAGCTACTGAAGGAATTTTTCTAAACTTCTCGTTGCCATTGTCGCCTTGGTATAGAGCAATTTTCAGATACCTTTCATTGTTCTCTACCTTTCCCAAGATACGGGAAACCTTATTTGTGTGCAAGTTTACAATCTGCACATATGTATGATAAGGATAGTAAGTTTTACAGCAAGTTGTTCAGTTCAATAGCAAAAAATGGCGAAAAAAGTGCATAATGATACCACCATATGAGCATGGCACGATGATTATCTATTTAAGCAGTCAGTTGCTCAAGAGTGCAGACATATATGATAAGCCCCAGCTAGACACATAGGGAACCAAGATACTGCAAGACTTCTTTGCTTTTCACTTTTTACTTTAGGAGCGACTACTAAGGCCCCAATGTCTGTACTCAATAGGTTATTTAAAATGTAATAAAAATAACTATATATAATATAAATGGTCTAATACTATTCAAGAACACAAATCACCAAATTAGCATACCTTTATGCCCAAAAGGGTAGCATAAATAAGAAAGTTACAGTATTAGGTTGTGGAACATTTTTTGTGTTCTCTATTTCCTTCTCAACAGCCATTCGACGCCCAAAATCAATAGCGTCAAGATGATACAATGGAACATCACTTCTTTGAAGATCTTGTGCCACCTACAAATCATAATATTCAATTGAAATAAGAATGCAACATAGTTACCTTTCATATGCAAATATTTGCCAGAGAAGCTTCTTACCTCAAGGGACTCATCATATACACATCTTAGTTTCCTATTTTTAAACCAAAATACCTGTATCCTGCGATCAGGGGATGTGACGGCAAATTGAGCGCCATCGTTGCTCATCTGAAAACAACCAGCTCATTTAGCAGAGTTATTCAATGTACAATCTGAAGGACAAGACTGGCCATCAGGCCATCATTTCTATGAAGTGTCAGATTTGACAACACAATAGGCTGAGTTTATTGTGTCCAATGATTTACTTCGACATCATTTTTCTTTCAGCTAATCATACACAGTTCAGAATATAGTGCTCTATCCCTATCCCTAAATAATAAGATAAGATGGATATGCCAAGTCTAAAGTCTTACAAATTCAGATACCCCTGTCATCTAACTATTGTTAGAATAAAATGAAAAAGGAAAATCTAGTTGCATAGTAGTATAATCTCAGTGGGATTGTGGGAATACCCTTATTCTGCTGCAAAGCATTCAAGCCCATTGTTGTCCAATTGTATGCCTAATTATTCTATGAATAAAGAAAAAAGATATGTAAATCATTTTAGGAATATAAAAAGTACCTCGATAGCAGACACACTCGTCTTATATTTTGCAATTTCAAATAGATTTGTGCCTGTTTTCAAACGAAATCTCACCCTGCGCAAAGCAAATAGCAACATTGAGTGTTGGTAAGTCTAAGTTTATGCGTTCACCAAGGGGGAGAATGGACATCTATTACAAAGGAAATCGTAGGAACATACTGATAGAGTGATAGGATTCACAAAAGATGGAGAGAAAAAAGGAAAATCCGAACCAGAAACAGCTAGGTAGGCTGTTATCAAGCAAGGAAGTGATTCAGAACAAGATTAAAGCTGAGAAATCGATTATGTTATTCCTTGAACAATTTTATTTTTACCAAACATAATATGATCTAATTGGATCTCACTGCGATGAACATATATTATCTGGTATGTTTTTCCAGTTACAATGTTTTCAGCAAAAGTAGTGGAAGATGCAAACATGTGCTCAAGCTTGCAGTTGTTCATCAGAACAATAGGAGAATGTTTTGGCAAAGATAAATGAAGCTACATAATGTTGAAAATAACTGCAAAGGGGCAGCAACATACTCATGTTCTGGAAACTTTAGGGTAGATGGAGACCAGTATTCCAACAGTCCTTTGGCGTTAGCAGATATCATAACATCATGGACATGGTTATATTTCAAAACTTTGACAGGGCCAGCATGAATCTGTAGTTAAAGAAGAAGCTCATACAGTAGGTATCCTCTTGTAAATTCATAGAAATTATACATACAAACATGGAAGGCAACAAGAGAATACCTCTTTGGATATGATTGGATCGTTTGAACCGGATTGAGTATTATATATGTGAATAGATGGGGTATTTCTGTCACTAACAGCAAGTTTTTGTTTAACATCCCCTTCTCGATAAACCCACTCAATAGTCCCAGGAACAAATGGAAGACACATCATGAACATCATGTCATAGTTTACAACATCATAACCTTCACAGACTGATTGCTGGATATCGTGCAGCAAAGTAAACCATCAACACTCACCTGCAATACTGAATCATGCTATAATTTATAGTTGTTCGTATTACCACACGTAGGAGCGATAACTAAGAGTAGCAACAAGCAAGCCAAAGAACACCTTATGTTTAATCAAAAAAGAAAAAAATGTATGTGGCATAAGATAGGTCACATGAATGTAACAACTTCCTCTTAGTCGAGGAAATGAACTTAAGAATGTGCACACTCACAGCTAAGCCTTCGATGGGACTGAGATGAGACCGAAAATGTTTAGCAAATTCAATCCAAGTAGGTTTCTTCTTCCAAAACTTCAGATATCCTAGAAAAGAAGAAAAGAAGGGCAATTAAGCCCCCATCTCAGACACTGCAACAGACAGTGTTCCCTATAAGCTCAATAAAAATTTATTCGAGCATAGATCCAAACTCTTCAAACAGAATTATCCATTAAGCACTAAAGTTGAATCCACAGCAATCACACCACAGAATAGTTTGACATTTCAGCATATATTGCTGACAAATCATAAAATTCAGCCCAAGTAGCAGGTAGCTAAAGCTAATCCATCTACTACCACAAACCACTATCACACACGAAATAAAATATGACGCTGAGACGAGAGTGTTAGAGGGTTCACAAGCAGATCAAGAAACAGGCAGATCGGGAGGCAATATTGATGCCCAATGCACACCCAAAGCAATAGATCAAGAAATGAGGATCCGGGGGACGACCTGGGTCATGGTCGCTGGACTGGTACTGCTGCTGCTACTGTGCCTGCTACATCAGGAGCGCCTGTTGCAGCTGCTGATGCCGGAGACTCTACTGCTACTGCTAGTGACTGCCCCCGGTGCTGTTCATCTTCTTCTCCTTCGGCTACAGGCTACTCAGCTGAGGCGAAGACCAGATCGGAACCCCGGCAAAACGAATCCACGTGGAGCGTCCTGGAGGAGATCGACGGGCTGGGAGGGGGATCGGCTGCTCACATCGGCGCAGGCGTGGAGCTCCATGGCTGGCACGTCGGCCGCATCGGCGGCGAAGGAGAGGCCGCCGTCGTCGCCGGCTGGGAAGCCTACGCAGTTCTCAACCACGGACATGTCCAGCTTCATGGCGTTGCGTGGCGGCGGGGCCGAGGGAGGCGCGGCCGGGGTCGACGGAGGGAGGTGGCACGGCGGAGGCCGGCGACGAGGCAAAGGCGACGGTCCGATGCAGCGCTGGGAGATTCGATTTCGGGAGCAGGGTGAGGAGGATGGGGTGCGGGCGGACTAGCCGGGGGCGGCGGAGGGGGGACGTGGGCTTGCGGATGGAGAGCTGGCGGCAATTTTGGGAGCAGGGCGAGGCTGAGGAGGAGGGCGCGGGTGTGCGGACGAAGGCATGGTCGTCCGATCGGGTGAGCGAACAAGCGGATGGACGGACGGAGGACATGGACGGAGGAATCGACAGAGGATTCATTGGACGGACGGATCACGTCTTACAGCTTTTTTAAGTAGGAGAGATTTCTCCCTCCCCTCTCTTTCGTGCAACCGTTGTGGCCGAACTCTCAACCGTTGAAGCGCCGAAGCCCAACCAACAACCAGCCCGATTAGGCGCCCGTAGCCCCAAATGGTATACGCACGCTGCACACACGAGTGAGAATCGAGATGGAGGGCGGGCGGCTGGTAGGGGTAGGGGTGGCGTTGGCGTCGGCGCCAGCACGGCTCGGCGGGGCAGCGCTAGCGCGGCAGGGCGCGGCCGCCGCGAGAGCGAGAGCAGCGTGAGAGCGAGAGCAGCCGTGGCGGCGCGAGCGCGGCTGGTCCGGGTGGCGGCGGCGCCGGCGCAAGCACGGCTCTGCGGGGCGGCGCTAGCGCGGCAGGGTGCGGCCGGCGCTAGCTGCGCTCGCTCTCGCGCGGCCGCCGCCGCGGCGCCCGCGCCCATACGGAGATGCAAGATACGGAGCCTACGCCCATACAGCGACCTTACAGAGCCCCCTCCCGTGACTCTGAAGGTGTGGATAGCTTCTTTCCTTGTCAGTGTTGATTGCTTGATGCAAGATGAGAATAGCATTTGTACCTAGATCAGGTGCTTCTGTGTGCTCTTTCTAAGTTTCTATCATTAACATGCCAGTGTTGAATTGTTGAATGCTTGATGCAAAATGAGGATAGCATTTGTACCTCGATCATGTGCTTGTGTTTGCTCTTTCTATCACTGACAAGGGGATTGACATAACTGGGTTGTTGAGATGTTAGATGCAGGACTAGTTAGGTGCTTGCATCCCGAGTCTAAACCTCAAATGTTTCCTGAATATTTAGGGGTAATATGTCAGGTAATGGTTAAGGTTGCCATGGACTTTTTTGGTTCAATTTAATTCCTACTCATACTGAATTATGATTCATGTTCTGTTCAACATCTACAGAATGTAACGAGCAACATCCTTACAAAATCTATGGTTTGCGACTCCAGCACCGTATCATCTGATGTGGCATGTGAAATTGAACTTGTTTTCTTGGCAGTCCTTAATCAGTTGTTCGCTATCAATATTTGCAATACCATTTATTACTGAGTAACGCAAGAGCCAAACAAACTCATTGATCTTATCATTGTTTAATATTTATAGTTATCGAACAATTTTTTTAGTTATGTACACCCAATTTGAAAATGCTAGGCCCGCCACTGGTCGGGAGGCGGCTGCCAGGTGGGGCGTCTAGCGATGCAGGCGCCAGTCAGCTGTATGATGTGGTTGCCCGTTGCCATCCAGCTGCCCTTGACTGGCTCTGCCACCCTATCGCCGCCGCCGCTTTGTGCGTCATCCGCATCTGTGGTGCATCCTCATGCAATCAGCTGTTCAAGTGAGTATGAATCGGTGAAGGATCCCGCATTTCCTCGCTCTCTCTCTGGGTCTCAGGGCTGATTAGTCGATGCTTGGCCTGCCCCAGCTTCGACATGGGTCGTAGAAGGAGTGGTCATGGCCAGTTAGCTCCAGGATGTGGTCGGGCAGCTGGCAACGCCTTGAAGTCTCAGAAGTGACCAGCATTTTCTCTTGAACAAGGTATGTTCAGGACTAAGCACCTCAGGAGCTATAAGGCAGAAGTAGAAAACAAAGATGGAACCAAACAACTGAAACTGAAAGTAAAGCAAGAAAGGATAATCTTGATAATGATGGCTTACCTTACATTGTTATCGGGAAATTCCCAAAAATAGGAGATGACCACAACTATATGTTCACCACGAACTCTTCAGCATGGCGGATCTACTTCAAATTTGAGATGGACGTTCGTTATGACATTATGTAGTTAAAAAGTGGGTGCGGGAAACAAAAAGAAGCGGTTGTATGGTAAAACTGCTTCTGATACCCAACTATCAAAAGCGATTGATCCTTACAACCACTTCTGATAGTTGACTATTAGAAACTATTTTTAAACGCTTCTAATACTACTATCAAAAGCGGTTCTTACCTAGACCTTATCTAATAGCCTTATCCCTCTATATATTCTGGCACCTTCCCCTTGCCCTAGCCTTCCTTACTCGTTGCCCAGATCCGCCTTCCTTGCTCTCCTCCACCACCGTTGCCTAGATCCGCCGCCATTACTTCCATTCTCCATCGCCATTGTCATTCTCCATGCTACCGCATTTCTGACCTCTTGATGCCCCCATCCCGTGCCCTCTTCGTCGCGCGGCCGCAGAGGGAGCCGTGCTGTCATGGTCTCCTCCATCTGCGCTGCCACAGCCGACGCTGACACCATCATCTCCTACACCCGCACTGCCACGGTCTCCTCCACCCACACCATCATGATCTCCTCCGCCGACGCCGACAACAACACAACCGACATTATGTAATTTTTTGGGGGCTTTTTTGCATTGTTATTTGTTTGTTGAATAAAACATGGTAGATTAGTTACATTAGGTCTAGCATAATTTAGAAATTAGGTGAGGGTGAGTGACAGCGCTAGGGTTAGGGTTATGGTCAGCATAACTTAGAAACTGGTATTTGCGTTATTAGCAATGACCATATTTAGGAATGGTCAAATTTAGCAAACAGTTTAGCAAATAGTTTTGTTTCAAACTAAAATCAGTGTAGTTGAATTAAGTTTAGCAATTACTTTATTTGAGATTTGAAATTAGTTGAATTGTGATATGTGATAATGTGATTACCGAATGGTTATTTGCATTAGTTTCATACGTTTGAAGCTCTTGTAGCAATTACTTTATTTGAGATTTGAAATTAGTTGAATTGTGACATGTGATTACCGAAATGGTTAGTTGCATTAGTTTCTAATGTTGAAGCTCTTGAAATCTTGTTACTTTAGTAGTTCATCTAGTCCATTAGGTGTTAATTTAGTTCAATTTAGTTAATTATTTTCATATGTCGTGTGAATTTTATTTGCCAAATGGTATCACATTATTTCTTTATTTTCCAAATTCAAGTTATCTATTCGTTATTTTAGTCATGATAGTTGGCGTATGATGATGAGGTGGACGGTGAAGTACTTGGAAGTAGCACTGAGGAGTATTGTCACAATCCCGTGTCATCTTATACTTTACCTCATCATGTGATGAGATTGAGTGAAAGATGGTGCCGGATTGTGACAATATGCACGTGGTAGCTTTGATAGCTACGATCATTTCTGCCTTGATCCGTGGATTGCTACAATCATTTTATTTTCCATGTTCAAGTTATTTTTCCATTAGTTAGTCTATGGTGATGAGGCACATGGTGAAGTACTATTAAGTGATTGCACTAGTGAGGTGTACTATCACAATTCCACATCTTCTTACACTCTACCTCATCGTAACTTGGAAAATTATGAGTGAAAGTAGGTGTTGGATTGTGACAGTATGCAGGTCCCACTACTGAATCCACCTATAATGGTAGCTATGATAGCTACAATATTTTGTGCCTTACTGAGGATGTTTTGTTGAAAAGCTGCTTTTTACTTGATATTGTGTTAGTGTTTTGGCCTGTGATGATGAGGCAGACGGGTTGGTAGTTGCAGACGGGTTGGTACTTGATATTGTTCTAAACGAATGGCAAATTTCACACTTAGCATCAAACAAATCGATTTTTTGGGTTGGTACTTGCTTCAGTTCAGTATAAGCTCCGATATCTTCTGGCCAAGGAGATGAGTTGTTGACAACAGGATTTGACATCCCGCAAAAGTCTTGGGCCAGGGAATTTTAAAATATCGGAACTTTCCATAGCTTGGATCAGAACTTCTGATATAGAAATAATTCGGGACTGAGAACTCCATATTTGGAAAAATCGGACAATCCGATAACATCAGAGATTCCGATCTGAAAATCAGAACTTCCAACCCGATAATTTTAATTCAAACCAAGGATCCCATGTGTCGGGGTCACCATCAAGGACCCCCGACGCTTCCCAGCTCCGTCAGCCAGTCTGAAGACCATTAGGCTCAGAACCCCTCTGGAACCCCGAGCCCCGGAGCAACCACAGAGACCCAAGCCTCCGGAGACCCATGACCCTCGGAGGCTTGGGAAAGGACAAGGGGCTCCCCAGTATGACCAGTGGGACGGGCCCACCAGCTACGTGGTCGGCCACGATGTGACTGGTCTTTAAATGCCAGTATAGTGATGGTCGTTCTGACACGCTGATGCAAGTGATGGTCGCCCTGACCTGCTGGTGCAAGTGGTGGCCACCCTGGCACGTCGGACAAGATCGGCACCACAGTCGGCGACTGACCAAACGTTGTGACCGCTTGCCACCACAGTGACTACCGCAATTAGGGGATGTCATCATAGCTGCTAATATTTTGATCTGGGTCTGGGCTATATTTTATTGGATTGTCCCTAAGACCCGATGGTATAGTTGCAACATGTATCATAACCCCTGTAGGGGCATATTTGTACACTTGCTCTTTGAAAAAGAGTATGTTGGTGGAAGAAAATGTCTTCCACAAACAAGTGCGGCGAGAGCACACTCACACGAATGACTCAAGCTTGGAGAAGTGGAGAGGAAGGAACACCAAATGTATTAATCGTTAAAAGATTGACCCTCTGGTCTGGTGGCCAGGGGTCTACATTTATAGTGCCATTTGAGGTGTAAACGTACAAGTATGCCATGCAGAGATAACAGTACAAGCTACCGTCATACTGTAGGGACTCAGGATCGGTCGAACTTACACAGCCCGAGCCCTGGTAAAAATACTTTTACCCCTACCTAGAAGATATTATCTATTATGACAAATACAGTGGTGCAAGCAACCGTAAGGGCGTGATGCTGAGCCAGTCGTCAATTGCGGCACGGCGCCGCACTTTCCTGGGTGTCAAGCTGACCTCCACTTGCACTGGAATATCAGGGTGACCCCCACTTGCATCGGTATTAACTGCCGGTCACTTCATGTCAGATGACTGCAGGAGGTGTCCTTCCTTTGCTGATATTTTCTTAGGAGGCTAGCTGTCTCTCCTGCTTGGTGGAGCGGTCTGATGAGCTCTTACGGCATTCGGAGGTTGTAGTCTTGGTGTGGAGCCCGGAGTGACCTCCACTTGCACTGGAATATCAGGGTGACCCCCACTTGCATTGGTATTAACTGCCAGTCACTTCATGTCAGATGACTGCAGGAGGTGTCCTTCCTTTGCTGATATTTCCTTAGGAGGCTAGCTATCTCTCCTGCTTGGAGAAGGAGCGGTCTGATGAGCTCTTACGGCATTCGGAGGTTGTAGTCTTGGTGTGGAGCCCGGAGCCTCAGGGCTCCGGAGTAGCACCAGATGGCGGCTCCCTGGCAATGCCTGTAGGCTGCGGCATTTCCCCCAACAATGTCCTTCCTTTACTGATATTTCCTCCGAAGCCTAGTTGCCTCCCCTGCCTGGAGAAGGAGCGGCCTGATGAGCTCTTACGGCCACTACAAAAGTAACAAAACATAACCAGTGAACAAAAATCAGTAGGTAGAGGACCCACCTTGTGGTTAACGAATAGGATCTCCTATCAGTGCTCACTCCACGATGACTTAACACCCATTACGGACTGACATGAGCAAAAAGAATCCTATGCTAAAAACATTCTATCTCAGGTCTTGTTTATTGTAAATTATAGCCACGAAAGCAATCACATAAATCATGTTATTTAAAATGCAATTAGTGCATATAGAAAAAATAAATTGCGGGCAACATTTATTGAGAATCATATTATATGCCAAACCCTTAAAGGAAACGGAAGTGAATTTTCTTGATATATTCAGTTGAGGCAAGCACATCTATAACTTGGACTCTAGCAAGTTAACAACCGTGTCTCATTAAAATCATGCCAACACCAGTTGCAATTTGGATCAACAACTGTCACATGGATATGCAAAAGATCATTGATTTTCAAGTTCATTTTTGCTAAGTTCATTTTTTTAAAAAAATATAAAAATAAAAAATTCTCAATCCGAAGAGGCAGGACCAATAGGTTTACTGGGCAAGGCTTAGGTAGTGGATCATTGGCCTGGAGTGAACCAGGCTTGACTTGGATTATAAAACGCCAGCTGGACCTGCTGCCTTCTTCTGTACGGAATCGTCGCTCACTGGTTCACGGGTCTTGCCCTTTTCCATTCTCTCTCTCTCTCTCCGCTCCGCCACGAACCATCTGGAAAGTTCCAGAGCTCTTGCCATGGATTTGGCCCCCTCCGCCTCCCTGTTCGGGCGGACTTCCTCGCCTCCACAGTGAGTCCAGGCACTCCCGCTTGCGCTCGGATTTAGAAACCCTAGCGCTTCCGTGGACGGCGTGGCGACCGGCTCCTCCGCGCCGCGTACGATGGTGACATCTCCCAAGTCAAGAGTGTGCTCTCTCGCGCGATCAAAGTCTCTTCAATTTTGATTTCCGCGCTCTGCTCTTGCTGTATCGAGAGGATTTGTTTTTGGTCCGGTGGTGGGTTTTGTGTTGAGGGGAATTGGTCGGTTGATTTGTTCACGCAGAGCTGGCGAAGTGGCTGGAGGAGGCGGGGAAGGGCGTGGAGGGGAAGGGCGTGGAAGAGGCAGGGCGGGGTGCGCTCAAGGCCTCGTGGAACAGGGGCCACGGGCCGCTCCACATGGCGGTGTCAGCCGGGAACGTGGCGTCGTGCAACTTCCTCATCAAGGAACTCGAGCTCAACATTGACGCGACTGGCACCGATGGTTCATAACTTATTCTTACTTTTACCTTTGAGTGGCATTCGTCGGCTGAGTACTGGGAGGGATGAGTTGGTTGGATCATGTTTTGTAGTATGGGAAGAAGGAAGGTTTTGCTCTGATTTGTAGGAGAAATCGAGGGTTAAGTTTGTTACGAAATGCCACATCAATGTGGCATGCGAGGTATGCTGGCTTATTTGTTTGGGAGAAAATTGTTGGAAGCTGGTTGCGGTAATTGGTGTGAAACAAGCTGTGTATGATAGCATATGAAATGTGGTAATCTGTGACCAATCTTCCTGTCTTTCCCGGTATTTTGTGGTGCAACTGGTATTTTATTCAGAGGCTGCCCAGGCTGGAGTTCACCAATCCCTCCCAATTTCCAATTTCCTATCATGAAATAGAAGCCAGTGAGGTTGAAGGATAGTTCATGTGGAGATGATATGAGATCGTCGTCAGTTTCTTATGCATTGATGCGAATGGGATTCCCCGTCTTTTTGTTGTTTCTGGAGTAAAAGAGGAAGCCTTTGTCTGCTCGAGAAAATGTTTGCAAATATTTGATTTCGGTGAAATACATGTTGAGTGATGGATATGCAAAATATGATCTATCAAGGTAGCATTAAGCAGTGATGGCATTGTGTGTCATGGATCTTGCCGTTTAGTTAAAACTTACACCATGGTACACATACACCTGTAATATTTCTATCTTTCTTGATTATATACCACTTCATTTGGTCAGAAGCAACAAGTGTCGATCATTCTGATTGCCATTTCTTGTGTCCTTGCCACTTGACAGGTGCGACACCCCTAGTTTTTGCAATACATGATAGTGGATCTACAGCTGTTGTGAGACTTCTTCTTGACTGTGGTGCTGATCCAAACAAAGCATACAGTAATGGATGTGCTCCTCTCCATACTGCAACAATTCGAGGTTCTCTGCACCATTGAATATTTGTGTTTTGGATTCTATCTAGCTGTTCTTTGAGCTTTACTTAAGGCTTATCATACCAAATGTTTTCCTTCTCATATGTAAGGTAAATTTGGCACTTCTTTTTATTATTGCCTGAAGCCTACTAGTTGCTCATTGTGGTTTTCTACTGAGTAAAGTTGGCTATTCCTACTAGAACGTAATATTTAGTTAGTAGTCCAATTTTCTGAATTATATCTAGTGTAGTCAATCTAGCGTCAATATAAACAATGTCCACACAGCGGGTTCATTATTCAGCTGCACGAGTGAACTTGAGAATTAAAGAGTGTAAGAAGGCGTTGTGCCTAAAAGAAAATATGAGACCTTTTTTGGTTGGTTGGACCTACCACTAGCAATCCTTGAGTGTAAGATGGCACTGTAACTAAAAGAAAAGGGAGCGAGGGAAAATGGTGCTGTGTTGCTTGACTTAAACATTGGTTTTGAGTTTTGACCATGTTTTCGCCCTTAGTTTCCGAAAAGCTTAAACACCCAGTTTGCTTACTGCTTTTTCGAAGCCATCTTTACAATTCTTAACATGGTTACTTCAGTTTTGGTAGGTCTATAAAAATGCTTTATAAACATAAACTTGAATTATTTTAGTTATATAACACATTTATTTTAATATATCCATAAACGTAATGTGACAGGATTATTATCCTTGCGTTTGATCCAGGTACCAATGAAATTGTGGAGTTGTTATTGTCCAAAAAAACTAATGTTGACGCTATGTGGGAGTATATATTGCTGCCCAACATGGAAATGCAAGAATGATGGAATTATTGTTGCGGTATCAGGCAAATGTAATAATTTCTTTCTTCCCAGCTTTATTTTGCTCTTCCGACCAATATATGATATATTAGGTATGGTATTCTATCCATGATAAATAACCAAAGAATTAGCAGCTGGAAAAATTCGTTTGGGAGTAGAAATGTTCTTGTGTTTTCCCTCCAGCTCTATATATGTGGCCTGGGAATTGTCGGTTGAATGCTATTTTTTGCATGCTCGGCTAGGCTGATGGCTTTGTTGGCCGGCTCAAATCTGATGGCTTTTTTTATTTATTTCTTTTGTACTTCTACTATGTATTAGAATGCCTGTGTGCCAGATGATAACACATTTTAAAACCATAACCATAACCATATTGCATATTATCCTAATGGTGGTTTGAATCTCAAATTTTGGTTACGGCTCATTTTTTAATATTTTTGTGACATGAAATTTCGGATGTTAAAAGGTTGCGATAGGATAAAGCGAAAACATTGTTTGGCTACGACTATCTTTCAACTATCCGGTTGGTTCCTTTTTTTCTTCTTGAAAATTGGTCAGACTGATTTTTTAAAATATAATTTTCATAAGCAAAACTGTTTTTTGTTATCTTGGTTTTACTATAACTAAACCAAAGAAGTGTTTTTCTTTGTTATGCTTTAAATCCAGATACCAGATTAAGAAAAAAATGGTTTTGTTAAAACCTGAGATCTAAACAACTTCTAAGGTCACTCTTGGTCAGAACAGATTATAATTCAGTCCAAGCTCCTGTATAATGGGGCTGGGGCTTGCCTACTGTTCCTGCTCGTTGCCACCTAGTCCACACAAATGCTTATTTGTTGGGCCCCGTTCCTATTGTGGATACTGGGTAGTCTGTACATGAGCTTACTCATATGTTAGTGAGCATGGAGCATGGGTGAGAATGGGCAACACAGTATAACCTTATTACCCTAATTTTGTTGCCGTGCTGTTTAGGGTGTTCATTTGATCCATGCAGTGAGATAGTGGCATAAGGGGCTCCGTTGATGAACGCTAGATTTTACCTAAAAGTGCTGGGGTATAATTTTACATCCAATGATACGTAGGAAAAAATTATTGTGGGGCACTGTGGTTTCCATCTGCATGTTTATTATTCTGCAGAGAAAATTGAATAAAGTGGTCAAGTCACAGATGGTCTTTTTGGTTAATTATTTTACTTCTTATATAAAAAATTCGTATTGCACTGTTAGACTTCTTTTATAGAGTACCCTTGGTCATTTGTTTTTGTACAAGTAATGTGTTGTTTGTCTTTTCTCCAGCCAAACCTTGATTTAGAGCACACACCACGGAAAGCGGCAAAATCTTCGGTCATTCAATCATTACTATAGAAATATTTTAGCGAGATGTTCCTTATATAGACGTATATTTGGATTCGTCTATAAAAAAGTAATACAAACAGTTTCAAATCATAACCGTTTGAAAAATAACTAAAATAGTTTCATAAGGTAAAACGAGGTTTTAGTACAGACGATTCTACTGTACTTTAGTAATACAGATAATTACAGATGATATAGTTCGCGTCCCGCTTTGCAACTGCATACACGCAACGCCCTGCGCGTAGTTCACACGATTCCAACTCAACTACAGCGTCCCACTTTGCACTGCATATCCTCCCACGACGTCTGCCTCGGATCCGGCCGGCCGGCCGGCCCCTAGCTCCCCTAGCTCTCCTTCTAGTCCCCCGGCCCCCTACCTCAACCCTTTCTCCTACGTTGCTCGATTTGGGGTTTGCCGCACGTAGATCTTGCGGGTTCCGCCTGACTCGCGTGTGTCACCATGGAAGTCGAGGAGGAGGACGAGTCCACCCACCCAACCTCCAAAACCCCGACCAAGCTACACATCAGCTGCATCCTCCCGCGATTTCTTTGCAGCGGCTCGACCTCCGGCTCATCATCAAGTCCTGGCTCCTCGAGCCCCTGAGAGACAGCAACCTGAGCTCTTCGCGCTCGTCGCCATGTGGATCTCCAGCAAGGTGATGTCGTGAGCATTTCCTTCTGCAAACGCCCAAGCGGAGGCAGCGGCGGCGGCGTCCGAGGCCTCGGTCGGCGCCGGCGAGCAGGGATCCTCCCCGCCGCCCCCCGCGGTGCGTGGGCGGTGGGGCCTGCTCAAATTCGGCGCCCTCGCGGCGGTCGCTGGGGCCATCGGCGGCGTCGGATACGCCAGCTACGGTGCGATCCTGCGGTCCCCCGTCGCGATCTCGGTCCTAGGGCTCCTCGTTTTTGTCTGGATTCGGTTTGGGCTTGCGCGTCTGACTTGTGCCGTTTGTTCCTTTTTGTTTGTGTGCAGCATATTCGCTGGATGAGGTGGAGCAGAAGACGCGGGAGTTCAGGAAGAATCCAGCTCCACCCGTCGCGGAAGATGCCTCCGAATTCGAGGTAAGTAGTACCGTGCAATCTTCCAATCCTTATTGTTGCTTCTTAGTATGTGTGAATTGCAAAGTCAAGTAGGCATCTGGCCTTCGGACGTCTGAGAGGGGAGTGGGAGGTGTACCCTGATGATCCTTTCGACAGATCAGTTTGTTGTAATGCAACTAGGATTAGCAGCTCGAGTTCCCATAGATTAAGGTGACTAGGCCAAACTGTTGCCTCAACGGGGCAAAATTTGTGGATGTTCTCAATTAGAGTTTGGTATCTACTGAAATTCCAGCCCTGGCTACTTGGTACTTGCTGTGGAGTACCATTCTGTTGGATGGAGGAAGGGTAAAGGAAAAGAGAGAGGGATGGATGTTCTAATGACTAACAATTTCCTTTTTTTGATGCCACCATAACATTATCAATGATTTTTTCAAGGATTTGTGCTGATATAGAAACTTGCAATAAATATGTGCTCCGGTGATGTTGCACAAATGGGGAGAGTGGACATGAACAATGAATTAAATTAAAGAGTGAATACTTTTCTCCATTTGACTGTGAAACATGGTCTAACTGTGAATTATAATTGTGTTTCTTGTTTGCAGAAGTTTAAGGTCATGGCTTACTCAACAGCTATGAAAGGCACAAACTACTTTGTGCTCCTTTTTTTTTTTTTTTGCTGTTTCTATCCTCTCTTTCTTTTGAGATCTCTAAAGCCGCTACTGCACACTTCTTTCTTCTACCGATGAGTGATTATACACTTCCTGAACACTTGTTGTTTCAGTTCCAGCTTTTCTTTGTTGGTTCTGTACCTTCTTAATCTTACTTAGAGTTTTATATTTCGGTACTGCAGTTCCGGTTGCAGCAATAGAGCTCTACTTGGATATTAGGAGCACTATTGAAGACCAGGGTTGAGTCAGGGTTGGTAACAAAATATGAACTTTTCATTTTTTTATACATTCATATTTCCAGCAAGTGTTTGTAATTGCTCTATTTATTTTTACTCCAGGGCTTTACTGAACCTGCATCGGACAAACTTCTACCAGATCTACTTCCTCGAGCCCCTGAGAGACAGCAACCCGGAGCTCTTCACGCTTGTCGCAATGTGGATCTCCAGCAAGGTGATGTTGTGAGCATTTCCTTGTGCAAACGCTATGTGGATCTCCTGCATGGATCCCAGGAATTACTGAAAGCAAGGCCATGTGAAGATGCACATTATAAAAGGTGGTGATCCAGAGCAGCAAAGATTATAAAATCAATGATTACTTGATTAGCTTACTTGGCATTTGTAATAACATATCCTTTAATATCATTCTGGTGTATAGTATGCGAGTATGCAACTTACAGGTAACTAGAAATAATTTGCAACTCGGAGTGCCAAGGTTTGAACTTTTAAAAGTTAAAGATTTGGATGGCCATTCTGTTTGCGTAGCAGCATTAGCATTAGCAGTCAATTATCAAAGTATGGGTCACAATTTTATTTTTTTTGGTATTTTTTCTTAGTACAAACGATTCTAAATTGGAACCGTCTGTACTAATTATTTGTACAGACGGCTCTAAACACAAAACCGCCTGTACAAATAATTAGTACAGACGGTAGAAATATGATTTGTACAGATTTTTTTGCACAGACTGTTCGAAAAAGCGTCCCACGCGGGGTTTTCGAACCGTCTGTATAAATCATTTCTCTAGTAGTGATGATAGCTGTGGAACTACTTATTAAGGTGCAGTGACTTGTCCTGTAGAGTTGCTATTGATCCTCTACAAACATATTGCCAAGGAAACTGGACAAATTTAACTTGTTATTCCTTAAAGCTTTAACAAAAAAGCTGTGTTCCAGATTCTGTATTACATATTGTATGTTGCAGGCTGGTGCTCATGTTAATGCTGGTGTGCCTGAAAGTCCACTGATAGCAGCTGCAACTGCTGGCTTAACTGACTTCATCAAGTGTTTATTGAAAGCTGGTGCCGATGCAAATATACCTGATGATGTGACTTCTATCCTACCACTTTGCTTGTTCGTGTTCACTTTTGTACTACTGGGCTGCCTATCTATTGTACTTTCAAAATAATGTTCTAAAAATACTACATAATGAATGGTTGCTGTAACATTCCAAGATCTTGATAACAAAACAGCATAGTTTAGAAGATGGAATATGGCACTGCTCCAAGTTCTTTATTCCAATAAATTAGTTGAATCTTATGCTCACAAGCTCCACTAGTGTGAAACTCGGTTGAAATATTTGGTGTTTGCTTATAACTAGGTGCAGTTTAGGGTAAAATGCTGCACTTCGAAGTCCTATGTTATTACTTCTAAAAAAAAGGAAATAAATTCGTTATCTTGCTGATACTGAAGTTGATATGGTCCCTCCTTGGCACTGGAAAAGAGCAACGGAACTGAAAGAGCCTGATCTATACTTCTCGCACCTGTTCTTTCTTTAGATCTGTCCAAGGGATAATGGAAATATCAGTGCATATACCCTGTTCAATAAGTAGAAATGTGGAGCACATTAGTGTTCTCTCTTGGTTGGGCAGTAAGTGTCGGAGAAGGATAATCACTTATTCTTAAAAAACCAGGGTTCTTAAGTTAAAAATCCAAGAGAGGGAGAAAAAAGGGGATAGCTCCACTTTCCTGGTTCTTCTGTAGCTAAATTCCCCGGGAACCACAAGAATCCTTACAATGAGTTTCCAAATCAGCACCTTTTGTTTGACGTTTTGAGAAGAGTTTTTCTTTAGAGAGTACAGTACAACAAAACTTGTAAGCCGTATCATCTAGACTTTGCCATATTCTAGTACACACTGATACCCCAAAACATGACATTGACATGCCCTCATCGGACGCCTCTAGTTCCTTACGCTCATTTCGGATCTTAGTTCTCTTGTAATATAATGCCTTCCCACATTCTTTTCTTACTCATTGCGCGACATAAATCCTAACTTTGTTATTTCCTAAGCTCTCCTATGATTATTTGTCAAATTTCTTGTTGGTGCCCCTCTTTAACAGAATGGTAGAACACCAGTAGAAATTGCTGCAATCCAAGGATGGCAGGAATGTGTTGAGGTTCTTTTCCGTGTCACCAACCCTTTGGCTAGAGTTGCAGACTGGAGCATTGATGGAGTAATTCAACATGCAAAATTTACAAGTTCACAAGTATGGATAAGACATGCAGATTGCTAAAATTGATGTCATACCACTTGCTTTGAAAAATTCTTATCACTTCAATATTATATTTGACTTTCAGTTGTCAATGCTATTTAGGATCATTTGCACCATGAGGATGATGAATCTGATTTTGAGGCAGAAGGTGATGCTGCATTCTCTGAAAGGGATTGTGCTCATGCGTTGACTCTCTACACTGGTAATTGTTGCACTATACATCTCGTTAGATTTAAGCTGCACTTCTGTTTGCTGGTATCAACTCATGTTCTGACTTAAGCCTACTATGTACTGCAACATATAGGTGCATCCTGATCAATCCAATACACTAGTATCAGAGTCCCATAGAACGTATTGCCTTTTATTTTAACGCACACTCATATTAAAGTTCCAAGAAAAAAAATCTGGTCATATATCCTTCACAATTGGGTGATCTAGTTATTGAAATTTTGTTTACCACCTTTTTGTTCCGTTCTTTGATAGGGACTAACTTCATCTTTGGTTTAATAAATTAAATCATTTTATGGCTGCAGGTAATGGAGATCGACCCTGATGATTCAACCTTATATGCAAATAGGAGCCTTTGCTTTCTGCATACAGGTGATGAAAGCAAGGCTGTCGAAGATGCTAATACCTACAAAGATATGCAGCCAGATTTATCAAAATCCCGCTACGCGCAAGGAGCAGCTCTAGATCTGGTGAAGGTGGGCTTTTCTACCAAGTAGCAATGCCATTTGATTTTCCATAATTTGTGTCATATTTCATGGTCATGTATTGTTGGGGTTTTTATCTTTAGGAGTTTGGCGAAGCAAAACGGGATGCCGCAAGTATGCATGAGGTATCTTTAGCCTGATTACTCAATAGTTAAGAATTTTACAACCAAGAATTTTCATGATCATGATTTCATTTCTTGTGTACTTCAGATTGCTTTCTCCTCATATAAGAGGACTCTGTGTACTATGAGCGCTAACGAGATGTTATGGGTAAATAGCATTCCCTTAGTAGGATCGCTTATTATTTTCTTTAGTTCCATATTCACAAATTTATTTTAAATGCACAGAATACAACTACTATATCATTGGATGGGAGTAACAGTGAAGTTCACGAAACCTATATGTTTGCTATAGCCCTGATAAGATTCTGGAATTGTTCATATGGTAACATAGTTGACTATAGCTCGTTGCTGGGGTACGAAAAGGTATTGTATACCACCCTGCCGAGTGAATACTTCCATCTGATCCTAAAGTATGGTGGTCAATCAGTTGATCTGGTTATCGACGCTCGTGATGTTTGGTTTCATAGAGCTATTGGACCAAAAGGGATATGCATTCTGAAATAAAATAGCAAGCTCCCTAAATATATTACTCTAGAGGGTATAACTGTGCTGCCATATGGGGGCCAGTATCGCAACATTGCGCCAGAGGGGGGTCAGAATGCTAACAATTGGTTTAGAGACTCTCAAAGAAGCATTCATTATACTGACAGAATTTGATTGGGAGACAGATACAGAGACTTCGGAATTCAGAGCCGTGTTAGGAAGAATAGTTTTCAGCATCTGTGAGGCTTATAAATATCACAGAGTTCATGAACTTATTTGCAGTACAATAAGTGAAGGGACTACAACGACAGTTGAGGATAGCTCTGATCCGGGTCTTGCTGAGGTCGTTAACAAGTGGGGTAGGTTCTGTGGTGTTGCCAACATAACTTTGTTTAGATATGTCCATGAGGAAATATAGACAAATACATCTGAATTATTGTAGAAGAATCTTGGCGGGATTGATTTGATAGAGGCAGTATTGGAGAATATTATAATTGCACCATATGGCTTTGTCCACCCGTGTTACCTTGAGCTTCTGCCAAGGGCTTCCGATGTATGGAGCGCAGTGGATTCGGGGAAAGGCGATCCAGATGTGACCCTTCTAAGGAATTTTGATTACACTGCCCTGAATTCTTGGCAACGCAGTAAGTTTCTGAGGGAGACAGAAAAGTACCTAGGAGACCGGTCAGGTGGAAAAGCTCACCCCAGCGCAATTGATTTTGTAAACAGAATAAGTTCACGAACTTTGTTATATTTATTTATAAGCCTCACAGATGCTGAAAACTATTCTTTCTAGCGCGGCTCTGAATTCCGGAGTCTCTGTATCTGTCTCCCAATCAAATTCTGCTAGTATATTGAATGCTTTTCGGAGAGCCTCTAATTCAATTGTTAGCATTCCGTCCCCCCTGGCACAATGTTGCCATACTAGCCCTCATATGACAGTACAATTATACCCTCTAGAGTAATATATTTAGGGAGCTTGCTGTCTTGTTTTAGAATTCATATTCCTTTTGGTCTTATAGCTTAATGAAACTAACCATCACGAGCGTCGATAACTAGGTCAACTGATTGATCTCCATACTTTAGAATCAGATGGAAGCATCCACTCGGCGGGGTGGTATATAATACCTTTTCGTACCCCAACAACGAGTTATAGTCAACTATGTTACTATATGAGCAATTTCAGAATCTCATCAGGGCTATAGCAAGCATATAGCTTTCGTGGACTTCATTGTTACTCCCATCCAATAATAGAGTATTTATATTCTGTGTATTCAAAATAAATTTGTGAATATGGAACTAAAGCAAATCATAAGTGATCTTACTAAGAGAATGCTATTTACCCGTAATATCTCGTTAGCAGTCATAGTACACAGAACCCTCTTATATGGGGAGAATGTAATCTGCAGTAACATAAGAAATGAAATCATGATTATGAAGATTCTCGGCTGTAAGAATTCTTAACTACTAGGAGATCAGGCTGAGGATACCTCATGCAGACTTGCGACATCCCGTTTTGCTTTGCCAAACTCCTATAAAGACAAGACCCAACAATATACGACCATGAAATATGACAGTCAACTTAGGCATTTTGGTCAAGAACTACCAAAGGTTCAACCTGCAAATGGTTTTGTCAAGTCTGTTTGTGTAGCTGCTAAACTCTTTGGAAAAGTCAAGAAGTGACATGTGAGCACTAATGTATATTGGCTACTATTATTTGCATTGTTTTATATTGGTCTGCATTCCAATCAGTGATGCATTTTTGTTCATCTTGTAAGGCCACTTAGATATTTGATACTAACTTTGAATAGTGTGGTCTGAACTTGGATTTTGGAAACGAACCAACTGACAAAGCATCTGGGTAACCTTGGCTCTATTTTCTCTTGTTCTTTGGCTGGGAATATATGCTACAGATTGAGGTTTAATATATTGTTCAAATATGCTAAGATCGATGTCTTCACAATACTTTATCCTGTTCCCCTATAGAAAGAAATAGTGTTTATACTGTTTCATATCAGTACAATATAATCCCTAGTATTCAATACTACAGTAAATTCATGTACTTTTACCTCATGTTGAGAATCTTGTGCTCTAAGGAGCATACTAGCCTTGATGTTGGTTCTGTTTTCTGCATTTGTTTCCTGGTTTGGTTTGGAGATTTAGCTACACTGGAAGTTCATGCTTTATCTGCTCACTTCTTGTACTTGGATTTACATTTTAATGATACGAATGTAACTTGTAACATATTTGCAGCAAGGACCATCCTTGAAGAAAGGTTGTTACTGCACAGGCAAGAAGGATTAATGTTTTTGTTACTGCACAGGCAAGAAGAGGTTAGTTGTTACTACTGCACATGCAAGATTGTACGTACTGACAGGTGAAGCATCCGTAGAAACCTGCGGGGCTGTGTTTTTTTACTTTCTTTTGGATCCTGCATTTTGCAAAGAACATGTCCATGTTTTGTGAAGAAAATCAAATCTGGATATTAGGTGTGCACAGTGAAACTGGCGGGGCCTGCGCTTGGGTATGATGAACCACAAATAGTGCTGGAAGTCTGAAAACCTTAGCCCAAGTTTTGGTGATATTACGGACGTTGTGAAGTTGTGATGTATTACTGGTGAGATGAGAGATATATGCAAGGTTGGATCTGGTGAGTATCTTGTATGGTGGATATCTTTTTCTGTTGCTAACTTGCTATAAAATTGCCACATCAACATTCGGCACCAAGCATTGCAACACAAGTTCTGTGAATCGCCAACTAGCAAACATGTGAAAACCAGTGGTAAGGGAACCAAGGGCCTATTCCACGGGTGCAAGCTACTTAGCTTCTAACGGACGCCTATCCCCCATAACTGTCGGGGCGCATAAATGTTGCAGATGTGACCAACTGGAGGGTCATCACAATTGGCCTAACTCACCCACCTCCGGGGGGGGGGGGGTGGTGTGGTGTTGGCCCGTCAATGCTACTGCAAGTCTTAAGCCCTTGACTAAATTCATTGTTCAGTTAAGAAATATCAGGTTTCAATAGATCGAACGTTTTTCAACCAGAAAATTAGGCTTTCGTATTGGGAATTTGAGGTTTCAGATTCCAATACGAGCTTTCAATTATGAAAACTCAACTTTAAACTGTAAGATTCTGACAACTCAACTAAAATTCTTTTAAACGGAAAATTTGAACTTTCAATACGGAATCCCAACTTTTAAGGAGATCTGAACACTTCCAACTATAGAAAATCAAACCTCTCAACATTCAACATCGAAAATTAACATTTTATGAAATTTTGAAAAGCTTTTCTCAAGGCCTTTCTCAGACTTCATTGATCGATGACTGTTGCTCACCCAATGATGGTGCTGCTCAACTCATGGTGCTTGGCATGCCATGACTGAGCTAACACAATGATCATGCTTGCAAGGGTGGACGCAAGAAAGATTCGTGGATTCAACATGGGTGCGGTAGGACAGGACTACATTGGCAGGACAATGAGGGAGAAGAAGGGGATGTAAAGGAGAGTGGTACAAAAGGAAGAAAAAGAGGCATTGGAGACACTTGCCCATTTTCTATAATAAGTAGCTATGCATGTGACACACACATGTAATTCTACAACCACCACTAGAGATCCAATGTAGAGTCATATTCGTGTCTAGCCTTGATGATGATTAGTGTGTGTTCCTCCTGAATATGATGGCATGGACATATGCTTTCGCTGCAGCTACTGGTTCATGCCCTGGAGATGGTAGCGATGGTTTGAACAACAAGCAATTTAAAGTACCAAAAGGATGAGAACAGTGTGTACGTTGGTTCAAAACCAACATTAGCAAGCTAAATCTATCTTCTTTGAGAGGAATTGATTTGAACCAAAAGTTGAATAAAATAATCTTTGAAAAATATCAAATAAATTGAAAGAAATTGATTTGAACAATTTGTGGAGCATAATTAAACAATTATGGACATGATTGTAGCTCCGCTTCTTGCTCTAAGCAGAAAGACTTATCAGAAATCGCAGGTTGGGTTTTCCAACCAAGCATCTGGGAGCAAAAAAATGTTGTGAAACAATATTACTTCATTAAGAGACATACGCTATAACACATTGAGAATATATATATATATATATATATATATATATATATATATATATATATATATTGCAATCCACGTGCCAGAATCATGATAGGGTCAACGACCATCTTCTTCTTCTTGGTATTACCGAAGAAGTGCAATGGGAGAGAGTTTGGGGGAAGCCACACACGGCAAGCATGCCGAGGGTTCCATTTATATTGGCTCATGAGAGAAAATCAAGGGATTACAATGATCTCAAGGATTGGTACAGTTGTTAGGATATATACGAGATATACATCGGTTAGAAACAAATCATAACGCTAACATCCCCCCGTAGTCGCAGCGGGAGGAGACCAGATGCAAAGACTGGACCATAAATCAAGGAAGAGCTGAGTTGTAACCCCTTTGTCATAATGTCGGCGAACTAGAGACTCGAAGGCACATGGAGAACACAAACATAGCCAAGAGAAACCTTTTCCTGCTCAAAGTGAATGTCGATCTCGATGTGCTTGATTTGACAATGTTGAACGGGGTTGGACAACATGTATCACATTGTCATAGTAGACAATAGTGGCAAACTGAAGAGGTAAATGAAGCTCCTGAAGTAGCTGGTGAATCCAGTAGCATTCAACTACAGCATGTGCCACCACCCTGTATTCCGCCTCGGCACTAGAGTGGGAGATGGTCGTTTTTCGTTTGGACGATCACGAGACGAGCTTTTCACCGAGGTAGACGTAGAAAACAGACATCAACCAACACGAATCAGGACAGCCGGCCCAATTCGCATCGGAGTAGGCAATGAGAGATGTGGTCGGTGTAGCATGTAGATGTTGTTCGAAGTCGAGCGCTCCCTTAACGTGCCACAAAATGCACTTGATCAGTGCAAGATGAGGTTCACGAGGGGCATGCATGTGAAGGCAAACCTGTTGCATGACGTAGGCGATGTCGGGGCGAGTAAGAGTTAGATACTAGAGGGAACCAGCCTAACTCCTGTACTCAGTAGCGTCGGTGACGGGCTCCCTAGTGGTGGCTGACAATTTAGCATGAGTGTCCACTGGTGTCGTAGTAGAGTAGCACTCGGACATGTCGGCACGCTGAAGAAGATCAACAACATACTGATACTGTGACAGGAACAACCCAAAGGTGGAACGCATCACCGAAATCCCGAGGAAGAAATGATGGTCACCAAGATCCATCATGGTGAACTCTTTGTACAGACAACAGGTTATGCGCTAGAGGATCTCGGTGGTGGATGCTGTAATGATGATGTCATCGACATACAACAGGAGGTAGGAGACATCGGAGTCGGCACAAAGGACGAAGAGTGATGTGTTGGAGACCGAAGCCACAAAGCCCAAGGTACAAACATGCGAAGCAAAGCGCTGGTACCAAGTGTGAGGCGCTTGCTTGAGGTCGTAGGGGGACTTCAAGAGGCGACATATGAGCTGAGGCTATGAAGAGTCAACGAAGTTGGAAGGTTGCTTGTAGAAAATGGTCTTGTCATGGGTGCCATGGAGGAAGACATTCTTAACGTCTAGTTGTTGGATCGGCCAGGAACGTGAAGCAGCGATGCTGAGGTCGACGTGTATTGTTGTCGGCTTCATAACTAGGCTGAAAGTGTCATCGTAGTCAATACCTGACTGTTGAGAATAGCCATGGATGACCCAACATGCTTTGTAGCAAGCGAGCGAGCCATCTGAACGGATTTTGTGCTTGAACACCCACTTGCCGGAGACGGCATTGGCGCCCGATGGATGAGGAACATGTGTCCAAGTACTGTTGTTAATAAATGCTTTGTGTTCATCTGCCATTGCCTGACACCAGTGAGGATCCTGAAGGGCGGTGGTACATCTTAGGAACCGCAGAGACATCGGAGTGAACCATTGAGAGGTTGAGGGGATCGATGGGAATGATGATGCCATCCTTGGTGCATGTCCGCATGGGGTGCGGACCAGGAGCGGGCCGGGCGATCGGTCGCAATGGCGCGACTGCCTGGTGTGTGCGCGGAGAATAGAGCTGGGCCATGCCAGTCAAAGGCACACCTTTGGCATCCGGGGGCACGTCCGGGCCAGCTGAAGGCACGCTAGTGTCAGTCGTTAGCATGGCTAGGCCAACCGAGGGCACCATGGGTGCGGGTGGCGTTGAGGGGCCCGACACCACGCCAGACGTGGAAGGCATGCATAGGCCAGTGTCCGATGAAGATGGCACCCGAAGTGTGAGTGATGCATCGGGAGTAGACTTCGTCTCCAGGGAAGGCTGGTCAACACGCGTGGGCCAAGCCGAGGTGGCATGAACATGCAATGCTGGGAGGTTTGGGACTATAGGAGCCTGCAAAAAATCAAGTGCATGTGCCAGAGATGGTGGTGGTGAAGTATGCGAGGCAAAGGGAAAAACAAACTCATCAAAAACCACGTGACGGGAGATTACGATCCATTAGGTGGTTGGGTCGTAGCATCAATATCCTCGGTGGGATGAAGGGTAGCCAAGAATGATGCATGCAACAGAGCGAGTCTGAAGTTTATTGGAGGCAGTGGTGGACATAACAAAGGCAACCAAACACACGAAGATGTGAATAAGAGGGATGGACACCGTGAAGTTTGAAGTAAGGAGTGGACGAAGCAAGGGCTGTGCAAGGATGACGATTATGAAGATACATAGTAGCAGCAAGGGCTTCAGCCCAAAAATGAGGAGGCATGTGTCCTTGTATGAGTAGCGTCCGCATGGTGTCATTTATAGTACGAATAGCATGCTCAACCTTGCCATTTTGTGGATAGGAAAGGCGGAGAACAACACCATGACAATAAAAAAATATAGTGGTCGTGTTGTTAATGAATTATTTGTCATTGTCAGTTTGGATAGAACGGACAGGGACCCCGAACTGAGTTCAGACGTACGCAAAAATGATTTGGGGGCAGGAAAGGCACCAGACTAAGTGCGAAGAGGAAAACACCAATAAAAATGTGAAAAATCATCCACGATCACTAAATAATACTGAAAGCTTGGTGTCCTCACAACTGGAGATGTCCATAAATCACAATGTATTAAAGCAAAAGGCACACTAGACATGGAAGTGGAGGTAGCGAACAGCAAGAAAACATGTTTGCCGAATTGACACGCATGACATAAGTAATGACTGATATTATGTGTGGGAATGCAGGATGAGCGCTGAAGTGCGACGGTGGCATCATGACCGAGGTGACCAAGGCGACTGTGCCAGACTTCAGCTGACGCATGTTAAACACCATAATTCACCCTTGGATTTTGGTAAATAAATGGGGTAATGACCTCATTCTATGCATTTTATTATCACTAACCCTCACATTTCCACTAGTTTTGGTGCATCAACCTATTTTGCAGAAAAAGCCAAAATTATGAATAAAAATTGAGTAATGGAAGAAAAGGGTGAAAACGGGCCTTTAAGGGAAGGTTCCGCCAGCCAGAGAAGCTTTGTCAAGTTCAGTCGTTGTTTGGCCGGAGAAATCCACTGCCAAACAGCCACCCGAACAAGTCAGCAGATTTCAGCCGTTCGACTGGAGAAATCCACAGCCGAATAGCTGACGACTTTGGCAAGGAAATTTTGGCCATTTGGCCGGGTTTTTTTTGTGGCCGAGTTGACGGACGACTTCGGTAATGAGTTTTGGCCATTCGGCATGGACTTCCCGTGGCCGAACAACCTTCAGTCCGCAGCCGGCTCGTTGGCCACCCGACGGCTAACCAGCACATGGATGGATGGGCCAAGGTGTCCATCCATGGGCCACCCTCATGCCGATCGACCGAGAGTGGGCTAAAAGGATGCAGGCCACCTCAGAAGTCTTCTGGCCCATTGTCGGCCTGTCGACCACCCGATGGCCGGCCGGCATGAAGCCAATAGGCTGACTGAGGCCACCCACGGGTCACCCTTGGGCCATTGGGCCGAGGGCAGGCCAATAGGGTGCATGGCAGTCGGGGACCCATCCATGTTGGTCGGACCCACCTGACAGCCACCCGGAGGGGGTATCCAAGGCGTCCGGATTAAGGTGGCGTGTGTTGGCTGGACCCCCTTCGCGCCAAACCAACTTAAATCAATAGTCTGGCTGGATGGACACTTGCCCCCGGTTGGATGGACACTCATCCCCAGCTAG
Organism: Phragmites australis; assembly: GCF_958298935.1. Lineage (NCBI taxonomy): Eukaryota > Viridiplantae > Streptophyta > Magnoliopsida > Poales > Poaceae > Phragmites > Phragmites australis. Next base: position 20,037,087 of record NC_084944.1, on the reverse strand, counting down.
AGGGCTTCACGCTAGGAGGCACCGACATGGAGATTGGCCAACACCCCTATATAAGCTGCCCCTCATTTCCATTGGCACATAGCATCCAAGATCATCCAAGTCCATTCCACCACTCCATAGGTGCAATGTAGGCTCTTGTGCACCTCCATGATGTAGTGTAGGCGACCCCGGGAGAGTAGTAGCTAGGTAGTAGACTAGGAGAAGAGAATAGAGAGAGATGAAGAGAGTAGTAGCTTGGAGGTTAGGATGCCAGCTCTCCAACCATCTTGTACCTCTTCGGTGAAGATATTTTCTACAATAAAGCCGTCAGGTCTTCTTCTTGTCTGGTAACACTTTACCTGATCCCTTCTATTTTATATTCCGCCTCAACTTGGGTATTGTAATTCTTGTGGGTTCGTCGGCTAGCTTTGCAATGTTAGACTGCATTTCTTAGTCTAGTTGCTCTGCTAGATCATATATTTAGCAGACTATTAATTCTATGTGTAGATATGGTGTCTAGGTTAGCTTGGAATGCGGGTAACCCCACGGGAGACTGCAGATAGGTGACAACTATCGCGAAATCAGCTAGTCTGGGTTACTTAGTAGGCGAACGATAGCGGCAAGATCATAAGGTCCAAACGGTGGATGAAGCAATGAATTAACGAACCAAAGCCATTAGGATATAATCTATCGATAGGTGGTCATTAAGCGGTGCCACAATGATAATTAATATGATATATCTGACATGCTACTAGACTCCGGTAAGCTCCCTATGCACCCTTGGTTTTGTCAAGTGTCCTGCAACACCTTTGGTCGTGTGTGGCAAACAACTCCACTCCTTACTATTCTTTCTCCGAAACCCATCATTGGAAAGTCTTGTAATAATTATATACTTGTTAATTTGATATTCCTATCTCATTTGCTTCCCTATGGAAAATACGATACCCTGGAATACTCCAAGGTGAAATGCTACGACGAAACCTGTGCGCTTATAGATATCCATTTGCATGGCGTAAGGATCTCCAAAAAGCATCCTTATGCCTACTAAATCAGCAAGTGCACAGATACCATTGTAGCCTTTCACCACAGAGTATTCCGAGGTATCGAATCCACGAGGAACGAGGAGTGTTTCTATGGACCTAGCCGATGCGAAATCTAAACGCAAAGGTTGGGCAAGCTATGTATTGGAAGAGAGAAGTATGAGATGAAGGATCCATTAGCCAGGGCTTCACGAGATGATCACCTATCTTTAGATACCTACCAACAAACTTGGTTAAGCAGTTGTCCACTTTGGGCAAGGATATCGAACTTTTACGAGCCTACCTTCTACGGTCACCTACTAACATAACCCGGATGTAGCTGATTTAATGATAGTTGTCATCTATCTGCAGTCTCTCATGCCATGCAGGTGGACTTTTACTTAATATTTGGTATGTTCTTTATGTATGATATATAAATATGTATAGATGAAACTGTACTATACTGACTTCACCTTTTGCCTTACATTTTTGGTCGGACCAACGCTTTGGTTGTCTCGCCTTTCTTAGCCCCTTCGCATCCTGCGGCCCCTTCTCTAGTGGTGTTTTGTCGAGTTGGGTGTGAGCAAATCTGAATTCTTGTTGCCTTCTAGGTGACCCAGGCTACCGAGGATGTCCCTCTCCACACTATCGAGGCTATGCAATGCCTTCCAGTTGACATAGACATAATATGCTTTCCAGGTGACCTAGGCATGTTGCGCCTGCAGGTGTGTATGCTCCACTGCCTACCAAGGCTATACAATGCCTTTCAGGTGACCTAGGCTTGATGCCTTCCATGTGACCTAGGCATGCTATTCCTACAGGTGCGTAGGCGTGTCCGCCACCGAGGATGTCCCTCGGGCGCGTCGCATCTCTGCCACCGAGGATGTCCCTCTGGTGTGTGATATCCACACTACCGAGGCTATGCAATGCCTTCCAGGTGACATAGGCATAATATGCCTTCCAGGTGACCTAGACATGCTGCGCTTGTAGGTGTGTAGGCTCCACTGCCTACCAAGGCTATGCAATGCCTTCCAGGTGACCTAGGCTTGATGCTTTTCAGGTGACCTAGGCATACCACTACCCCTTACCATTACCCCTTGGGGGCTTGTTTTATAGAAAGAAGAGGCAGCGAAAATTACCTTCCCGCCCCTAATATTTTATTACAATTATGTACCTATCAGGCCATTTTTGTCCCTTGGCTCCATTTACATGAGCTATACTACTCGAGTGGCGTTGCCGTGCACCGTTCACATATCTCAGGGCTGAGGCGATTTCCCTAACATTGGTCTTGCATGGACACAATGAACCGAACAAAGAAAGAGAAGAATAAGTCTAAGTTAAAAGTGCATACCATAATGGTGGCCGATGCATGTGTTAATGTGCTGAGCAGGCGAAGGGGCACTCCGCACTCGTTTGGTGGAGCTGCGCTTGGAAGAAACGGATTGGAGCTACCTATCTCGTAATTGGTAGAGCTTAGGCCACAGCTGCCTTCCTGCCACAACACAGTCTGATCTAGCGCCTCTGTTGTGCCATTGTTGTCACAACATCGGCTTCTCACTATCCGTTGCCAAGAAGAGCTTTGGTGACGCTGCGCATGGCCATCTGCATCTGATCGCATCAACATGTACGTATGAGCAATAGGGGTTCCTCTCTGAACCTAGTTCGATCCCATCGTCGACCACGTTCGCTCTCAAGCCATACCTGCACATGAACAAAAACGAAACCATGTACAAGAACAAGTTCTCCCAACTAGTGCACATAACATCACTCGCATGAGTGTATTGTATCAATATCAAATCAAGTATTCTTAAGAATTTATTTGCATGGCACGAAACCTTTCTTAACTACCTCAAAACCTGAGAACATTAAATTTTTGCACTACTATGGTGCTTAGAAAAACTGATTGTTTTGATTGATTATAGTAGAATAAAAATTGCAAGGAATCATATGGACCATCAGCCTTATTCTACTTAACCAAGATAGGCCTATGTTAGCATATATTTAGACAATCAGAAACTTGAGGACAAGGTCAAAGTCATACACAACCTCTTCCAAGTTTATGTGGTGAGCAAGCGGAGGGGCACTCCGCACTTGTTTGGTGGAGCTGCACTTGGAAGAAATGGATTTGAGCTACCTATCTCGTAATTGGTAGAGCTTAGGCCACAACTGCCTTCCTGCCACCACACAGTCTGATCTAGCGCCTCCGTTGCGCCATTGTTGTCATAGCATCGGCTTCTCACTATCTGAGATAGGCCTATGTCAGCATTTAGACAATCAGAAACTTGAGGACAAGGTCACAGTCATACACAAGCTCTTCCAAGTTTATATCAAAGTGCAATGAAAAATGGTATCGAAAGAAGAGGTGCAACAATGCATACTTCCTTGATCTTGCACCTATTAACTATCACTTTGAGCATTTAGCACAAAAATTTGATAATTTTCACATTAATTTGGCACTTGTTGGATAGGATCAAGTAGTCAAGAAATTTCAACCATGACAAAATTTAATTGAAGCTAGTTTAGACATTCATGACAAAAACTACAACATGTTGGAACCGGCGGTGACCACCGAGCTCTGGATCGTTTCCGGCGAACTCAGGAGTGCAATGAACACACACACGCGCGAAGTGGAAAGTGTTTTTCTTGCTGCCAATAACTGCATCTCTTTTTCTTGTTTTCTGTTTTTTTTATACGAAAAGGAAACATGCATACATGAGCTTGAAGCCCGACATTCCCGCCACGCCGCACAAGCTGCACGGAGTGCCATTTTACTCGGTCACCCGTGCGATATGCCCGGCGAGCGTGTCGTGGCGAGACTATGCGATGGATGCGGTCACGGCGTGGACTAGGCACATCACTACCACCCGCGATTCTACGCTAACAGACTAAGCATCTAAAGGCAAACAAACGTGACAGGAAATACAGGATTACATCAACAAATCACCCCCTTAATCCTGTTGAACATCGATGACGCCCAGCTTCTGTCTCATCTCGACGAACTTGACTCTACCGAGAGGCTTGGTCAGTATATCAGCCAGTTGTCCGTCTGTGCCAACGTGATCGACTTCAATCATTCCTTCACTGATACACTCACGAATGTAATGGAGCCGTGTATCTATATGTTTGCTTCTCTCATGGTACACAGGATTCTTGCTGAGTTCAATTGCAGACTTGTTGTCAATCAGTAGTCTGAACTTTTCAGTCTTTCCTCCTGTCAGTTCAGCCACCAACCTGCTCAACCACACACCCTGACAAGCACCAGCTGCTGCAGCAATGTATTCAGCTTCACATGAGGACAATGCTACAACTTTCTGCTTCTGTGAGGTCCAAGTCACCAGATTTGGTCCAAGGAAATAAACAACCCATGTGGTGCTTTTGCGATGAACAAGATCTGCAGCTAAATCACTATCTGAATATCCCAGTAACTTCAGCTCTGAATTTCTTCCCTTCACAAATCTGCAGCCATAGTTGATTGTCCCAGATATGTATCTGACAATTCTTTTGACCAGTGCCCAATGTTCTTTCGTTGGTGTTTGCATAAATCGACTTGCAACTCCCACTGAATAAGCCAGATCAGGTCTAGTGTTAACCAAGTACCTTAAGCTCCCAATGATGCTTCTGTACCTGGTAGCATCCTCTTCACTGCCTACATTTCCAGCCAATACTTTCACATGCTGTTCCATTGGAGTGTCTACTGGGTTACACCCTTTCATGCCACTGATCTCAACTATTTTGGCAGCATAGGCTCTCTGACAGAGTGTGAATTCTCCAGTTTTCTGTTTCACCTCCATGCCCAAATAGTAGCTCAACAGCCCTAGATCACTCATACCGAATAGCCTTTTCATTTGATGCTTGAATTTTCCAATTCTGCTGCTGTCAGGTCCACAAATAATGAGATCATCAACATATACTCCAATTAACAAGAATGAGTCACCCTCACTTCTTCTGTAAACTGCATGCTCAACATTGCTCCTTCTGAACCCTAGACTTCTCAGTTCTTGATCCAATTTTGCATTCCAGGCTCTTGGTGCCTGTTTCAGGCCATATAGTGCTTTCTGAAGTTTCAGCACTTTGCCTTCCAATTTGGGATCACAGAAGCCAGGTGGCTGATGAACATACACCTCTTCAAGAAGATCTCCATTCAAAAATGCCGATTTGACATCCATATGGTGTACCTCCCAATTTCCATGTGCAGCAAGAGCAAGAAGCAGCCTGACAGACTCCAACCTTGCTACAGGTGCGAAGACTTCATCAAAATTCACCCCCTGTGTTTGAGCATATCCTTTTGCCACCAATCTGGCTTTGTGTTTGATTATATTCCCAGATGGATCTCTTTTCACTTTGAAAATCCATTTCAATCCAATAGTCTTTTGTCCTTTTGGCAGATCAGACACAGTCCATGTTTTGTTCTCATGAATGGACTGGAGTTCATCTTGCATTGCATCCCTCCAGCACTTAACTTCTAGAGCATTTTCAACACTAAATGGCTCATCTGCTGCTAACAAACACAGACCACTGTATTCAAAATTCTGGACCTCATCTGTGCTATCAAACAAGTCTGACAGTGTTCTGAACCTGAGACCAATACCTTCAGAATCTGCTTCTGTATTTGAGGGTGGAGTGGCCCACTGAATCTCAGGTTGTTGTGGTGGTGGTGGCGTCATAGGTGATCCATGTCCTGTAGGAATCTGAGGGCTATGTGGTGGAGACCAATTTTCATTTTGATCAGTTTGTGGCTGAAAACCTGTCTCCGCATTTGCTTCAGAATTGCCTGTTGCAGGATTGTGTACAGTGCTCTGAAACTCGACAGTGAAAGTTTCAGTGTCTCCATTCTCTCTGCTTGAGCTATTCCAGTCCCACACCTGATCTTCCTCAAAAATCACATCCCTACTAACATGTAGACGACCTGTCAGAGGGTCCAGTAACCGATATCCCTTTGTTCCAGCTTCATATCCCAACAGGTACATTTTCCTTGACCTGTCAGATAATTTTGTCACTCCAGGGCCTAAGTCCTTTACATGAGCAATGCAACCAAAGGTTCTCAAATGAGTAACTTGAGGTTTTCTGCCGTGCCAGGCTTCAAATGGGGTCTTATCCTGCAAGCTTTTGGTTGGTGCTCTATTCAACACATATACTGCAGTTGCTACTGCTTCTCCCCAAAATCGGGCAGGTACTGACTTACTCTTTAACATGCACCTTGCCATCTCCACCACTGTCTGATTTCGACGCTCAACTACTCCATTCTGCTGAGGTGAATATGGGGTAGTTGTATAGTGCTTGATTCCTGCCTCATTGCAGAACACTGTGAACAGATTGGAATTGAATTCCCCCCCTCTATCTGTTCTCAGTGCTTTGACTTTGCTGCCTTGCTCAATTTCTGCTCTGGTCTTGATTTTCTTCAGATAAGCTAAAGCTTCATCTTTTGTTTTCAGCATCTCGACCCACATGTATCTCCTGAAGTCATCAACAACCAACAAAAAATATGACTTGCCTCCTGGAGTTGGTGGTCTGATCTGACCACACAGGTCTGCATGGACCAACTCTAAGCCTTTTTCAGCTCTGTACGTGGACGCTTGTGGAAAATGAGTTCTGTGCTGTTTACCCAAAACACAACCATCACAGACTTGTTCTACCCTGTCCACAATTGGCATTCCTTCTACCATATGCTTTCTGCCTAGATCACGAAGAGCTCTGAAGTTCAGGTGCCCATACCTTGCATGCCACTTCCAAGCTTCATCATTCAGTTTTGTCAGTAAACATACAGGTGGCACCACACCAAGCTTGATTGTGTACAACCGGTTCCCAGTGCGTGGCGCACTGATTATCAGTGTGTGTTCCTGATCAAACACCTTCAGACGACCATTTTCCAACACCACCTTACACCCCCTTCCTCGAGCTGCCCAAGGCTAATAATGTTGCTCTGAAGCTTTGGAATGTAATAGACATCAGATAGTACCTTGTGTTCATTGTGTCAACCATTCATGACGACTGAGCCAAGTCCATGGATCTCCACTCATGACCCATCCCCAAAACGAACAGTGCCCCCCACTGACTTGTCTAGGTGTGTCATAGCCGATATAGTGCCTGTCATGTGATTACTTGCACCAGTGTCCAGAACCCAGATGTTGTCCTCGCACTCCAACGGGACAACATCGTTCTCCGTCAGATGAACGATCTTTGTGGATGCCAATAGCAGCGCCGGCTGATCAGCACCTGTGACGGCGACGTTCACCTCTTCGTGTTTCGGCTCCTTCTTCTTCTTCTTCGGACGCTTGCAATCCTCGGCCCAATGCCCGTAGATGCCGCAGTTGTGGCACCGACCTTTCCAGCGGGGTGTGCCCTCCGACGTGAGTTTTACATTGCCGGTGCTCCTGGAGCTGCTGCCATCAGAACGATGCGGCGCCTTCCCTCTTCCTTGGCCGCCACTCCCACCGCTCCCCTCCCTGGCAGAATTGGAGGTGAAGCGATGTTTGTTCTTTTCAAGCCAATCATCCTCTGCGAGCATCAACCTGCCGGCCTTGTCCACGATCTGCTCCACCTTGTCCTCAAAGCGATCTTCTGCCGCGCGAAGTCTGCCCACCAGCTCCTCGATTGTGAGTCCGTCCATATCACAGAACATCTCAATCGAAACAGCGACTTGATTGAATCGAGCCGGCACGACGCGGAGGAATTTCTTGACGACATGAATGTCTTCGATCGTCTCTCTGAGGGCTTTCAGATTAGCGACGAGATTTGTGATCCGCATGCCGAAATCTTCCACGCTCTCACCCTCCTTGAACGCGATGTTCTCGAACTCCTTGAGGAGCTTCTGTGCATTGACCGCCTTGACACGATCAGTACCTTGCCTCATGGTCTTGAGCAGATCCCACGCCTCCTTGACGTTCGCTTTCGCACCCAGCACCGCCCACATGTCACTGGGCACAGAACACATCAGAGCGCCCATTGCCTGCCGGTCTATCGGTCGTGGCACGTCCTTTCCGGGCTCGATTGCATCCCACACCTCCAGGGCTTCATAGTTGATCTTCATCATCATCGCCCAATCTGCATAATTCGTGCGGGAAAGCATCGGCCACATCAACGTGCTCTCCTTGACGACGCGGTGACCGCCTGATCCTCCTGATCCCGACGTATCATCATCGCCAGCCATCTCCTTGTCCTCTTCAATGCGCGGTCTTTTGGGTGAGGGCGGCCTCTCGAATGGAATATCTTGCATTCAACACCGAGAGCCCCTCACGCCGGTGCTCCTACACGCCTGGACGCCAGCGGCCGGCTCTGATACCAGTTGTTGGAACCGGCGGTGACCACCGAGCTCTGTATCGTTTCCGGCGAACTCAGGAGTGCAATGAACACACACACACGCGAAGTGGAAAGTGTTTTTCTTGCTGCCAATAACCGCAGCTCTTTTTCTTGTTTTCTGTTTTTTTTATACGAAAAGGAAACATGCATACATGAGCTTGAAGCCCGACATTCCCGCCACGCCGCACAAGCTGCACGGAGTGCCATTTTACTCGGTCACCCGTGCGATATGCCCGGCGAGCGCGTCGTGGCGAGACTATGCGATGGATGCGGTCACGGCGTGGACTAGGCACATCACTACCACCCGCGATTCTACGCTAACAGACTAAGCATCTAAAGGCAAACAAACGTGACAGGAAATACAGGATTACATCAACACAACATACATGCATAAACATGGCTTGATATATATTCCATGCCGGCCATGTGAACCAGGCTTTCTTGGTACCAAAGCAGGTAGAGTGGGTTATCCTGGCTGCGCGAGTAGTTACCATCATGTACCACAGATGCAATCGTCTCAAGTGTGCAGGTTTGTGGGTCGTAGATGTGCACGTCATGTGCCGTGGTTGCAAGTACAATTTTTCTATTCTCTTGGGAGGAATCGCTGTGCAGAGGTAGATAGCAAATTGGAAGGACGAGCCATGTTCGCATCAGTTTGTTTGCCATGCTTCCAGCGAGGTTGATGCGATAATCCAACGACCACACACCAGATTCGTAGTCCTTGAGCTTCCAAACCTCAAACATGCTCGCCGCGTTGTGGCGACACCGGAGGTCCCGAATCATGCACAGGCACCCATCAAGCTCCGCGAGAGCTGTGCCGATCGGTTGACTGACCAAGCGGTAGTCTGGTGTACAGGCGTCTGACCGGACAGAATCTATATATGGGTGATTGGTGTCGTAGGGAACGAGGTCGTCTGTGACAAAAGGTGGCAAGGGCACAGTTGCAAACGACTCATCGGCGAGGGAGAAGGACAGGATGCCTTCCGGCTTGTCTCGAAGCAGTAGGACCGTCACGAGCGTCCAGTGAAGGCAACCATTGGCGAAAACCGGGTCCATCATGTTTTCTATAAGGATGTTGGGGAGGGCCGAGTCGAGTTGGCCCGAAGGAGGCCTCCAGCCACGGGAGTCACCCACCGTGAGCACCTGGCAGTCCAAGCTCTCCCATATCGGCCTGTTGGTCATCGAAGCGAGCTGCACTACCTTGTATTCGTGTGCGGCAGAATGGTACCCGATCCCGGTGACGTACGGGAACCCACTCGTGCGGCACGGTGGGAGGTGAAGGAAGCCTCCCGTGGACAGGTTGCACACGGTGAACACGCCCACGCACTGCCGGCCGAGGAGGGCGACACCGCGGTGGCATGGCTTGGCGCCGATGAACCTGGGGCAGTCTTCGCAGGGCACGACGCTGAAGCCGTCGAACTCCCAGCGATGTGGCGGTGCTAGCCGGGCAGCAGCAAACTTCAGTTGCAGCTGCCTGCCGTTGGAGCCTACCACCGCTTGCTGCTGGTACTGGTAGTAGAGCCGCTGGAAGGCGTCCGAGGAGACGAGGTTGTTCCAGGACCGGCAGACGCAGCGGAATCGCGCGAGGGACTTGGACGGCAGGCGCAGCAGGACCTCGGCGACGAGCTCGTCCGGCAGGAAGCGAGGGGCGCCCGTTGCTGCCGCCATCTTGCTACGTTTAGGTTTAGCGGCCATGGATATCTATCCTCTCGTCTATATATCACCTACGTACTACTGATCGACTGCAACAACCGGCCGGTGATCGACCGCCCTCGGTTAGATTAGATTTATTGGGAGCTAGCGCGCACGTACGTGATCGATCGTGATGCGCTTCGGACTCGACTTCCTGACACCGAGACGGACTCGGCCAGGGCAGGCAGTTCAATTCAGTATTATTATATTCAACTAAGCACGCGGGACCATCAAGATTTCTTGCTTTCCCATGTTGTTTTGTAGATGCAATTCGGGGCTAACCACGGATTGTGCAAAACTGAAACTGCAGTCTCCAACAATTAATCACTACGTTCCAGAATAAACTGGCACCTCAAATCACTGTTTCGTCATCTATCTTGTTAGAGTTAATCTTGTTGTTTTATGTTTTTTGTCTATCATGTTTGTCGTGTCCAGGATAGTTAGCGTGTGGTTGCATGGCGTAGAGTCGATCAACTGAAGTGTAGCACAGAGCACGTGCGTAGTCCGCGGATCGGCGCGTCGGCAGATGTGTGCATGCACTGCTTGAAGTCAGGTGTGTGGAAGAGGTCAGCACGGGCATGCAGGAAAGAGTGGAGTGATCCTACATGCACGTCAGATCGTGGAGTTTCATGCACATATGGCCTGGAGTCCAAGAGAGATGGGCAAGTCAAGAGGTGGGTGTTGTGGCTCACCGTGTGTGTACGTGTCTAGCATGCAGCTGATCAATTCAGCTCTGTCCAGTTCATGCGGCAAGTGCGCAATCAGCCGAACGGCCAGGGTGATCAGCAGGTGTGTGTGCTAGTCTTTAAATACGGGTCCATGTATTCGTGTTAAGGAGAGTGTGGTGAAAGTGAAGTGAAAAAGAGGGCGCTGGTGTGCAGAGCCACAAAAAAACTCCTTGTCTGTACCCCTGGTTCTTGTGCGCAAGTGACTTGTGTTCTTCCGTTAGCCTCATCCTCATAGTGCAAAACCACCGTGTGAGTGCTAGAGAGTGTGATCTTTAGAGCTGGGCCAACATATCTTCTTTCTTTTTTATTTCATTCTTTCATTGACCTAATATGAGCCCTACATGCAACTTTGCCCTGTACTTTGTTTCCAGATCCGTGTTCTCAATACACAAACATTAGCAAATGTAGACGTAGTGTTGTTGACAATTATTCTTTTCTCCCATGTCCTCATAATTCGAGGCTATTCAATTGTTAACCACATCTTTGCTCATCACTACCGGTTGTGCAAGAACTGGCAGTGAAAATGGATCACTGCCAGTTCTTAATCTTCCGTGCTCGAACTATGATGGAGCTGCTAAGAACCGGTATTGTTACCAAGTGTCAGTGCTGGTTCGTGTTACAATCCAGCATTGATACATTAGCGTCGTTTTGTAACACGAACTGGCACTGATAGTCGGTATCAGTGCTGGTTCTAGCCACAAATCACCACTGATGATTGCTATAGTAGACCGGACCCTAAATTTTCATTGGATCCGATTTTTTGGTCGCGGCTCACGTATGTTTGTGTGAAATTCCTAAGTCCAGCCGTTCCGCACCTATCCTCTCTCTCTCTCTCTCTCTCTCTCTCTCTCTCTCTCTCTCTCAATCTGTCGCTCCCCACCCATCGTGCCCTTATCCTCTCCCTGTTCTTTGTCCTCCACTCGCACCCGATCTCACTGCGGATAGAGGAGAGCCAGATAGATGAGGGCAAGAGAGAAGGAAGTCCGAGGGCAGAGGAAGACAAGGATGACACGGAGGACGATCAGTTCGCCTCCATGTGATTCGATTTGCTTCTGATCTAGTTTGGCTATTCTCTACATCGATTGCTTCCGATTGGATTGGCTCTTCTCTCCCCACTGGATTCCTTTTGTTGGATCTTCTCCACTCTTCCTACTACTCATGTCCTTTATCCTGGGCTCCTCTCTCCTACAGGTCACTGACTATTAGTGGATATTGATAATATCCGTCACTAATGGCGATTTTGAACCACCACTGATGGCATGCTCTGTAGTAGTGTCGTCATTTCCCAAACGAAAGACACCTGGTTTAATTATCATAAGAGTGAAATTTTTGTGTGAGGAGGTCATGAACAGCAGAAACATGAGGTTGCCTTGAAGTTTAATTGTAAATTGGGAAGTTTTGCAATGACATATCTTTGCATTCCCTTACATCCCTATAACTTGAGAAAGCATGACCTTCGGGTGGTAAATGGGAGGTTAGAAAGGAGGGTGGATCCATGGAGGGGAAGAAAGCTATCATTAGGAGGGAGATTGGTATTGTCTAATTCCTGCTTGAGCAACATTCCTACCTATGTCATGGGGTTCTATTTGTTGACAGATGGCCAGCATGAGGAATTTGATTCTATAAGGTCAAGGTTTTGCTGGCAAGGAGGCAGAGAAGAATTTAAGTTCATATGTATTATTAACACAAAAATTATGAATCAGTGTTTGCTGGTGACTCGACTTCCTGACACCGAGACGGACTCGATCGGCCAGGGCAGGCAGTTCAATTCAGGATTATTATAGTCAACTAAGCACGCGGGACCATCAAGATTTCTTGCTTTCCCATGTTGTTTTGTAGATGCAATTCGGGGCTAACCAGGGATTGTGCAAAACTGAAACTGCAGTCTCCAACAATTAATCACTACGTTACAGATTAGACTGGCACCTCAAATCACTGTTTCGTCATCTAGCTTCTTACTTTTTTATTTCATTCTTTCATTGACCTAATATGAGCTCTACATGCAATTTTGCCATGTACTTTGTACTTTGTTTCCAGATCCATCTTGTCAATAGACAAACACATTAGCAAATGTAGATGTAGTGTTGTTGGTAACTATTCTTTTCTCTCATGCCCTCATAATTTGAGGCTACTCAACTGTTAACCACATCTTCGCTCATCACTACCGGTTGTGCAAGAACCAGCAGTGAAAATGGATCACTACCAGTTCTTAATCTCCCGTGCTCGAACTATGATAGAATTGCTAAGAACCGGTATTGATACCGACTGTCAGTGTTGGTTCATGTTACAAACCAGCATTGATACATCAGTGCCGGTTTGTAACACAAACTGGCACTGACAGTCGGTATCAGTGCCGGTTTAAGCCATGAATTACCACTGATGATTGCTATAGTAGATCGGACCCTAAATTTTCATTGGATCCGATTTTTTGTTCGCGGCTCACGTATGTTCATGTGAAATTCCTAAGTCCCAGCCGTTCCACACCTATCCTCTCTCTCTCTTTCTCTCTCGCTCCCCACCTACCATGCCCTTATCCTCTCAATGTTCTTTGTCCTCCACTCGCACCCAATCTCACTGCGGAGAGAGGAGAGCCAGATAGATGAGGGCAAGAGAGAAGGGAGTCCGATGGCAGAGGAAGAAGAGGAGGATGACTAGCTCACCTCCATGTGATTCGATTTGCTTCTGATCTGGTTTGGCTCTTCTCTACATCGATTGCTTCCGATTAGATTGGCTCTTCTCTCACCACTAGATTCCTTTTGTTGGATTTTCCCCACTCTTCCTACTACTCTTGTCTTTTATCCTGGCCTCCTCTCTCCTACAGGTCACTAACTATCAGTGGTGGATATTGACAATATTTGCCACTAATGGCGATATTGAACCGCAACTGATGGCATGTTCTGTAGTAGTGTCGTCATTTCCCAAATGAAAGACACCTGGTTTAATTATCATAAGAGTGAAATTTTTGTGTGAGGAGGTCATGAACAGCAGAAACAGGAGGTTGCCTTGAAGTTTAATTGTAAATTGGGAAGTTTTCCAATGACATATCTTGGCATTCCCTTACATCCCTATAACTTGAGAAAGCATGACCTTCGGGTGGTAAATGGGAGGTTAGAAAGGAGGGTGGATCCATGGAGGGGAAGAAAGCTATCATTTGGAGGGAGATTGGTATTGTCTAATTCCTGCCTGAGCAACATTCCTACTTATGTCATGGGGTTCTATTTGTTGACAGATGGCCAGCATGAGGAATTTGATTCTATCACACTACTACAGAACTGGCCTTATATGCCGGCCTATCACTGTCGGTTCATAAGCAGCGCGGGAAGAATCAGCCATTGTGGCTTATGAATCAGCAGTGATAATGGTCATCACTGCCGATCGATGGATTGAGTTAGCAGTGATGCCCTGCTCCCTCATCACTGCCGGCTTAATCCACTGATCGGCAGTGATAGTATAACATCACTGCCGGCTGGTTAAATGAGCTGGCAGTGATTTCTCGGCTATATAAAAGTCGCCCTCTCCTTCTGCAAACTCGAGCACAACAGAGAGGAGCTCTGTTCTTGCTCGGTGGTGGCCATTTTTGCTCACCAGGATCTTGGTGGCTTCAAAATTTTGAGGAATCCTCATGCCCTAGGTGTTCCAAGGTGTGTAACTTCCTCTCCAATCTATTTCTATTTGAATTTTATTTTCTAAATTTCTCTAGATTTTGAAATGATGGAGATGAACCTATGCCCATGATGTTTTGAGATAATATAGATGCAATTATACATCATTTATGATATGAAAGCTTCAATTCTGGTGGAAAGTGTCTTTATTATTGATTTACATTAGCTATATGTATGAGCATATTTATTTTTAGTTTTTAATGAATTAGAAAATTTAGCCATGATATTAAGGTGTTGAATAATAAAGAAAAATTTTAGAGATGGCACCAACAAATACTTATCGGAAGCGGACGCGAAAGTATGCAAAAGGTGGCTCCTCCAATCCGGTCCAATTGCCGGTAGGAGATGACGAGGTAATTTATTTGTTGGTGATTGCAAAATATTCTAGATGTTATGAATTTGGATTTACAATAATGATATAATTGTAGATGGACAGAAGATGGATGTACGATGCGAGCCGTGTGAGCGTAGAGTACAAGAACGGCGTGAAGTGTTTCCTAGTACAATCCGCGACGCACAAATCAAATACACAGTCTCAATACATGTGCTGTCCATACATTGATTGCGAGAACAAGAAGCAGTTCTCCACTACCCAGCAGATACATTCCCACTTGATGCCAAGGGGGTTTATGCTGGCTATACTCGTTGGATCGAGCACGGTGAAGCTGAGATAGTACAGGAAGGGCAATACATTGAAAGAGAAGACGAAGACATATGCACCGATATGCCAGTCGATGAATACATCGATATGCCACTTGTCAGAGATACGTTGGCCGATGATGATCTAGAGGAGATGTTGGCCGACACCGATGTCGATTATCTAGAGCAGATGTTGTGCGATGGGGAGGGGAACTTCACCAATGAAAGAGAGTTTCAAAAGTTCCAGTGTATGTTAGAGGACTTTAAAACATCGTTGTTCCCGGGCTGCGAGAAGGAGCACACAAAGTTGCGTACCATGCTTTCACTGTCGCAATTGAAGGCAAGCAATGGGTGGTCTGATACAAGCTTCATAGAGTTGTTACTATTTTTGAAGAAATTATTTCCAAAGGAAAATGTGCTGCCAGAAAACATGTACCAGGCCAAGCAGGTTGTGTGCCCATTGGGGATGGAAGTACATAAAATACATGCATGTCCAAACGATTTCATGTTGTATTGCGGAGAGTATGCAGACATGCAAGCGTGTCTCGTTTGTGGTGCAGCATTGTACAAGCATGACAGTGATGATATCAATGGTGAAGGAAAGAAGAAAAGTTGTCCCGTGAAGGTGATGTGGTATTTTCCTATAGTCTCCCGTTTGGAGCATTTATTCGTGAAAAAAGGCATGCCGAACTGATGCGATGGCACACCGATAAGTGCAAGGATAATGGAATGCTGAGACACCCCACTGATTTTATACAGTGGACAAATATCAATAGGAAATACAAGAAGCCCTTTGCAGAAGATGTGAGGAATATAAGATTTGGGTTGAGGACGGATGGGATGAATCCATTCGACAACATGAGCAGTAGTCATAGCACCTGGCCTGTGACTCTATGTATCTACAACCTATGTCACGTCTCATTTCCATCCTCCACCACCTCCACTGAAGCCTTTTGTGCCTGAAGATGCTTTGAATTTTTTCATGAAAATGGCCAAAGCTAAACAGACGGGGGCCGACTTCAAGTAAGCTGTCAATTGACTATGAACGCATCAGCAAGATACAGGCCAAGAGCAAACCAGGCCCAATCATTATGGATGCTACAAGCATTGCGGACTTCTTGGCTTCTTCTAGATTAACAGTAGAAGAACTAGCACGACTTTCTGTGGGAGCGGATATATCAAAGTCGGATGTTATATGGCTGTTTGAGTTGGGCAAACCTTTGGTCAAACAATATATAGAAAGGAACCTTACAACTCAAATACGTCGATTACATTAATGGTACTTGAAGCAGTCCAGGTAGGGTTTTCAGGCGTTCCCTGTGAGATACAAAGAAGAATATTTCCTCAACAGGGACGACTTCTTCTGGTTGGAATTCTTGCACTTGTATGAACTGTACAAGGAAGATGCATTGATGTGCCTATAGTCAAAGCATGTAATCTTGCACCTTGTAATTGCATAGCTAACTTCTCTCTTTTGTAGAATGAAGATCCAAGCATACGAACAAGACTTAGATAAGAAAGTAGGATTCATCGATACTGGCCTTGTGAACCAGAAACATATAATGAAGAATCCAGACTTCACCGAGGCCTACTTATTGAAGTGTTTGCTTCACCACCAACACAAGAAATTCATACTCTTACCCTACAGCTATGAGTACGTGTTTGCGCGCAAGGGCATCCTCATTTTATGGGCAACTCGATTCTTGTACTAATTTGCTATGGTGACATATTCTGCAGTTTTCATTGGATCCTCTTTGTCATCCACTCAGACTTGAGCAAGATCATTGTGTTGGACTCAGCAAAGAGAGATCAAACGACTTATCGACACCTCATCGACATGCTAAATAAGTTAACTCGATCATTTAATCTTCTCGACGATTGCATCTAAGTTTAATTGGTATTTATATTTACGTACAATGTGTATACAAGATACCGCAAGAAGAGTGTTATCCACTTTCCATTCAGGAAGGAGTACGTTGTAAAAACTGACTTTCCAGTACACAATACATATTCATGTCTTACATTTCCTACTGAATAAAAAGGGTCAATTCATTCCACTGACGAATCCTTTCCCCTTGAAGTGTATGAGGTAGCCACCTGGCAACAATCTCTGCGTGTTTTATGTTCTTACTTTCAAGCACGCATTCAGCCTGGACGGAGACGCTGTTTGGTTCAATGACCTTGAGATATGAAATAACATATTGATGCATTCTTTTCAATTTCTACACGTGTTCAAGGACTAATTCTTTCGATTCTTCAAACGCAGTGCTCCAAACTACGCACAAGTGTGTTACAACCTGCTAAAATACATACCCTTCAAGAACAGATGGCCGGGTTCTTATTGGAACATGTTATCAACCCAAATGACGAGTTTCATGAACCGATCATTCCGTCCACGCGTGCGAGACCTTCAGATGACACCTTACCTTCAAGCAGAGTATGCGACAAGAAGGAAGGCTACCACGGGGCTTGACAACTTATTCTATTTCCGTAATTCACAAAATATTAATGAATGATATTACCTGTTCTACGATATACCACCGGTGTGTCAATGACATGTGGGACCAGGTCCCACTTGTCATCCTCACAATGGATGGCATATCGTAAACCAGCACTTATTCAGTTGTAAATTGTAGATTTTTCCATTTATTAGTGAATTATATGAATTACTATGTATGATGCGAAGTCAGTATCATCGGACGACCCTTGGACACAATGACCTTCCAATGCTGATGCGAAGGAGGAGCAAGAAGCGGCGTCTCGTAAACATGCCCAAGAGGAGGATTAGAAGCTAGCCTGTGAGCTGTGCACTTCGGAGGAGTAAGAAGCAGTATTCCATAAATGTGTCCAACAGGAGGAGGACAAGAGGGTGGCCCGTCAGTGTGCTACAGAGGAGGCTGAAATCTCAAAACCTAGAGGCGTTCAGGCGTCAGACTTTGATGTTTTTGATACGCTGCGGTCGATCAAGCGTTCCCGGGTCCTCCGCTCCACCACCATTGCCCCCCCCCCCGGCGTCCCTGGATGTACTCACTCTATCAATCGTCAGTGCGGGGACCCGGTCCTTCTGATTTAAGTATCATATGGCTAGGTGGGAAATTTTATGTAGACCTTCTGATTTTGGTGGGTTGGGTATAATTAACACAAAAAATATGAATCAGTGTTTGCTGGTGAAATGGATTCACACTTTTGCTATGGAGGTTATTATTTTGATGTGCTGGAGTGTTTGGACGGTGAGGAATGATGCTCACCCTTCTGTTCATAAAGTGTGGAGCTGTTTCAAAAAGGAATTTACTCTGGTTATTCACAGAGCCAAAGTTTTAGAAGTTAACCATATAACCGAATGGCTTGCTTCTTTAGATTAACATGTATATAACTTTTTATAGTTTTTGCCTTTGGTTTGTAACTCTTTCCTTCTACTCTTTTCTGTTGTTTTTAATATATAACCAGTAGGGGACGATCCTACTGTTCAATAAAAAAGGAAATGAATCTGGAAAATTCTGAGAAAAGAAGTCTTTGTGGTGTGAGATGATTTACAAAAAGTATATAAGGAGGGGGAGTTTCTTTCTATCTTCAAGTGCTGGTGGGTATCAGTTTTGGAGAGGCTTGCGCAAGGTCAAACACTGGTCTAGCTGGGGGGGGGGGGTATTCACAAAGTTGGGGATGGGAAGTCAACTAGGTTTTGGTTGGATACATGGGTTGGGGTCTCTCCTTTGAGGATACAGTTCCCTAATCTTTTTTTCTATTTATTCGAAGCCAGACATTCTAGTAGCTGATGTTCTTCAGAGGATGGTATCTTGGTGCAGTTTTGGAGTCAATTAAGTGGTGTTTGTTTGGAGGAGTGGATTCTTTTGCAAGATCTTCTGCAGGATTATGTGCTGATGGAGGAGGGTGTGATCAGGTGCACTGGGCTTTGAAGAAGCATGGGAGTTTTACTACTAGATCTTTGTACAGGGAGATTAGTTTTGGTGGAATGGTTAATAAACACATGATCAAGATCTGGAGAAGTAAACTTCCTTTGAAAATCAAAGTTTTTCTGTGGCAATTACTGCATGATAAGTTACAATCAGCAGTGCAATTAAAAAGGAGAAACTGGCCTGGTGAAGTAAATTGTGTGTTGTGTGGGTAGGAGGAGGATAGTATTCATATTATGTTCAGATGTCCTTTGGCAGTGTTTGTTTGGAGTTGTTTGAAGGAGATTTTTGGGTGGCATAGGTATCCAACTTCAATTAATAAGGAATTTTTAGTTTTCTGGATAGATGGAAGTTCTCAGAAAGGCTGTCAGCTGATTCTGTTTGGGTTTGGGGTTGTCTGTTGGTCTCTTTGGGGGGTGAGAAACAAAATGGCAATTGAGGGGAAATTGCTTCATAAACCGAGTGACATTCTATTTAAACTTTTGGCTTTTATGCAGCAGTGGGGACTCCTACTGGCTCGTGATGATCAAGTGAAGGTGGAAGCAGTCATGGCGTTGATCCGGGAGAAGGTGCAAGCGCTAACTTTGGAGATTGTGGCTGGATGTAGAAGTCGAACTCCCAGCGATGTGGCAGTGCTAGCCGGGCAGCAGCAAATTTCAGTTGCTGGCTGCCGTTGGAGCCTACCACCGCTTGCTGCTGGTACTGGTAGTAGAGCCGCTGGAAGGCGTCCGAGGAGATGAGATTGTTCCAGGACCGGCAGACGCAGCGGAATTGCACGAGGGACTTGGACGGCAGGCTCAGGTAGACCTCGGTGACGAGCTCGTCCGGAAGGAAGCGAGGGACGCCTGTTGCTGCTGCAGCTGGCACGATCTTGCTACGTTTAGCGGTCATGGATATCACCTACGTACTGATCGACTGCAACGAAATACATGGTGCGCGGAGTTTACAGATCGAGAAGCGAGCCATGCCGAGAACACACAACCGGTGATGTTCTGCCTCCACCCTCGGTTAGATTAGATTTTGTTTAGGGGTTGCCATTAAGGACCCTCAACGTCTCCTTGGCTCCGCCAGTCTAGATCTGAGGATCATCAGGCTTAGGACTCCTCCAGGACTTATGGCTCCAGAGGGGTCCTCCTCCGGGACCCTTCTGACCCCCGAAGCCATCGGCTCTTCAAAAAAATCAATCAGGAGGGGCCCGCAGGTTGCCCCCACTTGCAGCGAACTGACCCGCATTTAATACCAGTCAAGTGGTGGCCACCTGACACGCTGGCGCAAGTGGTGGCCATTGACCGCCTCACCAGCCGTAGCCATGAATTTTGGAGCTATCCCTATACTCTGTGATACAGTAAAGAACTTGTATCTCTATCAGCCTCATATGGGTATATTTGTATATTCACACTATAAATATCAGTATAAATACAGACCCTTAGCTACCAAACTGATGTGGCAGATTTCCCTGAAAATGCGTGGTGTTCTATCCATCTCCACTTCTCCTCCAAGGTTTAGTCATTCTAGTGAATTTTTCTTTCCCCAACACTTGGCGCCGTCCATGGGGAGAGAATACATGTAGAAGCACTAGGAGAGGTAGCATGTCACCAAAGAAAAAGATGGCCAGGGCGGCGGCTCAGGCGGCCGACTCCCCAGCTATGCTGGTGTGAAAGTCCACATGGTCGCCGCGACCAAGCTAACGCTACGCCAACGCCAACCCCTCAACTGGCTGAAATGAGAGCCCCGTGGCCACCGGCGACCCGACCACAACCTTGGTTGTGATTGACGCTAGGGACCTCACCATTCCAGAGGCCTTTCAGCGGTAGCAAGGAGTGGGTCTCACTGTGCCCCGTGGAGTTACGGTTGACGTCCCGGCCACACAAGCTGCTGTGACCGGCCGACAGGTGCACGTGGTAGCCCTTTGGGCTTAGCTCAAGGAGCTACAGGCGGCCCTGCGGGTAGCACAGCCACCTACCGACATGACTGTTGTAGATCCTGTAACAATCAACGCTGCGCTGGCCCAGGCTCCGGGGGCCACCGAGGACTTCGTTGTCACGACGCATCACCATTGTGTGCCATTCACGGTCGACCAACAGGAAGCAGAGCCTCGGGCCCGTTGGCGTAAGGCTCCACCCGTCAACTCCGACTCCCCCTCTAGGCGGGCCTGCAGGCAGTGCCCTTCCCAGACGGGTTCCAGACCCCCAAGCTAGCTAAATGCAAAGGTGATTCAGGACCAGAGGAGATCACTCATGCATATGCCATTGCCGTCGAAGCCAATGGAGGCAGGCATGCTGCCATGGCCAAGTGCTTTCCTCTCGCTCTGGAAGGAGTAACCCTCATTGGTTCTAGGTGCTAGAACTCTGGTCTATTTATGCCTGGGCCCAGCTTAGGGACACCTTATGTAACTAGTTCTAGGGTACCTTCATCGAGCCAGGGACCTCTAGGATCCTGTATGCCATTAAGAAAAAGCTCGGTGAACCCTCCGATAGTACTTCCGAAGGTTCGCCCAAACCATGGCCTAGATAAAGGGCATTTCAGAGTCATCGATCATTGACGCTGCTACCCAAGGTCTGGCCACCAAGCCTCTCCTTGATGGACTGCAGTGACGCACGGTGCACTCAGTAAGCGCCCTCATGTGCAAATTCGAGGAATACGCATGTGCAGAGGAGGAACGGCTCCGTCGAGAGACGGTGCATATCAGTAAAACCCCTGTGTCAAGCCCAAGAAGCCCACCTCTCAAGCGATGTCCTCACATGCCCTGCCACCTCCATTGGTAAAAAGGGGCTCAGAGGAAGCCGAGGGCTTCGGTGAGCGCAGGCCCTGGCAAAAACAACAATGCGGCAGGCACAACATCGCTCAAGGCTGAGGGGCTCCGATCTCCCCCGTTCCAAGGGCACGCGCCGAGGGCACTTCGGAGCCTTCCTTGAGCGGCAGCGCACCCAGGGCTAGTAGCCAGAAGGATACTAGTGCACTCTGCACCGGGCAGGATGGTCCCGCAACACTGAAGATTGTCAGACCCTTATCACCTTTCGAGAGGAGTACCTTGAGAGGTAGGCAGCATGTGTAGCGGGGGGCTAGGCCAGCGACGAGTAGTTTGGAGGCTGTAGGCTAGCAGCAGGCTGCCAGATTAGTCACCTAGCCTTCCAAAACCCTCCCCCCGCCAGCTCTACCTCTGCCACCGCCGCTACCCACCATGCAGCACGTTGACGAAGGGGACCATGCTAGGTAGGTGGTCCTGGCCATAAAAGGAGGAGGACCCTCCGATGGCTCCTCAAAGCGGTAGCGGCGGGATTATGCACGTGGGGGCAACCATGTCGGGGCTACCAGCATCCACCACCGAGTCCCTGAATGGGCCGAAGCCCCTTTAACCTTCTCCCACGATGATGCTATGGGAGTAACCTTCCCCAATACATAAGCGCTGGTCATGACAGCCAACATCGCCGAAATTGAAGTCTGGAGGGTCCTGATCGACGGAGGAAGCTCCGCAGATATCCTCTTCATACATGCCTTTGACCAGCTCCACATTCTGTGGAGCTGGCTCTCTCCAGCCCAGAGGCCCCTTCAAGGGTTTAACGGGGCTCCCCTTAATGCCATGGGCCAGATAGAGCTACCTATCACCGACAACGAAGGCCCCGCTGTGCGGACCGAGATGATCACCTTCGACATCATGGACGTTCCCTACACATACAATGTAATCCTAGGGCGAGGAACATTGAACAAGTTTGGAGCAGTCCCAATCACAATTACCTCAGCATGAAGGTACCTGGGCCCCAGGGGCTAACCTCCATACACGGCGATCAATACTTGGCTAGGCGCATCGAGTATGGGCACCCCGCCACTCTTGACAGCCGCCATGTGCATAACGTGGCTAAAGGCCTCCATAAAGATCCCTCTCTGGAATGCCTCGTACGCCAGGTCCCTTTGAAGCCTCGGCCAGAGGGGGGCATCAAACACATCCCATTGGGAGTAGGGAACCCCGATCGAGTGTTCCAAATCGAGGCAGACCTCACTTCGGAGCAGGAAGCCTAGCTCATAGCCATCCTAAGAGACAACTCCGATTTATTTGCAAGGTCTCCGCAGGACCTCCCGGAGTTGATTGCCATATCATTGAGCATACCCTTCGGGTCAACCCGTAGGCTCGCCCTGTATGACGTGTTGTCCACCAAGCGAGTGGAGGCCACAAAGGCGGAGGTCCGGAAGCTGCTAGAGGCCAGCGTCATCTGGGATGTCATCCATTCAGAGTGGCTATCAAATCCAGTCTTGGTCAAGAAGCCTAATGGGAAATGGTGCATGTGCATCAATTTCACGACGCTCAACAAAGCCTACCCACGAGACCCACACCCGCTCCCTCGCATAAACCACCTTGGTGGACTTCACCGCTGGCTGCAAGTTACTCAACTTCCTGGACACGTACTCCGGATACCACCATGTCAGTGAAGACGAGGAAAAGGCCAACTTCATTACTGCCTTCAAAGTACACTGCTATGTCCGGATGCCTTTTGGCCTCCGAAATGCCGGAGCTAACTTCTCCCGCCTAGATCAGAAGATCCTGGAACAACAGTTAAGCCACAATATGGAGGCCCACATCGATGACATAGTCATTAAAAGCAAGATTGAAGCCGACCATGTTGCAGACCTACAGGAAATCTTCAACAACCTCTGGGTCGTTGGCGTGCGGCTTAACCCAAAGAAGTACGTCTTCGGTGGTAAAGCTGGAAAATTATTGGGGTACCTCGTCTCCAGGCGTGGCATTGAGGCTAACCCTAGCAAAATCCATGCCATCATAGAAATGGCACCCCCCCACCACAACAAAGGGTTTCTAGTGCCTGGCTGGTCACTTGGCAGCCCTCAACCATTTCCTGACCAACCTCATACCCACTGGGTGACATGTTCTGCAATTGAGAGGCGACTGGACACATAGAAAAATGAGCAATGGAGCCTGCACCCTTTGTAGTGCAGTTCGTAGCCCGTATGATCATCAAGTCGTAGGTCCTGGCTGACTTCATTGCCAAATGGACTCCCCCCATCTGTAGGGCCCCTGGAGACCCCTCCCTAGGGTATATGGATGGTATACGCCGATGGAGCATACCGGTCCAGCGACGCGGGGGTTGGAGCCATCCTCATCTCCCCGGCTGGCCAGCATGCAGCATTCGCAGCCCACTTGGAGCTCAAGGCAACCAACAACATTGCCGAGTACGAGGCTGTCCTCTTGGGGCTCTACAAGGCTCGGGCCTTAGGGGCGCTAGGATAATTATCAAAATAGACTCGCAGGTTGTTGCAGGGCATATTGATAAGAGCTTTCAGGTCTTGCATCTAGAGCTATTGAAATACCTTGAAGCCATTCGCAAGGCCGAAAGATTCTTCCAAGGCATTTTAGTGTGGAGCATACCCCGCACGGAAAACCACTAGGCAAATACACTGGTGAAGGCTGCAGTTGGAAGAGGAGTCCTCCCTTCGGGGGTCTTCTTTGAAATCCTCCACAAGCTAGCAACGGGTACCTCCGACGAGGCCGCCGCCACTGTCCTACAAATCGGGCCTTCTGACTAGAGGGCCCCCCTATCCTCCTTCATAAAGGGAACAGAGGAGCCTGACGACCCGATCGAGCTCGGTCGTATTAAACAGTGTGCCAGGGGCTACCTCCAGCTTGATGGAGCCCTTTAGAAGATCGGAGTCTGCAGCCCCCTCCTCCGCTGTGTCACCAAAGAGCAGGGAGCTGACCTCTTAAGAGACGTTCACGAGGGGCTCTGTGACAGCCACCTCATGCCCCACGCCCTCGCAGGCAAAGCGCTCCACCAGGGGCTAACTTTAAACTTCTTGTGTGGGACTAGCCAAAATCCATGATACATCACATGGGCAACTTTGCCCCCTACTCATTGGCTGATGTTTTACATGTCATATTTTACAAGTACTTTCGTGTCATTGGACTGGAGAAAATGTTTTGAAAATTTGGCTATTTTACTGAAGTTGACTAGTTTCTGGTATATGTTAC
The DNA here is from genome assembly GCF_958298935.1 of Phragmites australis. Classification (NCBI taxonomy): domain Eukaryota; kingdom Viridiplantae; phylum Streptophyta; class Magnoliopsida; order Poales; family Poaceae; genus Phragmites; species Phragmites australis. Next base: position 20,012,184 of record NC_084944.1, on the reverse strand, counting down.
ACTGAGATGTAATATCCCAAATGTTAATTCTCTCTTTTTTCTGGATGCAGCTTAATATACACTTTTTTATAATCATAGAATAAGCCCCATTTTTATTTCAGCTTAAGAATACACCTACGCTAACTTTCATATCCATAGAAAGTTATAGACCATAGAGTACCTGCAGTGCAAGAGCTACTCATTTTAATCTGTGCAATGGTAAACAAAGCAGACGATTGGTACTAGTTTCACACATGACTCTACATGCAAATTCAATTCAAACGTATAATTTCTTTTAGAACAAGTGATTTCAGTTCTATGCAATATATATACTCATACGTGTGGCATTGTGCAATCAAATATTAGAATGTATACTAGCAGAAGAATCACTGGGAATATCCTGTGGATCTTAGCTTGCAAAATGCATAATGTAGCTGGTTTCTTATGGCATCATTAGATAATTATGGTGTACTGGTAGTACCATTATCGCAACACAATTCCATGGTATTCGACTATTTGTCGATCAAGTGGTGTGCTACTGGTGAGGCCGTTCATAAGTGGTAATAGATCAGTCTGAGGATAATAATTGACGATCGCTATCAAAGATCTCTCTGGAACCTTCGGTCTCTGGATCCTCAGCGGGAAGCCTGGCCTCCGGAGACTGCGGACCCCTTTGGGCCACCTCACCGACATGTACGTGACCTTTCGAAGACTCGAAGCTACAACCAGTCCCTCCAGAGCCTTCGGTCTACGGACTTAGCAATAAACCTTATCCCCGGAGGCTGTGGACCCTTTCGGGCCACCCCTCATGTGCCCATGCGGCCTTTCGAAAGCTAAAGACGCAGCCGGCCTCCGAAGATAATATCAGGGAAGAAAGGACACCCCTTGCAGCCGACCTGACGCGAGGTGACGGACGATTAATGCCGGTGCAAGTGGTGTTTATTCTGACATCCCAGCGCGATTGGCATAATCAAGACGCAATCTTTATTACTAAAAAGCATAATCAAGACGCAATCTTTATTATACTAGTACTAGAGTAGCACAGAGACAGGGAACTAGCTAAACAAGCTCATTAATATTAATTTCCTATACATTCAACAATTGATTGCACAGATCTAGAGGCTGGGGAGTAGCAGCACAGGATCGGTCAAAGCCAGGTGTACAAAGAAATTGGTGGTCGGTGGTTGGCACAAGAAATCCCTGGCCCTTGATCAGCAATTGTCTGGGGCCAATTCATCGCACACAGCACAAGAAATAGTATCCCTGAGCAGACAAATAAATAAGTACATCTGATCGAGAACAAACATCATCTCTTGTCGTTGTCTGTCTGATCATGGAGTACTACTGATGAGAGGATCAGATCGGAATGTACTACCCCCTGTAAGAGTGGGTTGGCATCAGGGGCCTCCATCGCGGTGGTGCTCCCCACGCAGCAATAGTGATTTGGGGCGGCGGCGAGAAAACGATAGAGGCAGAGCCACCCCTCTTTGGCCCTTGTGTTCACTACACTGCACTGCACCACAACAAGGGAAGAAGGGAAGCGACCAAGCGAAGTGGGTGTGGGTGCCAGTTGTCCTGGCTTACCAGCCGTCTGATGCAATGGCATGTTTCATCTCTACGGTCCGTACTACTCTCTCTCTCTCTCTATGTCTCCCCTGGCCCGCAAGGCGCTCAATCGATCGTGTTCGTCAAGACATGCATGCATGCACGCGGTTTGTCTTCTTGTGTTGCATGGCGCTATTAGTTGGCGCTCACTGACACCGCCCAGCAGCGCAGTTCTTCGTCGGCCTGTCCTCGCTCGCTGGCTTTGTCAACCTCAAGCTGGCCTGTAGTTACCTCACCGACTGCAGCACATGAATCTCCAATCCAGCACCACCTTCCTCGGAACAACCGATTTAGGAGGTCTAGTAACATCATCCCCGATTGTCGATAGCAAGGTCGATGACCTGGAACCAAAACCCCCCATGAGGATGGCACGTAGCTCCCCTCCATTCGATCCCCAAATAGAAGGAGCATTCCCACAGAGGGGAGATGATTTATTAGAACTCATCGAAGATTGCCCAAAGGCCATGTCACGAGGAACTCCAAGGGCAAACGGATCCCCGTTGGTAGGGAGATTGTCACCGGCTGGAGGATCACCGACGATGGCAACGGCGAAAAGGAAGATGAGCATCAACGGCCAATGTAGTGGCACTAATCCAATCTTCAACATACCGCCACTTAGCGTAAAACTTAGTGATTTATTTAGGGCTAAAACTACTACTACTAGAAAAACTACAAAGGGGAGGGCTCCCACTCCTTGCCGCCGGGGAGGATGCCGGAGGAGAAGGAGGGGGACCCAAGTGGCGGCAGCGGCCGAAGCCCTAGGCTGAGTCGCTAGGGGAGGCGGCGGCGGTCCAACAAGCTAAGCCGTAATTGAACACTTAACTGAATTACTTCACACATGATCTTTTTTATTTGCTTATTATAATTTTTTCCAGGAATTCCTTTGCATAGTTTGAGTCCTTGTTTGTTTTCAGGTTGGTTTTTTCAGGTGGTTGCACTGTTGCACATAATCAGATAACCTGTTTTTGTCCCCATGTTCTAGCACTGAATAGGCAGCACTTCCCACTCGAGGCATATATGGGTGACGGCTAAACAGTATCAAGAAACAAGCTACTATTAATGTGATGCATGGACAGACAACAGGAATTCAATTAATATATTTTCAGATAAATGCATACTATAATAAAACAGCTGGCACGAGGAGGACAAGCAATTGACGGCATCATGCGATCATCAGATATTATTCAGAATCATCGGGCATTCAGATATATTGTTGGCGATAACGACGCCATGAGCCCACGACTCTGTCCAGGATCACAAGGACCGCTTCTCCTGGCCTGACCCGGCCGGTAGCTTAGGAATGAGCTAGTTTTGTGCTAGATAGGCCATGATCACACGAACTGTACATGTATAAAAACATGAGTTGGCTCACAAGTCTCGTTCACAGATAACCCAAGAGAGATAGACAAGACAATGGAGACCATGGATGGCAGAGCTGAATCAACCATTGCTGGTGGAGCATCGCGTAACAAGTACTAGTTCCGAAGAAACACACACGAAATTCAAGGTGTGTCCTGATTAATTAAAAAGTAGCTAGTACTAAGCAGAATAGAAGACATGCAGAGCTGATACATTGACACTCATGCACGGCATTCAAAGCCCTTCATCTCTCCTACTACTCCGGCAGGCAGGCAGAGCTGCTCAAGGCTCTGAACAGAGATGGAGGGAAGAAGCTGGGCAAACGTGGCAAACCCTAAGCCGGGCTGGAAGTTTGCCGCTCCATTGAGCACCCGTTTTCTTATCTTGCTCCACTTGCGGAAAAGGACAGAGAATGGACCCATAAAAAAATGCGGAATATGTGGAGGACATGGTCGAGTCATTCTGGGAATCGCCTCGCCTCTGGTATGACCACCATAATTCTGAAGAGTGCGTTGTCGATTTCTTGCTGTTGATGAAGCTCCACGCGCTGCAGGTATTGCCAAAGCGAACCGTGAGTCAGGAAGACTCCCCTTGAGATCGGCATCCGTGAACACGTACCAGATGTTGTGATGCAGAAACCCCAATAAATACAAATCCTTAAAACTGAATAGTAGAGTGAGATCTTACTACTGCTGGTCAGGTACACCGCATTCCTGAGGGGCCCTCATGACAATCTTGAAGAATCCACCATCGGCGGTGCGGTGGAATGCGAGGTGATTTCCCCCATCCTCCACATGAAACACCTCAGCACGCATGGCTAACTCCTGAGTGATCCATGGCATCAAACCTTGGTGCTCACGGACCATATCCTCAGTATCCTCGTAGACCTGCCATACTCCAGTGGGTACCTAGCATAATCAAAGTGCAATAATCTTTATTACTAGCAAGCATAACTAATGCGCAATCTTTATTACTAGCAAGCATAACCAAGACGCAATCTTTATTATACTAGTACTATAGTAGCACAGAGACAGGAAACTAGCTAAACAAGCTCATTAATTCCTATACATTCAGCAATTGATTGCACAGATCTAGAGGCTGGGGAGTAGTAGCACAGGATCGGTCAAAGTCAAGTGTACAAAGAAATTGGTGGTAAGTGGTTGGCATAAGAAATCTCTGGCCCTTGATCAGCAATTCTCTGGGGCCAATTGATCGCACACAGCAAAAGAAATAGCATCCCAGAGCAGACAAATAAATAAGTACATCTGATAAGAACAAACAGCATCTCTTGTCGCTTTCTACCTGATCATGGAGTACTACTGATGAGAGGATCGGATCGGAATGTAGTACCCTAGAAAAGCGGGTTGACGTCAGAGGCCTCCATCGCAGTGGTGCTCCCCATGCAGCGATAGCGACTTGGGGGCGGCGGTGAGAAAACGATAGAGACGGAGCCGCCCCTCCTTGACCCTTGTGTTCACTGCACTGCACTGCACCGCAGCAAGGGAAGAAGGGAAGCGGTCAAGCGAAGTGGGTGTGGGTGCCAGCTGTCCTAGCTTACCAGCCGTCCGATGCAATGCCCTGTTTCATCGCCGCGGTCTGTCCCCCCTTGGCCCGCAAGGCGCTGTGTTCGTCGGGACATGCATGCATGCACGCGGTTCGTCTTCTTGTGCCGCGTGGTGCTATTAGTTGGCGCTCGCCGACGCCGCCCAGCACCAACAGCGCGGTTCTCCGGCGGCCTGTCCCCGCTGGACTGGCTGGCTTCGTCAGCCTCAACGCTGGCCTGTCGGTTGTGCTCCCTCGCTTTTCTCTCGGAGTCGTACGTGGGTTTAATTACAGTAATTTGCTGAGGCATCGATCTGTCGCCGCGCACCAACGTAACACGGCGGCCGGTCGGCTAGCTCCGCCTGCATGCACCTCTCCTCCACTCCGATCCAACGGCCAAGACGAAGCTGGCGGCTGTCTGTTTGCTGACGACAGTCGAAAGGCGATCGAGCAGGTACGGTGCCTTAATTTTTGTTCGTTTGAGCCGCACGCGGCATGCATGGCAGAGCTAGCTCGCACTGGTGTCATCCTCATGGCTAATATTAATAAAATCATTCCCTCTAAATTAATTACCAACAGTACAACCGAGCATGCGCCCGACTGCCCTCATCAGGGACCTGGAGTGATCCCACCGTGGGGTGCTGTAATTAATCTGATGAGATCTGCCTCGGAGCCACAGGAGCTAGCTGAGCTTCATTCTACAGTGCTGTCTCGTCCTCGCAAGCAACACATGCCAATGCTCCATGTCCTACTTGGCGCAGTAGAGTGCCACGTCGGCGGCAAGCTACTTAATTAGTTTTGCATCAATTATTATATATAATGCTCCCTGTGTGCTTACTGTTGAGAGAAACAAATTAAACAAAGTGGTGTGTGCGTCCACCAGAAAGCTAAAGACAAGGAGATGAGCGGTTGGTTCATTGCCGGCGTTCTCCGAGGCCTACCCGGGTGCGCCACAAGTACGTCGACTGATCCGGCGACGTCGCGTTGCCAGCAATGGCAATGCCGAGCTCCTTCCGTTCGGCACGGCGCTTCTTCAGGCGTGCACAGTCCACGAGGCCACGACACGACCGCTCAAGATGTCATGGTTGTATGGACCGCCAGGAGCACGCACCCCGTGTACAACAGTACAAGCACTTTTGTCTGGGACCAATGACGCGTACGTGGACGTTGTCGATGCAGAGGAAGCACACGATCAACAAGCTACGGTGGCTAAGTAGAGAAGCGACGAATATCCAGGTATACGGTGTATACACAGATAAGATAATATATCACATAAAAGACATATATATATATATATATATATATTATACTACTTATGCCGGAAGGATTTCCAGTCCTCTGAGAGCCCCTGCGCACCTTTCATGAATCGGGTTGCGACACGTGTCCCACATTACTGGCTCCGACTAGTCTCCACGGAAGGAATCGGCAACCTCTCAGCCACACTGTTCACTGCTGGAGCTAGCCCGCTTATACCCGTCATCAGGCATGGAAACACTTGGCCCGTAGCCGTCCACGCGTCACACGCTCCCATGTCCCCCTTCGTAACCTCCGCCCATCGATAGATTCTTAGCTCCCTATGGCCCCATCATCGCCGGCTCCCACAGCCGCCTCCCACTTCCCCGCCCCTTCCTCCTCTCGCTGCTGCCGCTTTCCTGCCTCGGCCTCACCCCCGCACGCTCCCTCATGGCCTTCTCCTCCGAGCCGGTGGGCGAAGAGAAGGCGGGGACGGTGGGGAGGTGAGCCCCTCCATCCTATCCTCGGTGACACACGGTGACTGCCCTGCATCAACTTAAAGGTAGCACTCTGAATACGAAGTTACTCGCAAGACTTACACAATATGAGTATATATATTTTTGACTCCAAGGATAATGCATTTGGATAAATAGCAAGGAATGGCCATAAGGTTAAGTTAATTCAGCAAAAAAACACTTTGATCAATGTAATGACATGAACAACTAATATTGATGGACAATAATAAAAACCTCTAAAAATGTAAACTTGCTCAACTCAAATAAGCATCAGCGGATGCTTCTCAACATCCCACATATATCCCATCTCAAAAATTGAATGAAACTCTACGATCGATGTCCAATGGACATTAAGTAGCCTCGCGACTGCTATTCGAATAGTTCTTACACCCTGTAGGAGGTACATCTTTACCCACACGACTCGAATCCATCCTCTTGGCCCCTGAGACAACCTTTCTCATACCCGAAACTACCCACTTGCATATGCCCCTATAGCACCGGAGTTACCGCGAGAGTGTCTCGGACACTTCCGGCTCCCCTCCACCTTACTTCTTCTCATCATTTTTCTCTTACGCATTATAGGGGCGCAAGTCAAGCATTAGCACGGCGTATGATAATCGGCTCATTCGTAAAGTTATTGAATATGTGGAAGTATGGAAAGTACTTAAGCTAACAGCGCCAACGATCGGTGCTTAAACGATGCGAACGGTCTATGATACACAGGTCTTCTCTCCCGAATTGCCCCTAACACCGCTCACATCTCATCTCTATGGCACCCGGGTCTCCTCTCTCGAATTGCCCCTAACACTGCCCACATCTTGTCTCAACCAACTAATCATTATTCTTTTGAAATAGTAATTGAATGTCCGATAGCTCGTGAACAATGGTGACATTCATCACTCGACTTCTACAGAGGATCTATGCAAAGCTAAGCAATTATCACAACACTTTTAAGTTAGACCATGACACATTAACAACTTCGTCAAGATAGGTACTATGCAACAAGTAAGATCTATCCACATTTCCAACATCAACTCACTAAAACATGCATATACGATATGTAGCAATGTCTAGGAAATTGACCTACAATTCTCCATCATAAATATGGATAGTCATAGCGTCGCCGCTAAACAAACGTAAATAGACAAATAACTACTTAGATGTATGTACAATAAACAAGTAATTATGCCCCATACATTAACCTAAGTGATAAAGCTAATTAATCAAATTAGTTATGTTAATTTGCTTCAAAGCTCCATTTTTTCTCTCCTCTTTCATGATGAATTCATGACTGTGGCAGGATTGTAACTCCTATTATCATAACTCCGGTTATCATGCCTATCGCGAGATCAAAATTGCGATTACATTGTGGTAGATTCTGTTACGAGATCATAATTACTATTATGAGATCATAAATTATGCAGATACTATACGTACTCTAATTTATCAACTTAATACCATTTAACCAATGTATTCGAACGGAATAAACACTCTACTTACTCTAATTATATTTTCTAATCTAAATATTAATTACATACATAATCTATGTACTTACTATTACGGAAGGCAGTCCTCTCCTCGCGCTGCTGCTCAGCCTGGCTACTGTTGCACTACTCATGCTCGCGCATGACTGCTGCTGCACTACATCTGCTTGTGCTCGACTGCTGCTTCAAGTGCTGCTCACCCTCGACTGCTGCGTGCAGCATGCCCCATTTTATAGGCAGCCCGAAGTGCTTGCATGCGAGCTGGCTGGCCGGCCGAATAAAGGGAAAATGAAAAGTAAAGCGAAAGGAATAAAGTGAAAAGGTAAAGCATGATGTGACTTGACGTGACGATTGACGATGTACCAAAAAAGGTATTTTTCATCACACCGTGTGCCGAATATGTACTGTTGCCCATATTCGACACACAGTGTGCGGAATACAGGTGATTTTCGACACACCATGAGTCGAATACGGCCAACAGTGCCGTATTCGGCACACGGTGTGCCGAAAATACCTTTTTCGGTACACCGTGTACCGAAAATGGATTTTCGATACACCGTGTGCCGAATACAGATGCTAAATTCATGAATACAACTACATGTTGTCTATTTCTATAAATACATTCACATCTATTGTCTAATTTTGTATTTTTATCGTCGACAACTCGTTGTCCCCTCCAAAGCTCAATTTCCCAAAAATCATCCAATTATGGATCATCGGCCTCCCAATGGCTTCACGAAGGGTGTGATTGGTTGCTTGTATAGGTTTTGCTTGCATGGATCGTCTATACAGGCTGAGAGAAAGCAGGCTAAGTGAAATCATATTTGTTGAAAAGAAGAGTATTTGGTTGGTTGTATCTGTCTGAACAGGTTGAGCTGAGTTTTTGTTTGGTTGGTTGAATGTAAGGCCGCTTGAGCGAATGTAAGAGTTGACACTGTAATTGATTGCTCGTATGGAAATAATTTTGTGACACTGACAAAAGAGTCCATCTGCATGAGTGGATGTAGACCCTACGAGCATACATTTGTATCTATTGAGTCAGGCTAGAACAATATATACAAACAATCAAACACTTATCTTTCTAAGATTATACTTTTCCGTGCAAACAACCAATCACACTTGACGTGGCTCCACTAGGCAGGCGCCCATAGAAGTGACAACGTCGACGGTCCAAATAACCCATCGGTGCCTAATTTTTCATAATATTCCTTCTCACCGTCATATCCTCAGTTCTCGTCTCAGCCCCCATTAACACCTCCCCCAAATTACCATCTTTATTACCAAGTCCAGAATTACAGGCAACCTTTCTCTTTTTTCAGAAACACTCCGAATGTCCTCAACCAGTTCTTGCCTCCTGATACATCTGTTTGCGACACTGGTAGTCAGCGCGAAACATCCAGTTCACCGATAAGAGATCTAGGAAGAGAATGTTGAGGTCTGTCCTAAAGGTGGGAACAAGAAACGTATTGACCACACTAGAGAGGATGACATCAGGCTGGTAAGAAATGCATGCTTTATTCATTGGAGTTACTTTTATTCGCAACTGGAAGTTGGTTAAGTCTTTTATATGAATCACTCCCAGGTCAGTGCATGGCTAAATAGTTCGCAGAGCCCAATCGAGTCAGACCACTAGAAGTTGGAAGCTTATGGGAACAACGTGATCGCAGTTTACCACTCTGCAGCAACGGAGAAGAACCTGGAAGCAATTAAGGACCACTGGTGCACCGTCAATAAGAAGGTAACCTTAGCTTCTTCAACGGGTGTTGGCTGCATGTGAATGCAGTGTATGTGAGTGGTCGCTCTGACAGCCAGCTAGATCACAACGGAGGCTTGTGAGATGTACGTCGTCTCGGAGAAGAGGCATGCATGCTTTCAACCTACATCATTGGGGACACCAGCCCTCTTCCACGTCGCCGGTCTACTACCCCATCCTCGTGCGGCTGGAGCACGCGCGTCGTGTACTCCATTCTCTTTCTTTTGCTAGTCTAGCACTGTTACTTTTGGAGCATCTATCTTGGACATCAAACTATCTGCTCAGAATTATGGAGTGGGCATTCTCCATTAAAATGCTCCTTTCGATCAGTTGGTCTTGCCTCTCATCTAACTGATGATTGATCCACCCGATATTGCTGATAAGGATGCACAAGCTTGGAGGGTTTCTGATGATCGTGTGATGGCTGCTATATGCATGAGCGTTGATACAACCATTAGGTCCAGCCTTGAGGATCATGCTACAGCTAAGGAAATATGGGACTATTTAAGGGAAAGATATCAATAGAGCAGTTCAGCTCTTCCTTACTCTGCCCTTAAACAGCTCCATCATTTGCAGCAACAAGATATGTCAGTTGAGGAGTACTATGCTACCTTTACTAAGGCCATCTATAACAGATATTCCAAAAATTCGTCATCTATAATACTATTACAGCATCACCTAATACTATTACAGTACTTTCTATTTTTTTCATCTCCAGCAGCTATCCTATTTTCTACGTTTTATTACTCTTCTCCTCCCTTCAAACCCACAGTCATCCTCTATGAATAGTGATACGGCTAACTCTTGCCGTCCGCAATTTGCAGCTAACTCTTGCCATCCGCATCACTGTAGCACACGATCCGCCCTCTGCTGGATGGCGATACAGAGCAGCGGAGGCGGCATCCAGATCGACACAGTGATGCGGGTGGTCACTGTCGCCTTTGCTAGAGCTAACCTAAGCTTTCCAGTCAGTTAGACTCAATAGTGCCGAAGCCTAACTTCTCATGCAAGGATTGTACTGCTAGGGACAAGTATGAGCAGTAGAACATGATGTTTCATTTTGTGATGGGTCTTCGGTCAGAGTTTGAGCCAATTCGTGCTCAGCTACTTGGGCAACCCACTCTTCCTACCGTGACCAAGGCTCTTTCTGCTGTAATTGCTGAGGAGACACGTCTCCACACTGTGGCTGGTTCTTCTGATGTCTCTCAGCACAATGTATTGGCTGCACCTTCTCCACGTACTCCTCGGGATCCAAATGTCTGCAAATCTTGCAATAAGAAGGGCCATCGTGAAGAAAATGCTTCAAGAAACATCCACAGCTGTTGACCCAATTTAGGGCTTGACGTGCAGCTTCTCATAGGTGTGCAGCTTCCGCTGCCCCAATGCCTCAGACTCCAGCGCCACCACCTCCAGCTTCTGTATCGTCCACAACACATGTTGGTGCCTATATGTCTGGTGGATCTGTTGCTTCCACTACTGCTGAAGGTACCTCTACTCCGGTCTTCGACTCAATAGCCTCTTTTTCATATGACTTTTGATGAGTCTCAGCTGGCCTTATTCCAACCTGTCACAGATAATAAATACTTTCAAATTCATGATGGCACCCTTGCTAATTCTCACTTCACTGTTTTCGATGTTTCCATTGTTCCCAAGCTTTCAATGAATCTTATATCTGTTGGGTAACTTGCTGATATGAACTGTTTTATTGGGTTTGATTACACTTCTTACTTTGTTCAGGATCCTCGAACCCAAGCCCTTCTTGGTACTAGCCGTCGGCATAAAGGTTCACCGGGCCTCTACATCCTGGATCATCTGCATCTTCCTTTGTCTTCATCTCTGATGCCTCTGACAGCAGCTTCGTCTGCAGCTACCTTTCCTCAGTGGCATCATCGTTTAGACCACCTATGTGGTTCTATATTGTCCACCTTAGTTAAGCAGGGTGCTATAGGTCGTGTGTCTATTGACACTTCTTTTAATTGTACTGGTTGTAAACTTGGCAGCAGATGCAGCTGCCATATCCCTCCAGTACCCCCAGAACTAGTCATCCTTTTGATCTTATTTATTCTGATGTATTGGGTCCGTCTCCTTTTGCTTGGAAAGGAGGTCACAAGTACTATGTTGCCTTTATTGATGATTACTCTCGCTATACATGGATTTACTTTATGAAGCATTGTTCTCAGTTATTGTCTATTTATCAGCCTTTCGTTTGTATGATTCATACTGAATTTTCATTTGCTATTCTCACTTTTTGATCTGACTCAGGGAGGGGAATATTTATCCATTGCTTTGTGTCAGATTCTCTCTTCTGAAGGTACACTTGCTCGGCTCTCATGGCCTGGTGCTCAACTCCAAAATGGTATAGCTGAGCGTAAGCACTACTACAGAACCGGCTTTATATGTCGGCCCATCACTGCTGGTTCCTAATGGGCCGGCAATGATAGGGTAGCACTGTTGGTTCATACGCCGCGCATGAAGAGTTAGTCATCGTGGCTTATGAATCGATAGTGATAAGGGTCATCACTGTCGGTCGATGGATTGAGCTGGCAGTGAAACCCAACTCCATCATCATTGCTGGCTAAAGCCACTGACCGGCAGTGATATATGGGTCATCACTGCCGATCGATGGTTTGAGTCAGCAATGCCCAGCTCCATCATCACTGCCGGCTGAAGACACCGACTGGCAATGATATAAGGGCATCACTGTTGACTGGTGATTTGAGCCAGTAGTGATGTCTCGGCTATATAAAAGTGGTCATCTCCTTCCCCAAGTCCAAGCACAACAAAGAGGAGCTATGTTTTCTTGCTCGGTGGCGGCCATTTTTGCTCACCTAGTTCTTGGGGGTTTCAAAATTTTGAGGAATCCTCATGCTGTAGGTGTTCCAGGGTATGTAACTTCATCTCCAATCCATTTCTAGTTAAATTTTATTTTCTAAATTGCTCTAGATTTTGAAATGATGGAGATGAACCTATAGCCATGATGTTTGAAGACAATGTAGATGCAATTATACCATATTTATGATATGTAAGCTTCAATTAGTAGCTTACGGTGGAAAGTGTCTTTATTATTGATTTACATTAGCTATATGTATGAGCATATTTATTTTTGATTTTTAATGGATTAGAAAAAATAGCCATAAAATTAAGTATATAGCAAGCGCCATTTTTTTATATATTTTAATTAATTAGCAAGTTCCAATATAGAAACTTTAGGCAAGAGCATATTTATTTTTGATTTTTAATGAATTAGAAAATTTAGCCATGATATTAAGGTATATAGAAAGCTCCAATTATATTTTTTATATTTTAATGAATTAGCAAGTTCCAATATAGAAACTTTAGGTATGAGCATATTTATGGTTGATTTTTTATGAATTAGAAAAATTAGCCATGATATTTAGGTAAGTAGCAAGCTCTAATTATATTTTTTATATTTTAATTAATTAGCATGCTACAATATGGAAACTTTAGGTATGAGCATATTTATTGGGATTTTTAATGAACTAGAAAATTTTTCCATGATATTTAGGTATGTAGCAAGATATAATTATATTTTTTTATATTTTATTTAATTAGCAAGCTCTAACATAGAAACTTTATGTATGAGCGTATTTATTTTTCTTTTTTTACTTAATTAGTCCTACATAAGGGTTGAATAATAATGAAAATTTTTAGGGATGGTACTAACAAACACCCATTGGAAGCGAATGCGAAAGCATACAAAAGACAGCTCTTCCAACCCGGGCCAATTGCCGGTAGGAGATAACGAGGTAATTTATTTGTTGGTGATTGCAAAATCTTCTAGATGTTATGAATTTGGATTTACAATAATGATATAATTGTAGATGGACAGAATATATATGTACGATGCGAGCCGTGTGAGTGCAGAGTACAAGAACGGTATGGAGTATTTCCTGGTAGCAGTCGCGAAGCACAAGTAAAATACACAGTCTCAATACATGTATTATCCATGCGTCGATTGTGAGAACAAGAAGCAGTTTTCTACCACCCAGTAGATACATTCCCACTTGATGCCAAGGGGATTTATGCTTGGCTATACCAGTTGGATCGAGCATGGTGAAGTTGAGATCGTACAGGAAGGACAATACATTGGTAGAGAAGACAAAGACTTGTGCACCGATATGCCATCTGATAAATACACTGATATACCGCCTGCCAAAGATACGTTGGTTGATGATGATCTAGAGGAGATGTTGGCCGACGCCGACGACGATGAACTGGAGCAGATGTAGCACAATGGGGAGGGAAACTTCAACAATGAAAGAGAGTTTCAAAAGTTCCAGCGTATGGTAGAGGACTCTAAAACACCGTTGTTCCCAGGTTACGAGAACAAGCATACAAAGTTGCATACCATGCTTTCACTACTACAATTGAACGCAAGCAAGGGGTGGTCTGATACAAGCTTCATAGAGTTGTTACTGTTCTTGAAGAAATTGCTTCCGAAGGGAAATATGCTACCAGAAAACACGTACCAGGCCATGCAGGTTGTGTGCCCATTAGGGTTGGAAGTGCAGAAAATACATGCATGTCCAAACGATTGCATATTGTATCGTGGAGAGCATGCAAACTTGAAAGCATTTCTCGTATGTGGTGCAGCATGATACAAGCGCAGTGGTGATGATATCGATGGTGAAGGAAAGACGAAAAGGCCTCCCGTCAAGGTGATGTGGTATTTTCCTATAGTCCCCTGTTTGGAGCATTTATTCACGAACAAAAGGCATGCCGAAGTGATGCGATGGAAAAGTTGAGACTTGATCACCTCCTAAGCATTGCACTGGGAGACAGGTACATGAGATAGTAAAGGGACTTAGGGTTATCGTTGGAAAGGGATGCTGGAGTAACCAGGTTCAAAAATCTAATATTTGAGCTCCTATGTTTAAACTGAAATCTATTTTTTATGACTTAGCTTATTGGCTGGATTTGGTGGTTCGACACGCAATCGATGTTATGCACATTGAGAAGAACATGTGTGATAACTTGATTGGTACGTTATTAGACATACCTGGCAAAACAAAGAATACACTCCAAGCACGGAAGGACCCAAATGTTTGAAACTCAAACATGATCTACATCCCAAAGATATGCAAAAAGGCAACAAATATCTTGGTCTTGCTAGCTACACTCTGAGCAAGGCAGAGAAAATTGCAATCTGCAAGTGCTTGCATAGAATCAAAGTTCCATCCGGTTACTCGGCCAACATAAAGAGACTAGTAAACATGAAAGATTTAAAATTAACTGGTATGAAGTCTCATGATTGTCATGTGACGATAACACAGATGCTTCCAATTGCAATTAGAGGTATTCTGCCACCGAAGGTCCGAAACCCAATCATAAGGTTGTGTTCATTCTTCAACGCGATATCACAGAAGGTCATCGATCTGACCAAGCTAGATAAGCTACAGGAAGACGTGGTCAAGACTATATCAAAGTTTGAGTGATGTTTCCCTCCATCATTTTCTGATATCATGGTGCATCTCATTGTTCACATTGTGAAAGAGATACGAATTCTTGACCTCGTGTTTCTGCATCAGATATACCCTTTCGAGAGGTTCATGGGAGTTCTGAAGAAATATGTTCATAACCAAAATCGACCGGAAGGCTGCATGGCCGAAGGCTAGGGAACTAAGGAGGTCATTGATTTCTGTGTCGACTATATGAATCTCAAATCGACTGGTGTGCCTGTATCTCACTATGAGGGGAGGCGACAGGGGAAAGTGATGATAGGTGCAAACTCATTCCGCACTAATGACCCTGTTTCATTCACGTAAGCATATTTCACAGTTCTGCAATAATCAGTTGTAGTAGAACCGTATGTCAAAGAACACCAGAAGATGCTACGCACCAAAAACTCAGGGAGGTCCGATGTTTAGATTGCACGGGAGCACCGAGATCATTTTGGCCCCTCGTTACATAGACAGGTGATGGATAAGCAGATAAAGTGTGCTCAGTTGAATGTGTTGGCTCACAGACCATCAACTACAATCCTCATATTCCAAGGATATGACATAAATAGCTATACATTTTATACAAGAGCTCAGGATAATAAAAGTGCCAACAAAAATAGCGGCGTTCGTATAGATGCCTACGACTGCAATGGAAATAGGGAGACCTACTACAGATTCATAATAGAGATTTGGGAGCTCGACTATGGAGTGTTAAAGGTTCCTCTTTTCCGGTGCCAATGGGTCAGAATCTCAGGGGGCATGAAGATAGACAAGTACAGTATGACTACAGTGGATCAAAAACTCGTTAGATACAGCAAAGAACTATTCATACTTGCGAATGATGTTATGGAAGTCTTCTATGTAAAGGACCAGGACCCGGCTAACAAGGAGGAGCACCACGTTGTTCTTCAAGGAAAAGAAGGATTGTTGGAGTGGAGAATGTCGTTGACGAGGAAGACAATAATCAATTCGACGCACTACCTCATTTTGGAGAGGACATCGACCTAGGTCCCATGGGAGACCTCCCTATGTACGCTATGATCATAATGAAGGACGAATCGTTAAGACAAATTAGCTAAATTATATAATTGTTATGTATTACTATGTATTAACAAAGGTGTCTTTACTATTGATTTACATTAGCTATAGTTATGAGCATATTTCTTTTCAATTTTTAATGATTTAAAATATTTATCTATAAAATTAAGATATATAGGAAGTCCGATTTATATATTTTTAATTAATTAGCAAGCTCCAACAATATTTATTTTCCTTTTTTATTGAATTACAAAAGTTAACCATGAAACTTAGGTATATAGCAAACTTAATTTTGGTATATAGCAAGTTCAAAATAAAATAAATATATATTAGGATTGGAGGTCAAAAGAATGTTATAAATGTAGATAGTACGATCACTATCGAATCCACTTGAGTAGCGTGGCGGTTAGTTTGTTTGTCCCAGCTGGGGCCAGACGTCGTAGGTTCGACGTTTGTGCTCAAAACAAAAAAAATTTGCCTCTCAGCGCGCCCGGGGAGGGGGGGGGGGAGTTCACTACCGGCTAACTTCATGCCCCGACAGTGAAGGTGGTCTTTGCTGCCAACTCAAATGTGTGCTGGCAGTGAAGGTAGGGGTTTCACTACTGGCTAACGTTATAACCGATGTGTGCCCATATATAACCGATGCGCCGTGTTCTCCCTCCGGACTTACAAAAAATTTCCCCTTCTGCCGAATTGCCTCCCACTCTGTCCTCAAGCACTGCCGCCTCGCCTTGTCCTCGCCCACGCCGCCGGAGGACCACGAGCCCGCACCAACAACCCCGAGCCCGCTGTCCTGGCCCTCCTCGACGCCGTCGTCGTCCTCCTGATCATCGTTGTTGCCATCCTCCTCCCCGACACCGTCGCCATCCTCCTCCCCAACACTGTTTCTGTGCTCCTCCCCAACGTCGGCCCCGTCCTCCTCCCCGACGTAGTCGCCATCCTGCTCCCCGACGCTGCCCCCCGTGCTCCACCCTGACATCGTCCCCATCCCTCTCTCTGAGGCCTTCGCCGAGAAGCAGTACCCAGTCACCGTCGTCTCCTCCCCCTCCATCGTCGTTACCTGCGCTGATGATCCTGCCATCCCATCCCCCTCCGTCTCCTCCCCCTTAGTCTAGGTGTGCCGCCATGTCCTCCTAATCTGAGCTCGGGAATATATGCTATGCAAATTGATAAGAACATATGCTATGGGAGTACACAGATGCTAGGCAAATTGATTTGATTTGATTTTCAAGTAAATTGAGAATGCTCGATGATGAACTAATAGTTTGAGATGGTCGATGATGAACTGATAGTTTGAGATACGCTAAGATTGGGCATATTTTTTGATTGGTGTGTTGGTTCTCCAGTGGGCTGCTAGTCTTTTTGATCCCTGATATATATCAGTTTGAGATTGGGCATATTTTCTAATTGTTAGTACTTGTTTTTGCATTCTTCTATTCAGAACTTGTGCACTCTGATTTGGTATGGTAGCATTGTCCATGATGATGCTCTCGAAACTCTGCCGGGTTCTAATTACTAGCTGAGAGCTTAGAAATTTACCCAATCGATGATGTATCGAATAGAACAATTAGGGGGTAGGACTTCTTTGGCCCGGGGGCCAATTGTTATATAATTTCTGAGAGCACTATTGCACATGTTTCGTTCCTACTGTCTACTTCTTGAAATACACATGATGCCAGGATATGTTTTTGATGCTTTGTTGTTGTTTTGTTCCAAGATCACGTGTAATGAATTCTTATTTTGAGATGCTCGATGGTGAACTGTTTGTTTGAGATGCTCGATGATGAACTTTTAATTTGAGATGCTCGATGATGAACCGTTAGTTTGAGATGCTCGATGATGAACTGTTAATTTGAGATGCTCGATGATGAACTGTTAGTTTGAAACCGGGCTCTGAGCTAGTAATGCAACAAAGATTGCACTGTCTGCTACCTTTGTCTGGGCTATATGTTGTCCAACATTTTACTATCTGCCACCTTGGAGATGACGTATATGCTATGAGCTAGTAACTAAGATCACAAAGTAGTGCTTATATGTCTCCTCTATTATTCTGCTCCCTCTCCCTCACGTCTACCCTCTTCCCTGCTGTGTTGTGATGTGCTCCCTATCCACTCGGTTGCTTCTCCACCCACTCCCTCTGTTCTGATCTCCTCTATTGTTCTGCTCCCTCTCCCTCACGTCTGTCCTCTTCCCTGCTGTGTTCTGCTATGCTCTCTACCCACTCGGCTGCTTCTCCCTCTCCCTCTATTCTGATCTGTTCATTTTTTTCATAAGGCTCTACTAGTCTTTGAGGAAGTGGTATACTGTGATCTTAGTTGAGAATTAATTCCATTGAAAGCACGATCTTAGATAACATATAGGCCGGTTAGGTAACAGAGCGCACCCTAATTGTTGAATTGTGTACACTTGTCCGATTAATGATAATTTGAGAATATCTAGTTACGGTGCAGGGCATATTTTAGCCCTGGAGCCAACTAGATTTTCGGTTCTGAGGCTGTATTTCTTTTTACTCAAGTTATATGTTGTATTATAAATTGCACTGTTTTCACACTTGTTTTTCTTTTTGCAGATGATGAAATTGGAGACCATACATATGACTGCAAAGCTCAACTGGGATGGTTATTACACATGCATCTTGCATGTCTTTTCACTATCCCAGTTGAGCCTGCAGTCGTATATAATTATCTCCATAATCTGATGCTAATGTTGTTTTCATACATGTTTACTTTTTGCAAGAAATTTAAATAGTTTTTATTATTTAATTATGTACTATGGGTGTTGAATTATTTTTTTATCCATTATGAGTTGTAATTATGTAATCACAATATTGTCCTCTCTTTTTTGGCAAAGGGGTTGTATTATTTAATTATGTGCATTTATCCAGTTAATGATAATTTGAATAGTTTGGTATTATTCAATTATGTATGACGAGTCATGTACAGACACAAATGAATCACAATAATGTACTTTTTTTTATTAAATGTGTTCATACTGTATCTCTTTGGATTCTATCTATCGAGTCCCTCCAGTTAGTTACAATATTTTGACAGCCTCTTTCCCTCCCTCGTCGGCTTTTTCTCTGTCTCCTTCCTTCCCCAGCTCTCTATCTGTATAATACTCAACCGCTTGTCACCATCATATGCAGAACTTTCTGGAATGGATGACATCACCATCCACTCGTTACAATCGTATGGAAATCACTCAGGAAGGTGGCTCCTCAGATCGAGCCCAGGTGCGGGAAGGAGATGTGCCGCCATCAAACATTGAAGAAGGTAGCCCGAGTACCTACCTCAACCTAGACCAAACAGACGCCAGTGGAGGTGATGAGGTATTTCAAAAGTAGATAAATGCATCTATTGTACATATGACCGTATATGTTCTCAATACTTTTATCGCTTATTTGTAGATGCCTGAGTAAACCTAGGAGCGGCATCGTATCCGAGGTCCCTCGAAGATGCCTACGAGATGATTTGTGATCACGGAAGTCTCACCAGCAGGGGAGCCAACTGCACTAGAGAGAGTTCTGGGGCCATACAAGTTAGTATGTGGAACTGCTGTTAAGGATTACATGCCCATTAGCTATAGATTGTGGACTTGCGAACGAGGTGATCCACATGTGCTTCCTGATCAATCAAGAACAACATCTTGTGGCCCAAGATATTAGAGAAGTTTGACATCCTTGAAGAGACAGATATTGTCGGTGTATTCATAACCAGGGGTCCCTAAGTCCCGAGGCCAGGCCGGCTATCCACCACATGTCACCACCCTGCGAGGTAAGAAAAAGCTAAGTCCCGGGAGAAGGTGCTCGGGGCCGCCGCCTCTGGTTCCCGAGCACCCTAGTTCCCCGATGATCTGCAGGGTCCAAATACTAAGACCAAAGTGCTCGGGAGAGAGTGCTCGGGGCTGCACGTGGCAGCCCCCGAGGACTCGGTGCCCCGAAGGTCCCACCGAAGTGCTCGGGAGAGAGTGCTCGGGGCTGCACGTGGCAGCCCCCGAGGACTCGGTGCCCCGAAGGTCCCACTGAAGTGCTCGGGAGAGAGTGCTCGGGGCTGCACGTGGCAGCCCCCGAGGACTCGGTGCCCCGAAGGTCCCACCGAAGTGCTCGGGAGAGAGTGCTCGGGGCTGCACGTGGCAGCCCCCGAGGACTCGGTGCCCCGAAGGTCCCACCGAAGTGCTCGGGAGAGAGTGCTCGGGGCTGCACGTGGCAGCCCCCGAGGACTCGGTGCCCCGAAGGTCCCACCGAAGTGCTCGGGAGAGAGTGCTCGGGGCTGCACGTGGCAGCCCCCGAGGACTCGGTGCCCCGAAGGTCCCACCGAAGTGCTCGGGAGAGAGTGCTCGGGGCTGCACGTGGCAGCCCCCGAGGACTCGGTGCCCCGAAGGTCCCACTGAAGTGCTCGGGAGAGAGTGCTCGGGGCTGCACGTGGCAGCCCCCGAGGACTCGGTGCCCCGAAGGTTCGCGCAAGATCATTCAACGACCCGAAGGGTCCCGTCGTCAGGGTGTCATCCAGTCAAAGGCCCAATGCCGCATTTAATAGGCACGCGCGGTCTGACATCCTGACATTCTCAGCTGCCCACGCCCCAGTGTCAGACCCTGCCATGCACTAGCAGGGGGCCGTGGGTCCATTAAATGCACGGGTCCCGTCCCGTTTTTATCCAGGTGCCTCGGGATAACGTTGCCAGAATCGAAGCACTCCGCCTGCCACCCTGCCCTGGCAGAAGAACAAGACAGGGTGGGCGCACTGGGCACCTCTGAGGCTGACCGGTGGGCCCCTTTTAGGGCGCCCCGAGGCTTCCGCAGCGGCTGGTGGTCGAATGCGCGCCGCATTTCTCCACCGCCCCTGTCACTTCGCCAAAATGAAATGATTACGCCTTTCTCCGTGGCACCTTGGCATTCGTGTCCCCTCTTTCCCATTCAGGATATGTTGAGGTCGGCGCGCCTATAAAAGGAAAGGATGGAGAACACTAAAAAAAGAAAAGAAAAAGCCTTCGACCACCAGACGACCAACAATCTCCGACGAACCAGGCCAAAGATAGATCGACAGACACTCGAACCAGCTCGAGTTAAGCTAGAACATAAGAGCCTCAAGCTCTTTGTAAACAGCTCTCCCCTTAGAACCAGATACCTCCTTGAAGAATTCTCTTCAAGGATAAATATAGTGTTCATACAGGAGTAGGGTGTTACGCCTCCGTGCGGCCCGAACCTGTCTAAAACCCGGCGTACCCACTTTTTCTTGCATTAGGGTGATCGTCTCCCGCCAGCCATCGCATTTATTTCCGTTCCCGCTTATTTCCCAAACAAGCTTTTCCAGGATCATTCCCCCGGCCGAATCTCTAAAAAGGGGTCTCTCAGGATCCCTGCGACAGGAGTTCACTCTCCGACAGCTGGCGCGCCAGGTAGGGGATGCCAGTTCCATGCAAAGCAGATTCACCAGCCAGCTCAGGCTCTCCATACCATTCCCCTGTCATGGCCTTTCGCGGTCTGGGGTTTGGACATTCTGGGTCCATTCCCCCGAGCAGTCGGGGGCTATGCATACCTATATGTCGCTATCGACAAATTCACTAAGTGGCCGGAGGCGGTCCCAGTCATCAAGGTGACCAAAAACACGGCGCTCCAGTTTATCCGCGGCATCACTAGCCGCTTTGGTGTCCCTAATCGGATCATCACCGACAACGGCACCAGTTCACAAGTGCCTTGTTCGGGGACTATTGCGAAGATCTCGGCATCAAGCTCTGCTTCGCTTCCGTCGCTCATCCCCGGAGTAACGGGCAGGTCGAGCGCGCCAACGCGGAGATACTAAAGGGCCTCAAAACCCGGACCTATAACGTGCTCGCTAAGCACGGGAAGGGATGGGTGGACGAGCTGCCAGCCGTGCTATGGGCCAATCGGACTACGCCAAGCCGCGCTACCGGGGAGACTCCTTTCTTCCTCGTCTACGGCGCCGAAGAAGTCCTCCCCTCCGAGCTCACTCTGGGCTCCCCTCGAGTGCATGCATACTCTGAGGGTGAGCAGGAGCATCAAAGGCGCGACAACGTAGACTACCTGGAGGAGCGCCGGCGGCGTGCTGCTGTCCGGGCGGCTCGGTACCAGCAGAGTCTGCGGCGTTATCATCTGCGCCATGTCCGGGCCCGGTCTCTCGAGGTGGGGGACCTAGTTCTCCGACGCATCCAGTCGCGCGAAGGAATGAATAAATTGTCCCCTGTGTGGGAAGGTCCCTTCACCGTGATCGCGGTCCCCCGGGCAGGTTCTTTCAGGTTGGCGACGGAGGAAGGACAGCCACTCCCGAATCCGTGGAACATCGAGCATCTTCGACGCTTCTACCCGTAGATGGCCGTGCTCGCGGTTCAGGTTAGTAAGGCCGGGGGCTTTCTCCCCGCCCGAGCAGTCTGAAGGCTTCGCCCCGTGGGGTAAGTCGATGTCACCCAACCTTGTAAATATTGCACATTAAGTTTTTCAATAAGCAATTGCTATATCAAAATACTTTTTCTGGATTCCGTATGTTTAATATGTCTGGTGAGGAGCTCGGTTGTGCGAGAAAAAGTTCGCTCTCTCTCTTTTCCCGTTGACAAAAGAATCCCGATCGGTATGCATGCGAGCAGTCGCCGCTGACCCACGTCCGGCATGGTAGGCTGTGGTGTTCGGTGTCATGGCAGGCTCCCGGGCACTACCAAGTTTCGGGGTGCTCTGGGTAATCCAATCGCTCGAGCTGCTCGAGTAGTCCGGAGCTCGGGACCTCGGAGCGGGCTGTCGGTGCTCGGTCTGGTCTGTCGTACCCGGACGCCATCAAACCATAGGACCTCTAGGTTATGCCTCTGTCCGCTCTTGTTCGCCGGTTTGGGTATTCAAGAGGTCTCGGGTCAAAAACGAGAACAGTCTATAGCAAGTACCGCACTAACAGAGCGCACCAGACAAAGAAATTCTATATTCTCTCTCAAGTCACAGGCTGGCAATCACAAGCAGTTCGGCCGCGAGGGCTTCAATGCCCCGGTCTCTGGTCGGCTCCAAGGGTCTTCGGGTGGTCCTACCACTTAGGCTTGGGTGGTCGAGGCCACCCGACCCTAGGAGCCTCGTATGCCTCTGGGCCCTCGGGCGCTCCGTTGAAAGAATCAAGTCCCCGGGCCCCCGAGCTCGGAAGCACACCCCTCCTGGATCGGTTGGCTGGAAGGCCGACAGCTGTCCGGTGAGTGGTTATGTTCAGACAAGTCTGCTTTCAGTAAATTTATGTTCCCGAGTCATTCTCGGGGGCTCTCGCGCTTTAATCTGTTCGGCGAGGTGGTCTCCTTGCACGCAAAAACCCTGCCGCGTGTCTACCTTTTTCCCAGAACGACATAGCGGTTTGTAGAAAGGAGTACCGTGCTTACGATAATGTCTGACCGAAGCCCTTCGTGGTCGTCGTGGTGTTCGGTCTGCTTTTATGGACCCCGATCACTACCGAGTCCTCGGGTGCCCTGGGTAATCCTATCGCTCGAGCTGCTCGAGTAGTCCGGAGCTCCGGCCTTGGGGGCGGGCTGTCAGTGCTCGGTCCGGCCCGTTTTGAGCCCGGGCACCACCGGACCGCGAGGACTTTTGGTCACATTCTCGCCCGCACGCGTCTCCCTTCTACTAACTGAGTGGTCGCAAAGTGAAAAAGTGTTCATTAGGCACGGCGTGTTCCGAGCAGGATCGATCTATCTCCCGGGCAAGGGAGTCTGTGTCTTCGTTTCTTAACCTAGGTAGTGCGGACTCGCGAGAGCTTGAGGGCTGGCTGCGCCAACGCCAACGACCGGAACAACTTCATTTCTCGGGGATGGGAAGGTCGGGAACGGCCCGACTGAGTACTCCCCGGGACTTCCAGACAGAGCACCAGAAGAAACGTCAAACACACAGAGAAATTGGAGTTGCGAGCCCAAGGAAAAGCTGCCATTATATTCACAAGACATATACAAGGCGTTTTCTAAGGGTTCACTCCTAATATTCACTCCTACATCTACAACAAAAGAAGAGAGGGCACAGAAGGCCTAGTCGGCGGCAGAGGCGTCGGCTGAATCCTCCGAGTCGTCCCTGGGGGCTGGCGGCGGCGGCACTTCTCGCCTGAAGCCGGCCGCCACCACGGAGGCGGTACTCCTAACCGCTGCCCGGGCGGCCTCCTCCTCAGCCTCGACTACTCCCTCCCGCGCTGGCTCCAACGGGAAGTTCGGGTCCCTGCTTCGGTAGCAGGCCAAGACGTGCTCGGCCACGGCACGTGCCAAGCCACGTCCCTCCCGGGCGGCAAGTTCCTGAACTGCCCAGGGCAGGGTCTCGAGGCGCTCGCAGACCTGCTGCAGCCCCAACACTTGTCGTGCGGGGCCGTCGCCCTTCTTGTCGTCGACAAGCCGTCCGAGACCACCCTTCTCCACGGCCCGTTGCATCCGCCGGAGGATGTCCTCCAGCATATGCTCTAGGTTGACCCGCGAGACAAAGGCGGTCTCGAGCTTCTCCTTGGCGGCCCGCAGCTGTGCCTCGAGTCCCTGGTCCCTGGCCGGACCAGAAGAACCGCCAGCTGCGGCGGGGACGGCATCCTACTTCGCCTTGGCCACCATCTCGGACAAGGCGCGCTCACGGGCGGCCAGTTCCGCCTCGTGCTTCGCATTCTCTTCCGCCCTGGTAGCCACGGCGGCCACCGCAGCAGCAGCTTCGCCCTCTCGGCGACTCAGTTCGCCTTCTCGGCGACTCAGCTCATTCTCCCGCCGGGCCAGCACATCCTCCTGCTGGACCACCGAATCCTCCCGGGCTCCGAGATCCGACGCTGATAGCTCGTTGTCTACTTCCCGGACGGAGACGTCCTCTTCCCAGCGCTTGATTTCTTCCCTGATCTTCCGGAGGTCGTCTTCCCAGCGCTGGAGGTCGGCGCGCGTCTTCTCGTCCGCGCCCTCCCGGTGGGCCAGCTCGGCTTGCCGCTCCTCCGTAGCCTCCTCCCGGGCTGCGACTGCCGCCTCCCTCTCCTGCGCCTGCCCCATCCTGGCAAGGGCCTCGGCAGCTTGTTGCCTCGACGCCTCGGCCAAGCGGGCGGCGTCTTCTCGTTCCCGCGCGGCCTCTGCTCGCGCGGTCTTCAAAGTTTCTCGTTCCCGCGCGGCTTCCGCGCGGATATCTTCTAGGAGTTTCTGCTCCCGCGCGGCTGCCGCACGGGCCTCCTCCTGGGCGCCCGCCAGCTGCGCCTTCTCCAGTGCCAGGCGGGCGCACTCGGCTTCGAGCTCCCCCTCCTTGGCCCTCACCACTGCGCCCAGTTGCCCGACTGCTGCTTGGACGCCTTTAATGGCGGCCAGGAAGGGATCGGCAGGCCGGCCGGGCACTGCGGGCGCCCAGGCTTCTCCGCGCGATGCCTCCAGGGGGGCCGAGCTCTCCGCCGGGCCTTGCGCCGCCATCCGCCCCGGGCTCTGCCTGCCCGGGGTAGGCTCCGCCGGAGCCAAAGTCTCGGACGGCGGCCGCGTTCCCGCATCGGCCGCCCTGTCCACCGGCCCCGGCAGAACATCCGCCTCCACCGTTATCCGCCCCGGGCTCTCCGCGCCCGGGGTAGGTTCCGCCGGCACCCTTCTTTCGGCTGCCACCTCCGCCTCTCTCCCAGGGGCCGCCACGTCGATTGGCACCTCCGCTGATCCTATGCCGGCCTCCGCCGTCGCAGCGGGCAGGCTCGGCTCTGGCTCCGGCGCCCTCTCTCTCTCCGTCACAACAGCGCCTGCAGCTGGCCTGCGGGAGACAAGTGAAAGTTGTCAAAACTTAGTTCGGGCCGAAAATGCCCATGGAAAGGCGAGAAAGAAGACTCACCGATACCGCCATTTGGCCGCTGGGAGTCTGATGTCCGGGTCCGGTGCCGTCGGTCTGGACTCCTCCCGCCGCCTCTTCCGCTGGGGGCTCGGTTGAGCCACTACGCAGGCCACGGGCGCCGTCGTGCGAACCTCGGGTGCCGCTGGACGGGTCTCGGTCTCCGCCGTGCAGGTCGCAGGCGTCGATGCAGGCCCCATCCGCACCAGGCGCGGCTCCAGCACCGGAAATGCCGCCGCTGCCGTCGGCGACGGCGGAGAATCCGGCACTAGGATCAAGGCCCGGGGTCATTTTCCCCGGTCTCCCGGCGCCAACTCTTCAACAACTTCAGTGGCGCCCTCCTCTCCGGCACGGCGGCTGCTGCTTGCGGCGGCCCCGTCGCCAGCCCGCGCCGAACTACCAGCGACCTCCTCGCCAAGAAGTTCCTCCAGGCCAGGGAGGTCGGAGGCCTCGGGACTCCGGCTTCGTGGCCGGTCCACGGGCCCCTGGGCATCGAACTCCGGCAGCCCCGCCATGATGGCCACCCGGTTGGGATTGGCGCAGAGCGCCATCTCCGGCCACGGGAGCTCCGCCCGGCTCATGTCCTCCGTCCCGGTGATCACTCGGGTCATCCCTCGCAGCTCCGCCTGCCCCAGATCCCAGCTCGCGCCAATCTGGGTCCTGGTGATGTCCTCCGGCCCGGTGTAGAACCAGCTTGGTCGGGCCCGCTCTCGCAAGGGTGCCAACCGACGACGCAGAAAGTCCACAACCACCATGACTGAGGTCAGCCCGCCCTCGCGCAGTTCCAAGATGCGCTCTAGCACCGGCTTCAGTCTCGCATCTTCTAGCGGCGGCGCCTCCCACGTCGATCGCCGAGGTTCCGCCGCCCTCCCTGGCAATTCGAGGCGCTCGTGGGGGTCGATGTCGACGAAGAACCAGTCCCGCCGCCACTCCTCCCACTTGCTGCGCAGAACCTGGGGAATATAATGATCCCCCAGGCCTTCCCGGAGCCGAAGGTTGCAGCACCCCGCGATGTCCGCCGTGGAGTACCCCCTCTTCTTCCCCACCGGCCGGAGAACGAAGAAATGGCGAAGCAGCGTCGCCGACGGCATCACCCCCACGAACATTTCGCAGAGATGCGCGAAGACCGCCAACGCCACGACGGAATTGGGGCTTAGGTGCGCCATTTGTATGCCGTACGTCTCCAAAACTTGCAGAAAGAAGGCGGAGAACGGCGGCACTAGCCCCGCCGCCACGAAAGAGGTGAAGAGAACGGTCCGCCCAGGGACGGTCGTCGCCGGCGTCAGAGTCGCCGGCCTCACCACCACGGCACCTTCCTGACCCTCCGGTACCAACAGCTTCCTAATCTTCTCCGCCGCCTCCTCGTTCCTCAGACGAGACTCCGGCAAGATGCTGTCCGAAGTCCTATCCCGGCGTCCTCCTCCAACCCTCGTCATCTCAACAGGGTGGAAGGTGTTTTTTTTGGTGGAGAAGTGGGAGAAGAGAGAATGCTCCGGTCGCCTGGGATTTTCCTGAGGGCTTCGGAGCACCAAGAAGGCAGGAGCGCAAGTGCCAGAGAGCGTAAAAAGGGGAAACGGACCGATCCGTTCCCCCTTTTATATCTCAAAATTCGAAAACTGCCGCCCCAGACGGTTCGCTCGGCGAAGCGTCGCCTCGATCGACGCAACTGTCAGACGAATCTCCCGACGATCGCACGATGTCAGCGGTTGCCAGGCGTATTTTCCTCGATCTGCGCGGCGACCGCGCGTGCCGCCCGTATGGTTATCATACCCTTCGGAAGTTGTGTGGACACGTGTCCACTCATTTTCCCGTTGGAACGTACTTGTGGTCTAGGTCCGCAAGGGCCACCTCTCGAAAGCTTACCATATGGCGTCCGCGCTAGCCTTGGCCTCGGTCGCGACGAAGGGCCCATTCGCAGTCTCCGTCCCATCGCCTACCAACGGGCCCGGGGGCTACTGTCGGTGTATTCAGAACCAGGGGTCCCTAAGTCCCGAGGCCAGGCCGGCTATCCACCACATGTCACCACCCTGAGAGGTAAGAAAAAGCTAAGTCCCGGGAGAAGGTGCTCGGGGCCGCCGCCTCTGGTTCCCGAGCACCCTAGTTCCCCGATGATCTGCAGGGTCCAAATACTAAGACCAAAGTGCTCGGGAGAGAGTGCTCAGGGCTGCACGTGGCAGCCCCCGAGGACTCGGTGCCCCGAAGGTCCCACCGAAGTGCTCGGGAGAGAGTGCTCGGGGCTGCACGTGGCAGCCCCCGAGGACTCGGTGCCCCGAAGGTCCCACCGAAGTGCTCGGGAGAGAGTGCTCGGGGCTGCACGTGGCAGCCCCCGAGGACTCGGTGCCCCGAAGGTCCCACCGAAGTGTTCGGGAGAGAGTGCTCGGGGCTGCACGTGGCAGCCCCCGAGGACTCGGTGCCCCGAAGGTCCCACCGAAGTGCTCGGGAGAGAGTGCTCGGGGCTGCACGTGGCAGCCCCCGAGGACTCGGTGCCCCGAAGGTCCCACCGAAGTGCTCGGGAGAGAGTGCTCGGGGCTGCACGTGGCAGCCCCCGAGGACTCGGTGCCCCGAAGGTCCCACCGAAGTGCTCGGGAGAGAGTGCTCGGGGCTGCACGTGGCAGCCCCCGAGGACTCGGTGCCCCGAAGGTTCGCGCAAGATCATTCAACGACCCGAAGGGTCCCGTCGTCAGGGTGTCATCCAGTCAAAGGCCCAATGCCGCATTTAATAGGCACGCGCGGTCTGACATCCTGACATTCTCAGCTGCCCACGCCCCAGTGTCAGACCCTGCCATGCACTAGCAGGGGGCCGTGGGTCCATTAAATGCACGGGTCCCGTCCCGTTTTTATCCAGGTGCCTCGGGATAACGTTGCCAGAATCGAAGCACTCCGCCTGCCACCCTGCCCTGGCAGAAGAACAAGACAGGGTGGGCGCACTGGGCACCTCTGAGGCTGACCGGTGGGCCCCTTTTAGGGCGCCCCGAGGCTTCCGCAGCGGCTGGTGGTCGAATGCGCGCCGCATTTCTCCACCGCCCCTGTCACTTCGCTAAAATGAAATGATTACGCCTTTCTCCGTGGCACCTTGGCATTCGTGTCCCCTCTTTCCCATTCAGGATATGTTGAGGTCGGCGCGCCTATAAAAGGAAAGGATGGAGAACACTAAAAAAAGAAAAGAAAAAGCCTTCGACCACCAGACGACCAACAATCTCCGACGAACCAGGCCAAAGATAGATCGACAGACACTCGAACCAGCTCGAGTTAAGCTAGAACATAAGAGCCTCAAGCTCTTTGTAAACAGCTCTCCCCTTAGAACCAGATACCTCCTTGAAGAATTCTCTTCAAGGATAAATATAGTGTTCATACAGGAGTAGGGTGTTACGCCTCCGTGCGGCCCGAACCTGTCTAAAACCCGGCGTACCCACTTTTTCTTGCATTAGGGTGATCGTCTCCCGCCAGCCATCGCATTTATTTCCGTTCCCGCTTATTTCCCAAACAAGCTTTTCCAGGATCATCCCCCCGGCCGAATCTCTAAAAAGGGGTCTCTCGGGATCCCTGCGATAGGAGTTCACTCTCCGACAGATATGGATGCAGTTAAGCACAAGACGCTAATTGTCATGAGCCTTTTATTTAAGAATTAGAAGGGCAGACTGAACATAACGTATGTGCAGAAAGGTACAATGCCAGTTTTCCGCAAATGGCTGCAACTGGAAGATCATTGGCAAGCCTTTGCGAAGTACAAGTTGTCGGAAGAAGCACAAAGGTTGAGTGAGGTGAACAAAGCAAACTCGAAGAAGAACCTCTACCCCCACAAAGTTGCCAGTCGTGGGTATGTGAGGAAAGAACGGCAGTGGCAAAACAGCTAAATGAACAATGAGAGAGAGGTGTCACGCTTGAGACGGAGGGCTAGAGTGAACGATCGAGGCACTTCCTTCTTGGGAGGGGTGCTTCTTACTCGTCTGATGGAAGCTTATGCTTTACGACCTTCAAAGACCAGGAAGTGACACAAACTCTTGCAAAAAATCTTGCACAAGCCCACAAGTAGTCTGCACAAGGCTCTTTCAAGCCAAACAGGGATAGGGATGAGCTCACCTTGGCACTGGGAAACAAGGAGCATAGTGGTCGTGCACGAGGTGTTGGGGTGATGGGTTGGAAATATGGATTCCCAGGTGACGTCGATAGTTACAAGAGTCGAAAGAGATCCCAAGCAGAGCGAGATGCAGAATGAGAGGTAGAACAAGCTAGGATGATGGAAATTCTTGAACAAGTGCTACAAAAGGAGAGGGAATATACAGATGAAAAGATAGCACAAGCAGTACAACAAACCGTCATGCGTGAATGGTCGAGTGTGAGTTCTGATCCTCTCTTCCCGGGGCACCATTGTGAGCGAAAAGGAACGGCCTGCCCTGGTCATTGTCAGAGTAGCTGTGCATCCACAGGAGTTCCGGGAGCTAACCCGGACACTGTGTGAACATACATTTGTGCTAGTAATATTACCATCAAGGTGGCTTCCAGTGTGGCTTATCCCCATGGCTCCCATGAACATTTGCACAGACATCCGATACCGAAGGGCTATGTCGTGGTCGAAGTAGACGAAGCAGTGGACATGTACTGTCATGTTGAGGTGGACTACCTTGCAGTGGAGGGGGCGAACACTATAGGAGAGAACGGGCACACATTCATCGCGTGGGAGAAGGACTACGTAGTGTTTCCACCAGGGACAGCTCTCGAGAACGTATACTCTCCATGACACCCTGGGTCGTCGTCGCCTTGTAGATCTTCCTCTCATCAGCCATCTCCTAGAAGAAGTCCACCTCCTCAGCCATTGCCTCAAAGAAGTCAACCGCTCAAGAAGCCAGCACCATCAAGAAGCCAACCATCAGCACAGAAAACACGATCAGTTTTCGCAGCATCCAAGCAGATGACATCATCTAAGAAGTCGGTGCCATCAAAGGTGGCGGAACCCAAGGATGTCTATTCACTCACTTGTGAGGAAAATAAAAGATTGTGGATGCTAGTGTCATGGCTCATTTCCATCCTCCACCACCTCCATCAAAACCTGTTGTGCTTGAAGATACCATGAAAATTTTCATGAATATAGCCAAAGCTAAACAGACGGGGGTGGCTTCAAGTAAGCCATCGACTAACTACGAACATATCAGTAACAAGCAGGCCAGGAGCAAATCAGCTCCAATAGTTTAGGATGCTCTAAGCATTAGGGACTTCCTGGCTTCTTCTAGATTAACAACAGAAGAACTAGCACGGCTTACTGTACGAGCGGATATGTCAAAGTTGGATGTTATATGGCCATTTGAGTTGGGCAAACCAGATATAGAAAGAAACCTTACAACTCAAATGAGCCGATTACATCAGTGGTTGATGAGCCCATAGCTCCTTCGGATACGATCAATACTGCCAATAATCCTCAAATCATACAAGGTCCAATTACAAGAGCATGTGCACGACAATTAGACCACCAGGTGAACTCGTCCCTTGCTGTTCATCCTTCCTTGGATGGATTACTGCTAAATTCTTAGTTTTATTGCTTAGGAACGTGGAAGAAGTAGAATAACCTTACCCGGACAACACCCCTTGAAGGCAAAGTCTACTCAGACTCGAGGCTAAGCTCTAGCTGTGGTCGTGGTCAAAGTCGTGGTCGTGGTCAAGTTCTAGATAGCACGTCAGTAAAATGGGCATAACTCTCCCATATGAAGTCTATTTTAGGCAATCTTGGACATTTTGGAAAGCTTACGACGAGCCCTTTCCGATGGATATGAGCTCGACCAAATATTCCATATGATGTAGTCAGAGTCGAAGGAATAAGATGTCATTCCATCGTTTTGGACCTAGTTGGGTCTTATAATAATGTCGGAGTTGGAGTCCAGGTTGTGTACGCCTAAACAGATGTAGCCAAAGTTCAGAAAGAGAGAGAGAGAGAGAGAGAGAGAGAGAGAGAGAGAGAGAGAGAGAGAGTTTGTGACCTACATACCTCGCTGGTCTTAGAAAAGGCAATAGAAGAATTTTTTATTTTGTGTCATATTCGTAAAAAAGAAAAAGAAAAGAAAAGCAAGCAAGAAGCAAAGAGTGCCAAAAAAAGAAGCAAAGAGTGCAAAAAAGAAGAAGCAAAGAGTGCAAAAAAGAAGAAGAAGAGAGAGAGAGAATTAAAAAAAGAATCAGTTTGCATTGCGAATTCCATTATGGTTGTGTCTGTTATAGTTTTCGGCTTGCTTGAGCTAAGTTTAGGAACGTGTTTGGGCCAGCAATTGTGACGAGTATTGTGGACTTTTATTCAACTTTGCTAATATGATTTCAATTATCTTCATTCCTTGCTACCAAATATTGCCTATCCAAGTTACACCTTCCCTCGATCAGAACAGTTTCTCCCGTTGCAACTATCTCACTCGCACCTGATAAGGTATCACGAACCAGTCACCAGTTGTGCCAACTACGGTGATTGGTAAGAACACTTGCAAGAGCATGGTAAGACTCTTGAGAGTGTGTGACTCCACCTCCATCACCTAGTAGTCGATAGGGATAATTTATCTATCGTGGTTTTCTATCTTCGAATAACCATGGTAGGAGAAGTATTGGATGCGAAAGAGTGTGTTTTGAGGGAAGAACCCATAATGTTGTTGGATGTTCATCCACAAACTATTAATGACAACATCGATAAGAAGCTTGTGGGAACTAATACCGCATTGCGACGACTTAATGAAAGCATTGCAATGCTCAATATACGCTTTGATCGATTGGTTAATCCTCCACCGAATAATGGTCGAGTGGATCCTCATGGTGCAGCCTATGAACAAGAGGAGTCCATAACGGATGATGAAATTTTGAGACAATAACATGACGCCTTTGATGAACGACAAATGAACTGGTTGAACTTCAACCAGCAAGGTATGAGAGGTCATAATTTTCAGCAACATAATCCAAGTATTAATGATGATCCTTTTGCTAAGGTTAAGTTTACTATACAATCTTTTGAGGGTGCTTATGATGCTGAAAGGTATTTAGATTGGGAGATGATGGTAGAACAGAAGTTTAATGCTCATTTAGTTCCTGAAGTGCATAGAGTTAGGCAACCACTAGTGAATTTAAAAATTTTGCAATCATCTGGTGGAATAGGGTATGCATCGACGGATTAGCTCCTACTACCTGGAATTTTTTAAAGCTTGCTATGCATAACAGATTTGTTTCATCCTCTTTTAAATGTGATTTGCGTAAGAAATTACAGCGCTTAAACCAAGGTGATAGATCCGTAGAAAAATATTAACAGGAGCTACAAATTAGTATGTTGCGTTATGATATTATTGAGGATGAAGAGGCTGCAATGGCACGCTTTTATGGAGGGTTAAGGCATGAAATTCAGGACATAGTTGATTACAAAGAATACAATAGTATTCCTAGATTGTTTCAACTTGCATGTCTGGTAGAAAAAGAATTGCAGGGACGACAACAGAGGCCAAGGAGCAATTTTGGAAGCACGACCACTTCAAAATCAACACCGGGAGAACTCAAAATAGCCTCACGTTCAGCTACACGGTCTGCTACCCCCTTCTCGAGTAAGGCGCGTTCAGTAGTACCTTCGACACCGTCACATGCTCCCAAGGTAAGAAAATCTATAAGTGTGCAGGGGCCAGCCAAGAGCTCTTCTTCGATTGCTTCTACAGGCCGATCGACCGAGATTGTATGCCACCGATGCAAAGGAATGGGTCACATCATGAAGGATTGCCCAAGTCAACGAGCGTACATTGTAACAGAAGGCGGTGGATATGTAAGTGCTAGTGATGTTGAGGATGAATATGCACTTGCAGCTAACCATGCAGGCGATGAGGACGAATATGAGACAGATATCGATAATAAGGAAAAATTAAGTGCAGCTGCTACGGACAATTATAGAACACTCATTGTGCAGCGAGTGTTAAGTACTCAAAATGGAGCAAGCGGAATAGCTACAACGCCACAATTTGTTTCAGATGTTTCTCATAGTCAAGGATTATCGTGTTCGAGTCATTATTGATGGAGGAAGCTGCAACAACTTGGTAAGTTCTGATATGATCAAGAAGCTTGACTTACTGACAAGAAACCATCCTCACTCTTATCATATTCAATGGTTCAACAACATTGGTAAGATGAGGTTAATGTAAACAGCAAGGGTGCATTTTTCTACTGGTTTATACCATGATTGTGCTGATTTCGATGTAGTTCTCATGCAAGCATGCTCTATTTTGCTAGAACGATCATGGGAGTTTGATACTGATGAAACACATCATGGTAGAAGTAATAAGTACACCCTTATGCATAAAGGAAAGAAAATAACTTTTCTACTTTTAACCCTTGCTGAAATTGTGAAATGTGAATAAGAGATAGCTGAAAATATAAGCTTAACACAAAGCTTAACCCTAAATAGGAATTTAATCACATCTAACATGAGGGTGATTATTTTTGATGAGCAGGGAATCAATTAACAAGATTTACAAAATTAATTTCATCAATTTTGGAGCTACCAATAATTAAATATGGATTAACGAAGATCAAACCCTATTTTTATTAACCCATGTAATTTAAATACACATTTCATAGCTCCCGGTATTTTTAACATGTAGATAATGATTATATTAACCTAACAAAATTGGTTTCATGATTTTTGGAGCTATATACAATTTTCTATGTATTTTACACATTTCGGCCGATTTACTAGTGCAATATTAAATCTATTTCGCATTTTCCGGATTAACCACATTAAAATAGGCCGAAAACCTTTTTGCACCATGGGGCCTTCTAGCCGCAGTCACTAACCGCGGGCCTAGCGGTTTTGACCCGGGTCAAAATTGACCCGCGCCCAACGCACAGTGCCTCGTGGCTCGGGCGAGCTCGTTAGCGACGAACGCCGGCGTGGCTAGGCCAGCGAGCAGCACCAATGGCATCAGCACGCCACGACGAGTTCACCTGGGCCACATGTGGTCAACAGCAGCGACCGGAGGATGGCCAGCGGCGGCACACATCAATGGAAGCACGGCGGCGGCTCGGTCCGGCAAGCCGACGGCGAAGCGGCGGCGGGAACGACCCGGCCGAAGGCTCCTACAGCACTAACGCGCGTATACGGATCTAACAACACATCTACTTGCCCACTGGCCCGACAACAGCTCAGCCGGCGACGTGCTTCGGCGGGCGATGTCGCACGGTCGTACGAGGAAGAGCGCGCCGGCAACGGGCTAAAGGAAATCGGACGCAGGCAAAAGACTCGCAAGGGCACAAGGAAGCTCACATCGAGTTTGGATTGTATAGAGATGCGGTGGCTTGATGGCTCGATGGTGAATGGCGGAAGGAATGGCGTCGGTCTCAGGGAAGAAGGCACGTGCGCACGAAATCCGGCCGGGAAGAGTGGGGTCTCGGAGGGGAAACAACTGGGGGCGTTTTGGAGGCCTTCCTCCTCGCTTCACACGGCTCGGGCTCGAGGGAGCTCGTCGGTGGCGCGGCAGATTTGGCGGCGGTGTGGTGCTGCACTCTGCTCAGCTCTGTGTGCGTGGCCGAGTGAGAGACGGAGCAGAGAGCGGCTGAGGGGAAGGAGATAAGGGCGACGCCCAGCACCTCGGGAAGGAGCACGGTGCCATGCTCAATTTGCCGACGACATGGCTGGCCTCCAAAGTCAGCAAAATCGGTGGCCACCCAGAGCAGTGCTCAGAGAGAGAGATAGAGCAGAAGGAGAGGAGGAGGGGATGACATGTGGGGCCGGTGAACAGTGCTGACCAAAGGGAAAATACCCCCCCCACACACACACTTTACTGATCTTCTCATGGTCCAAAATTTGTGGGATAAATTTTGTGTGAAACTACAACTCATATGCAACCCATTTCAACTTGTTTGACCCCAATAGCCAGAGCCAATTTCAAACTAAAATCCTCCAAAGATGCTAGCTTTTCTAACTTGTGGTAATTTTTATGCCTTCAAAATAATTCCCAAAAATTTGGGAAAATTCATTTATATTCTTCACATGACATGGACTAATTTCTAAAATTGTTTTCCACTCTAAGTTGTATAGAAATATTGTGAGTTGCTTAACAAGGCGCCACTTAAAATAAATTTTAACTATTTATGTTTGATTTAAATTGCATGCCCAAAGTTGCTCAAATCAATAAACATGATACTACTAATGCTCATTAATGCTTAATGACTTGATTAATGATTTTGGGCTGTCACACTTGGCATCCATTTGATACAACGTAAAACCTTTGGGTGCCGCGAATGCAAGAAGTATCCTAATGGCTTCTAGCCTAGCTACGGGTGCAAAGGTTTCTCCAAAGTCTATCTCCTCTACCTGAGTGAAATCCTGAGCCACTAGTCTAGCCTTGTTTCTCACTACAGACCCATCCTCCCCCTGTTTATTTTTGAAAACCCATTTTGTGCCTATGGTGTGAACATTGGGATGTGGCTGTACAAGGACCTAAACTTGGTTTCTCTCAAAAAAATTTAACTCTTCATGCATGGCATTGACCCAACTTGAATCAGAAAGAGCATCTCCAACATCATGGGCCTCAAAAGAAGCAACAAATGCAGAATCAGTAAAATGAGCATGAGAAGCGGTCTTGGACCTCATCACCCTCTTATCAAGGTCTTTGATCATCATGTGTGGAGAGTGACGCCTCTGAATGTGTTGAGGGGCCTCACACCTAGAGGTGAACTCCCCCTCAACCAGTGCTGGTGCAGGCTCGAGAGTAGCTAAAGTGGAAGTAGATGCTGCAGGACCCTCTGCTGGAGTAAAAGAAGCAAGTGCCAGCTTTGAAGCAGGTGTGGTCGAGGGAAGTAGTGGATCATCCTCGTCCTCACCAAGAGCTGGAAGGTCGCCATCTACAAAGATGCTCTCACTCATCTCTTGATCACCTGCACACTCAAAGACAGAACTACCACAAGGGGTTGTTTCATCAAAGGTCACATCACAAGTTCGAGTCGCATTCTTCTGATGGCATTTTCTTGGGGTTTTCTCCTCATGGTCAATCTTATAGGGTCTTGCAACCAAAGACTCTCAAATGCAAAACCTTTGGCTTCCTCCCAAAGCGTAACTCATAAGAAGTCAAATTCAAGATTGACCGCAAGAAAATCCTATTTGAGATGTAGCACGCTGTGCTTATGGCCTCAGTCCAAAATCTCCTAGGAGTTCTATGCTCATCTAGCATTGTCCTAGCCATCTCCACCAAAGTTCTGTTCTTTCTCTCAACCACGCCATTTTGCTGAGGAACTTGTGGGGCAGAAAATTGATGCTCAATGCCATGCTCAAGACAGAAAGTATCAAAGATATAGTTCTTGAACTCGGTGTCATTATCACTACGAATTACTTTCAATGCACCAGGGAGTTCTTGAACAATCTCAAATCTAATCTTCGAAAGTGTGAGAACACTTCAACCTTGCTCACAGGAAAGAAGACCCAAAAGTAGCGAGAGAAATCATCAACAATGATAAGAATATACCACTTTCCACCCACCGAACGAACCCAGGATGGACCAACAGTGTATATATGGAGAAGTTCTCCTGGTCGTTCAGTCATCACCAGATTGACTGGTGGGTGAGGAGTGGAAACCATCTTGCCATGCCAACAAGGAGCACAAACAAGGTTCTTCTCAAACTTGAGCTTGGGCAATCCTCGGATCAAGCCTAGGGCACTCAAACGCGTAAGCAAATCAAAGCTTATGTGCCCTAGTCTCCTATGCCACATCCAAAGCTTAGAAGGAGGTTGAGCAATTAAACAACGAGAAGAACCAAGAGACTCAGAAAAATTAGCTCTAAAAACTCTCCCAACTCTGGAAATCTTGCAAATCAAAGCACCAGAAAAATCAAGAATTCAAGAAGTATCGCGTTTGAAATACACTTACAAGTCCTGATCTAGCAACTGAGATACAGAGAGAAGATTGTATCCTAGATGCTCCACTAAAACCACATCTTTGAGAGTGAAACTCTCATTCACCCTTACCATACCTTTGGTCTTTACCCTTCCTTTCCGATCATCCCCGAAAGTGATGTACTCGTTCTGCTCCATCAGGGTGAGGTTGGAGAACCATGATGCATCTCCGGTCCTATGGCGCGAACAACCGGAATCGATGAGCCACTTGTTCTCCAGGCCTCAACCTGCCACCTACATATGAGAAAAATAGTAGGTGGATTTCTCAGTACTGGGGTTAGACAGAAATCCCTTGGGAATCTAGTACTGGGTCATTCGCCCTGAAGCAGTGAAAGCAGGTGAATGCAGATCAACACTAGCATGCTAGGGGCGACAACCATGATGAGGAAAACGAGGTTTGCCAAAGCGTTGTGACTCAAAGCCTCTTACACGTGAACAAAAACCATATGAGTCATGGTAAAATCCACACCGGGCAACACCTCTAGGAAGAGACTGAAAAGCGCTAGGGACTCGTGAGTGAAAGTGAGGAAAAGGCTCATGTACACCAACAGAGGGGTGGTACATGTTCCGGGTGCTCCACTCTCACTCACGCCGCTCATCTCTTCTACGGCAAAAGCAAAACCCAACCAAGTGACCCTCTCTCTAGCATAGGTGCAGTGGTAGCATCTCTCGAGAACTCGACTGCAGGTCATTCGGGGCTCTCTCACAAGCTCTCTCATCTTAGGTTGTGGAGCTCTCTTGGGTTATGGTGCGGGTTTCTTCTTTGTGGGTTGAGGAATGGGTTTCTTCATGGGTTGTGGTGTGGCCTTGATTTTGGATTTCTCAGCTTCTAGAATAGTAGGTGTGGTGAACACAGTCATACTCTCTCCACTGTAAGCCACCCTCTCAAAACCCAACCCAAGAACCAAACCCACCTTGTCAGCACACATCTTGGTCTTGGCCAAGATCAAATTTATTTTCCCTTTTCCCTCTGAGCACTTCTCCACCAAAGAAAGGAGGTAATCATTCTCAGTCAAAAGCTTTTGTACTTGCCCTCTAACCCAGTTGAGTTTATTCTGAAAGATGGGTGCAGGTGGAACAATTCAGCTACACATCCTTAGAACTCCCAGCACTCTCCAATCTAGACTCTATCTCCTTCAAACGCTTGTCTTTCAGTTCAACATCCTTTGCAAGGAAAGGGCAATTCTTACAAGCACATAAGAGAGTAGACCTAGACTTCTCCTCACGGAGCTTCTTCTCGGCACTCTCAAGCCGACCGGTGACTTGAGCATGTACATTACGAAGCTCGACAAGTTCAGCCATGACAATCAGGTAACTCTCACACTCTTCAACATCAGGCCTTGACCTAAGCAATGCAAGTTCAGTAGAGACTGACTCATACCTAGGCCTAAGATCCTTCAACTCGCGCACAGCTTTCTTAAGTAACCTATCCTGGCTAACGAGAGCATTATTTAAGGTATCAACTTAGATGGAAAGCTGGTCGTAGGAAGGCAATACCTCAGAGGGATCCAGCTCTGGGTCGCTGTTGTCGCTGTTGTCGTCTACCATGAAGAAAAGGCCGAAGAAGTCTTTGGCCTTCTTCTTGTTCTTTTCTTGTAGTTCATCCTCCTTCGAGATCTCCTCCTCGCTAGAAGAGGTGTCAGTGTCACTAAGAGCCGCCACGAACGCCATAGAAGCTGCCTTGACGGCCTTCTTGGCCGTCTTGTCACGGTTCTTCTTGAAGAAGGGTTTCTTGTTCTTCTTCTTGTGCTTGTTATAGTCGTGGTCGCCATCCTCCCTCTTCTTGAGCTTGGGGCAGTCCGTCTTGAAGTGGGTAGTGTCACCACACTCAAAATAGGCACGTGAACCACCCCGCCTCCAGTCTTGGCAGTTGTTGTAGAAGCAGGTGAACAACTTTACAATTAGCGCAAGGTCCTCATCATCCTGCGCGTCCACCTACCTTTGTGACAGAAACCAAGAAAGACAAAGAAAATCCACTCGATGAACTGTTAGCACAAGAAAAGCCAGCTACATATTGATTGCCACCACCAAGTTCGTAAACCAACGCCATGTTCTGAGATAGGGAGTTTCCGAGACCGATTTGAGATGCCATGGCTATCTCGGTGGACTTGAGCTTGATCAAGAGCTCATCACAAGTCAATGTGTTGTAACTTGGAGACTCTTCAATGCTCGAGATCTTCACTTCCCATATACTATGGTCAATACTATAGAGAAGCTTGATTGCTATCTCATGGTCAGAATAGGGTAAAACACCAGTTGATCGAAGATTGCTAACAATCCCATCAATGCGAGCAAATATCGCATCCAAAGACTCTTGAGGGCCTTTCACAAATATTTGGTATTCTTGGTTGTATGTGCTTTGGCGTCTGGCCTTAATCTGATTATTGCCTTCATGAAAGACACTCAGAGTATTCCAGATCTCCCGGGCAGTACGGAGGTGCTGGACTCTGTCAAAATCATTCTGACTCAGGCTTATGAACAAAATATTTCTGGTATTTTTGTTGGCCTCATACTATTCTCTATGATCCTGAGTCGTCCGAGCAGCGAGGATCTCATAGTTGGAATCAACTATTTCCCATATTGCACTTCCTTGGCTTAGAATATAAGCCTCCATGCACACCTTCCAGTACGAAAAATCATGGCCATCAAACAAGGGAATCTTCCCAGTTCTCTTCATGTCGCCTACGGATCCCAAAGCTGGTTAAGGTCAACAAGTGATCAAACCGACTCTGATACCAATTGTAGGATCAAGAGTGGTGATTAGAGGGGGGTGAATAGGAGCCTCAACAATTTCTTACGAAATAGATAGCCTTCTCCTATTTTAATCATCCAACGCATCTCAAACCTTGAGCGGAAGCAAAATACTCAGAGATACAAAGCAAGATGGAAAGTTTCAAGGCAATATGACTCCACGAATGGAATATGAATCATAGGCTCCATTCAAGACCATTCCATGTGTCTTTGTGCCCAAAAGCTCGCAACTTTGAAGAAGGACAAAACAAAGACAAGATCACCAGGCAAGTAAACTCTTCAAGATGATGGTCTAGATGCTAGGGAATTCAAGACCCTGAATTCTATGCCTCTATCATCAAGAAGAACAACCTCCCAAGGTGTTGAAATTTAAACCCAAAGGGAAAAACAAAAATCAACAACAAAACACCGAGAACTTGCAAACTTGCAAGGGAACCAATAGAAAGAAACTAGAAGGAGGGGAGCTCAAGCATATGTAAAAAAATATAAACTTCATTACTCAAAGAGGTCAGCCCTATTTTAGACGGATTACAAGATTTTTCCCTCACAAAAGCTCTAACCTATTACAAGGCTAAGCCTACCCTCTCCTCTCCTTAAAACCTATCACTAGGCTCTCCCAAATGGCTGGTTCAAGTCCTCTCATAGCCCTACCCCTCTATTTATAGACCTAAGAAACTTGACCCCTAAAATTCCTAGCTTTTTCCCAAAATACCCCTCTTTTGTAGTACACTCCTACCTACCACAGAGAGCATTTTGGTCCATTTTCTTCTCCATTCATCGGACGATCACGGCGTTCTCATGACTTATCTTCGCCTTGATGCAAGCTTCACGATGATGCCACGTGGACCTCCAGTCCTCCCACGATTTTGAAGCCAAACCACGAAACCCTAGAACGCTTCTCAAAGCGTGACTATTCACCACTTGCTTCACCTCAAACAAGTGCTCCGATATCGACATGTATCCTCCGTCTTGCGATCTTGACCATCGGCAAGTCTCTCCTGCTCCCGATCCCTCGGATCGCCTTGTCACTTGCACCGGCATCCCCTTCGCTTG
The DNA here is from genome assembly GCF_958298935.1 of Phragmites australis. Lineage (NCBI taxonomy): Eukaryota > Viridiplantae > Streptophyta > Magnoliopsida > Poales > Poaceae > Phragmites > Phragmites australis. Next base: position 19,970,751 of record NC_084944.1, on the reverse strand, counting down.
ACTTTGTCAACACACCATCTTCATCAACCTTCATCCCATGCCTTGCTCGACCTCCATGTGTTCCGCTAGGATCACCCTCGACTTTGCCCGACCTCCTTGATTGCCCAGCACCAAGCACCCCACTTGGCTCCGATCATCCACCGTCGACCGCCAAGTTGCATCCATCACCTGCACACCATGAGACAAGCAAACATGTTTCTCCAACTCTAAAAATATCTCCATGTTAGCATAAAATCAACAACCTTAACTCAGAGCACATATAGTAGAAAAACGTGAACACCGAATGATCCGGTGCGTTCACGCTCTGAACACCAAAACATCCGGTGAGAGCAACTCCACTTTGTGCTGAGAAAATCTCGTCTCTGCAAGAAAAGGTTTGGTGCATTTCTTCGGTGCTCACTGCTTAGTCACTGGATCATCCGGTGCCTTCATTTTCTCCAGATCACCACTTTACACCCTCTCTACAAGAATTGATCCGGTGCTTACTCCGGTGTTCACAATTTAGAATACCGGATCTTCCGCTGAAGGCAATGCCACCAGATCATGTTTTGCAACTTCTCTGGACAAAATAGTCTGATACTCTTTGAACCCCAGCACCGGAACATCGGGTAAATCAATTCAGAATTTTTGCCAGCAGAAATACTCTGGTACTGCCTTGTCCCACACACCGGATCATCCGATGCAGATAGATTTCCAAGCACCGGATAATCCGGTGAGGCGAAAATTCCTCGACCTGAGACAGAAACTCCAACTTGAACTTGGGTTAGCTATAAATAAAATCACGCACAAACAAGATCATCCCAACCAAGCTCAACCCAACTCGAACGTTGTCAATAACTCATCACAATCAATTCAAGACACATCTCAACTTAGTTTCTCATAATGCTATTAAATATCAGAAATTATAAGACTTCAGTAAATAGAAGACCCAACCAACATACCATCAGACGCGACAATACCGTGTTGAACTTCTAGTATTCACTAAAGGCAATGCATTAAAGAGGGTGGCTGTAGGGTAGCCTGTAGTGGAGACTGTAGCTGACGTAGGCCCTATTTGGATCAGCTAGAGCTAATAGTTAGCTGCTAACATTAGCTCTAGCTGATCCAAATAGACCAGCTAATAGGGTAGCTAACTATTAGCCAACATCCCAGCTAATAGTTATCTCATTAGCTAGTCCAACCTAGCTAATTTAAGCTAATAGATGGTGAAAAGACAGTATTGCCCACCCACCTAACCCTATCTCTCCAAAGGAGTAGTACTAGCCAAGGGTAAGACAGTCATTTACCAGCAATCCAACCACCTATTAGCTAATATATCGAAACAGGCCCTACTAACTATTAGCCAGCAAACAATTATCTCTACACTACGTGAAAAACAGACAAAGGAGATACTTATGACTGACCTAAGTGACCCGTCACTTATGACAAGTAATAAGTGACGGGTCACCTTGGGCACTCATAAGTGACGGGTTAAATTGTGACCCGTCACTTATAACCTGGCATCAGTGATGGGTCATATTGTGACTCGTCACTAATGATAATAGTCATAGATACTTAGTTCACTAATATTTTTTATTTTTCTTTTATTTTTTTCTTATTTTTTATCACCTAAGCAGAATTAGAATAGGAAATATATATAATTTCCGCTCAAGTTTGATGTAAGAGGTGGCGGCTATGTACACAAATGTGCGTTCCGAAAACGGTGCAAAAACTTCGAGGAGGCGAGAACTCAATCTTCCAAGCCATTTTTGACCTCGAAAAATTCACCGAACCCGACAAATTCGGGGAGAAACGGATGTAACTTTTTCTGTAGATGTCCGTAGAGTCAAAAAAAATTTGAAATCAGAGTTTGTATGCAAAACTTATACCCGTTTTACCATAGACACTCCGGAGCACTATCAAATTGGGATAGTTTACATGAGATATTCAGAAATTTATAAAATATTAATACAATTTTATAGGTAAATTATAACCAGTCACCTATCAAATTTTATATGTAAATATTAATACAAATATTATATGTAAATATTAATATAAATTTTATATATAAAATAAAAAATCAGTCATTAGTGACGGATCACCCGTCACCTATAACCTTCATAAGCCTTCGGTAAAGAAGGTAAAAGGATAAAATATCTAATTTCCATCACAAACACACGATAGCTTAGGTGATAACGCGCGTGCGAGGGGAGGTGGCGGGTTCAATTCCCACTTGACGTAAAGACTGAAAATAATACTGAAAAAATAGAAGTGACATGTGACCAATGGTGATAGGCATGCGTTGGGATGGCTTAGGTGAATTTTTTTTTTATTTTTTTATCAAAAAACGTGAAAAACATAAATTAGTCATAAGTGATAGGTCAAGTTTTGACCGGTTACCAATGATCTTATTAGTGCCCGTCACTTATGACTAGTCACCAGTGACACGTTTGGAGTGACGGATGTGGCACCCGTCACCCCTAACAATTAAAATCTGTCACTTTTAAGTTTTTTTCATATAGTATTTAGCTATTTGTCAGTTAACTATTAGTTTTAGCGCATCGCTAAAGGCTAGCTAAAGACAGTGCGTTGGAGAGGAAAGCTATAGAACTGTCGGCAGTGAAGTCTGTAGCTAACGTGGTATCATTAAAATCAGTGGGTAGCCACTGCGTAGTATTGGAGAGAGCCTAAAATGGCTACGTTACGTAGCACTCACAGTAGCTAGCTAGGTGCGTGCTGACACACAAACACACACGTCCGACATCACCGATCTAAAAGGAGAACGGGCCGGGGATGAGACAAACACGCGAAGCCACCGTCGTCCTCCTCTCGCTTACGCCATTCTTATCCCATCGCATCAGGATCAGGTCAGGCATCTAGCTAGCTGCTGCTAATTGAAGCTTTCAATTTCCTTGCTAAGAATTGAAGTGCTAACTTGCACCTTGCAGCGTGGATCGGATGTCTGCACTCTGCAGCAGGATATATATAAAGAATACGTTAGCTATGTAAAAAAAGAAACAATGGAGAATATATTTGATCTTATAATGAGGATTTGCGATTTGAAAAAAGAAAAAGAAAACACTATATATCAAACCACCAGTCCTAGCTGTAGCTTCCTTCCCATCTCTGGAGGAAAACAAGCAGCAGATCGATGATCACCTTTACCTTGCCTGCAGACATACCTCAAGTGAAAGCATGGACTCTACCAGGTATATCCAAGAATTAAGCAAGAAATCAGCAATCACGTTATTCCAAACTTGGCCCCCTCAACTTAACTGAATAGTATTACAGCTAACACCATGCATCATCATATCCATGATTGTACGTCGCCTGCTCCACTTGCTCGACCCCTCCCTACCCTTCCCACTAACTATAAACAATTAATCATCAATTGTCACATACAAGCTCGCTCCTTAATTATATATATACATAACTTCATTGTCACCATCACTGGCGTCAATATAAAGCTCACATCCATCTCCATTCCACATCCGAACAGCCGCCATTAATCTGTTCAAGCCTTCCATAATCCATCCGTCGTCTGTCTACTACTACTTCTGTATGTTCTTTTTTCTTTTTTGAATTTATTCTGTATGTTCTTCTAGCACCAGCCTGCGCGCCATCGCGCGTTTCCTCACAGCAATCGCTGCTCTCAAGTGCTACAGCTCACCTGCAAATTAAGGGAAGAGATAAATCAATACATGGACCCCAAAGTTGCTGTTGCTCTCACTCTGTCCCTCGTCGGTGGCTTAAGCACTTCACTTGGTATCAACAAATAACCCTTCATTCCTTATTTACTTCCGCTAGCTCGTTTTACATCATCATGTACTCATGATGACATGAGTTGTTTGATTCGATGCATGCATGATTAGTTATCTTCAATAATAGCTCTGCTTCGTATAATTGAATTTTCCAGTTTCTCGCTCGAATCAGGAATTTTAATTCTCACAATCTGAAAGTTACAGTTGCTTGCTCCAATCATGATTTTCCTCAGTTATGATTCTTGTAAGTAGAATCTATGATCTTATGACTCTGACAGTTATGATCCTACGATTTACTATCTTACCATAAGAGTTTTGATGTGATTCAGAATCTACAATTTTAACAACCTTAATCATACTCATCCCTGAACTCTAGCGTTGAAATCTAGGAGCAAGTTTTCCAGAAAAATGGCTCATCCTCTAAAAATCTTAATTTAGTTCAACCATGTTACATTATTATACATCGGTAAATAACCCCCAAATTAATAATATAATTAAGGGGATGGCTTTTCATCGTACATCCGATATAAAACAATATACTCGACATTTGTGAGTATAATTGACTCACTTGTAAGTTGGTGAAAAATAAACTTGTAAGTGTTCGTACCTGACTTGTTAATGGTGTCAATAAACTTTTAAGTATAACTTTATGAATAACTTTTAAGTACACTTGCAACTACAATCTAACTAACTTGTAAGCACATATATACGACTTACTTGTACACGGTGTAACCAAAACTTGTAAGCACATGAAGCTAACTTGTAATTATGTTCAAATATGACTTGTAACTGTCCCATAACTAATCTCATAAAAAAATAATCTGAACCGAGTAGCTACGTAACAATGGTATTTCTTATTAGTGATAAAATTGTAACATACAAACAAGCAAATATATTTTAATATCAATGGGAGTTGTACATTGGTTTCTTTGAAGAATCCACGGATTGAATGCAAGATGTTATACCTCTCATCAGTAGCTAGCATTTTCCTACGTTATGCCAATAATACTGGTGTTCTGTTCACCAGGTGCACTGTTGGCTATACTAAATCGTGCACCAAGCAACAAAACACTCGGGGTGTTACAGGTTAATACTATGACTATTTACTAACCGCTGCTTATAGAGTTAGGTTCAAAACACATAGCAAAAGTTTATTTATGCACAAATTCTTCAACGTTTTAACAAAAACATTTTGTTCATTTTCTTAGGGCTTTGCTACTGGACTTATGTTGAGCATGTCTTTCTTTGACTTGGCCTACGATGCTGTCAATGCGATTGGTTTTCTGAAAGGAAACCTATGGGTAAGAAAAGAAAGATGTTTTGTTGGACATTTGTAAACTTTCTTATATTTTTAATTTGTGGATCACAGTTTTTTGCAGGAGCACTTCTATTTTCAACAATTGCTGATATTTTCCCTGAGCCAGATTGCAGTTTGGAAGATCAAAATGACAAACAGGTCCAACTTCCCTTAACTTAGTTCAATACTCATTCAGTCACATTAGTGGGAAAACTAACGTGGGATTCCCCCTCTATATTTCATTTGTGAAACAAGACTGGTAAAAGCATAGCAGGAAAGGAACTTATGATGAGACATCGCCGAAGAGTTATCTTTAGTGTAGTTGTGACAGCAATTGGTAAGCCTTCAACATGGATAACGTACTTTTGGTAGCTTTATATAGAAGATTCTCTAAATAGAACTATTTGTATATTTATATTGATGTCTTTGTATACAACCAATTATGAATTCTATCAATATCCATAGATTTAGGTGTGCTCAAGCTTTTAAACTGATGAACGTATACATACCTTTTAACCTTAAATATAATCATAACTATGTCATAATATTTCCAATAAGATTTTCAGCCCTGTTCAATGAAAAATGAAATGGTAAAATAATAATAATTTCTATTTCAGTGGCTCTGATTGTTGAATAACTAAAAGCTATAAAAATTTGTCGACTCATAAGAGCAGTAATGTTCCATCGACATCACATACTAGATGATAAATATACAATGATTTAAGCTTACAAAATTTTGCAAAGCTAAGTAAATGATGTAGAGGGGGGCAATATTGATATACAAGTAATGATATGCCTCTTTCCTGCAAGTTTATTTTGTTCTAATTATTTTGTTCACAAAAAAAAATCACATCAACAGTTGCCGGTGTGAGTTTGCAAAACTTCCCAGTGGGTACTGCTGCATTTATTGGAACAACAAAGGTATTGTTCATTGTTTTCCATATTTAGATAACTTAATCTTTGTTGACCCGTTCTCAATACTGTAACAAATTTCTCATTAAGGTTCGACGACAACTGAATTTTTCACTAAATAGAAGTACTTTATGCAATCAAATGTTGTGTAACTGGATAAATTAGTCGTGTGTACTTATCCTTTTTATCTACTGAATTATCATTTGATAATTACATGATTAATTGAAATAAAAATAATATCATGTTCAAATCAGTTATTTCCGACAACTATATGCATTCGTACAGATATTATTTCCTGTGTAATTTTTATATCATGTTAGTCAAATCGATCACATTCTAGTCCATCTCATAGACACTTTTTTATTTAAGAAGCATTAATCTTTTAATATAGGGACAATGTGTAAAAAGATACCCCGTTCTTGTACGTTATTGTTGAAAAGATAATTTTGCAGTCTTGGTATCTGAATACGCACAAACCCATTTTTTCTGTTATTGAATAGTAATAGCTAATGTTGTATAGTTAATTAATCTTATCTACTTATCAGGGCTTCCGTGTTGGCCTTAACTTGGCTCTTGCTATAGCTCTACACTACATCCCAGAGGTAATGGACTCTACATTACTGGCTTTTGGATGGAATCGTGAGTGGGTATTGAAATTGTCACCTCACCCACTATGAAGCCCACACCATGCCGTTTTATATTGCCTTTGGTGGGAATCAGAAAAACTTCCAAACCCAATATCAATCAATTCCCAAATTCCAAACATGGAAGTAGATATTTTCCACACTTTTATGGCCACAAAAGCTTGTATATCAAGTATTTAATACACTTTTTAGTTATACTGTGGTGACTTCACACAACTAGTTAATCAGAAAGTAAACATATTTTTTTCTCACCATATAGTTTAGTTCACAACACAAATCAAATACGCTAATATCCAGGGGCGAAGCTACTTGAGGTTAGGGTGGTGCACCTGCACGAAGGTCAGAAAAAAATAGTTGCAAATGGCTATTTTTGACCATATGTGTATCCTTTTAACTTGAAATTATCACCCTAAACAAAAAAAAATTGTATATGTTGCAACGTATATGGTGAAGTAGTGCACCACCATCATTTTGTTTTGGATTCCCGACCCCCCCCCCCCCACTGCTAATATCTGTTACTATTTTTCTTTCATCCCTAGGGTATTTCAGTAGCACTCCCAGCGTATTTTGCCACTTGCAGGTATGTGCTGATTACAATTTGCCCTTTTTTCATTAAAAATATGACCCCTTCATTTTGTATATGTTCTAACAAAGTATTAATCACATGTTCTATCATATAATAACTGCTAATAAATATGATTGTGGCACTTAATGAACAAATATGCTTTAGTAATACTAATGTTTCATGTCTATGGTGCAGCAAATGGCAAGCCTTCAAACTAGCAACACTATCTGGTTTTGCGGAACCACTAGGTGTAATTATTGTGGGTAGGTTGACTGTTTTAAGTTATTCTATTTTACCGTAACTAATTGCTCAAAACATTGGTGCTATTGATATGTGAACTAACCCTTAAACTAGAAGAAAAAACAAATGTCGGTGGATTGACTGTTTATTATTGACTTTGGGGGGGGGGGGGTGGAGATTCAATAACACATCACAACATGATAGTACCTTTTTGTTACATAACATATTGAGCGGCAGAGCATTCTCTAATCCCAATTCCCCAAGGAATACCATATATTATTAACATCATAATAAAGACAGAAGTGATGACTAATTATTATGAACAATGATAGAACAAAATTAAACAAGGTGCGGAGGTCCCCATGAGGTATTTATCAATGATTAGTGGTTACTATTTGATTATCAATATTAAGCAGTCGAAAATGGCTTATTGTACATTCTGGACCATAAAAAATGCCCTAATCAGTATAATGCAATAGATGCATTAAAATTTTCAATTATTAACTGGAACAATACCTTCACTATGCACTAGTGAATGAAAAATAATTCGATGTTCAGTTAATTTACATGAGGAACTTAGGAATAATGTATTCGATATTTATCATTATTAGAAACAAAATGGGTCCGAAGATTAAAAGTTCTTTAAAAGGAAAACACGTAAGGTTATTGAAATGTAGTTGAGTTGGTACACTTATTTTTGTGGTCCCTCCCTATTGTACCTCAATGCAATGCATGTGAAACCAAGTTCCTTGCAGCATATGTATTCCCAAGCAACTTGAATCCTGAAATATTGGAAGGTCTACTTGGATTAGGTAACTACAGTGTTAACAAACTTTCTTCAAAATTAACTAAAAGTATTCGTCTAACTGCTATTCTTTTTTTTTTTACAGTGGGAGGAGTGATGGCTTTTCTAACATTGTACGAAATGCTACCATTAGCATTTGAATATGCTGGACGCAAGGATGCTGTTAAAGCAGTATTTGTTGGCATGGCTTTTATGTCCATGAGGTGTGTTAGACTCTTAGCATATGATATTAAGAATGTGTAGAACATCTTAAAACAATATGTAGTTACATGAGACTGGATTTGGTGAGCAATTGTTGCCAAGATTATAGTTTGATAAATATACTATAGCTTAATTATGTTTTGCTTGCATTTGCAGCTTGTATTTCCTGGATATTAGCCTCCCAAAGGACATGAATGCTTAACATTTTGACCTAAAACCGATGCATGCTATGGTCAAGAGCATTTCATCATGGGTGTTGCAACAAGGTATACATCTTACTATTCCTTCATATTGCTATCACTCTATTTATTAGGAAACAAATTTCATTATCATTATTTTTTGAAACTATAAAGTCTTGAGTTTACTTAAAAATAATTTAATATTTTAATTGTAATGGAATCTATTTGAACTTTTAGCCTCATTGAGATTTTAGCATAGGCGCAGACCCATTGCTTTCATGGTTGAAACGACATTAAAATTCTGAATAATGCTTGTATATATCTATTACACTATTTCACTTTGCACTGAGGTGATGTGCACTAATATTAGCTAATCTTAGGATATGGAGAAAAAAGATTAGTTCGAGATATCTTATGTATACATTGGAAACTGAAAAACAATTACCATGTACTATACCGTGAATAATTTCAGATCTACATTGTAAATGGTAAATATAACTTCTGTGAAAAAAGGAATAGTACAAATAATTAGTTGATTATTTATAATGGACACTATCTATGCATTTTGCTATCTCACTTTTAGTTTCCATGTTGGGGAAATATTAAAGTCCAAGATCAGAAATAACTAAAAAAATTGAAGATAGGTAAATGTTTTATTGTATATCAAAAGAAGACGTGAGGTGGCAAATTGACCAAGTTACCTTTGTATTTCGTTCAGAAAATTGACCAGTCGAATTTCTGTGTTTTCCACAGGTGTTGGTCGAAAGGATGTGCACAGATCTCCACATCATGAGATGGTTTTCAGCAACTAGGCAATACAACTACTCGTAATCAAGCCCTTCATCAATGTTCTCGCAGACATGTGGCCACAATGGCTGCAACACAGTTATATCTCTCAAGCAAAAAAGTATAAACAAGCACAGGCAGGCTACTAACATATCATGTAAATAATGAATAAAATTGTATTTATTGGAAAAAGTAGACACAAATCACTCATAAGATGTAAATTACAAAAAGAAATATTGTGGGATGAATCATTGCTATACTACAACCACATGATTTTAGGCCCCTTGTTCAGCCAGAGAACCGTCACATTTCACTCTTTCTGTAGCAGTGGTAGCTCGTTATGATATTTTGACTTGGCACGGACTAGGTTGGGGCTGAAATATTGACCAGCTATAGCTAATACCTTCAACATCGAGCTTAACCAAAATACGACACAAATGATACGAAATTTCAACTACATGCTTATAACAAAGTAGATACTAGATTGTGCGGTCGCATGGCAGCGGGTTTATCGTCCCCTGGAGCTGGGCAGACTTGGCATCCCCAACCTCCAAATTCTTGGGTGGGCTCTCCGAATGAGGTGACTCTGGCATAGGAAAACTGAACCGGATCGTCCATGGTCCGGTCTTAACTTGCTGGTGCACTCCAACGTCAAGGCCTTGTTCGCAATATTCTCGGTCACGTCTTTAGTTGGCAATGGCTCAACCACTTTGTTTTGGTCTGATAGATGAATCCATAGAAAGTCTATTCAATATATGGCACCTGTCCTCGTTGCATTCGTTCCAAAGAAAACACTAGATTAGCGCACGATTGAGTAGGCTCTGCATGACCGCTCTTGGATGTGGGACATAAAAGGGGGTTTATCTTTGGTGGCTCTTATCCAGTTGTTCCAAGTCTGGGATACTCTTCAAGGCTTGGAACACAATCCAGGAGAGGCTGATCAGCATATTTGTCAGCGTGATTCTTCCAATTGCTTCTCTACAAAGTCAGCTTATTTAGTGTTTTTTATTGGGAGCACACATTTTGAATCATGGAAGAGGCTTTGGAAATCATGGGCACCGCACCGCTGTAAGTTCTTCCTATGGCTAGCGATCCTCAATCGCTGCTGGACAGTGGATAGGCTAGCACGTTGTGGGATGCCTCACCCAACAAACTGCCCATTTTGCAATCAGGAGGAGGAAACTATACAACATATTCTTTGCTCATGTATCTTCGCAAGGGAGTTATGGTTCAGGCTCCTCAATATGGTCGGATTGTAGTAGCTTGCGCCTTCCAGTTCAGACCTCGTCTTCAACGAAGGGCAGGCAAAGAGTAACCCAAGGGTCTCAATTCCTTGATAATTTTGGGAGCTTGGTGGTTATGAAAGCATCGCAACAATGATGTCTTTAATGGGGCCACCACGAGGGTAGAGATCGTCTTCCAACAAATCTCAGCGGAGGTGCAGTTATGGGTCACAGCAGAGCAAGGATGATCGGTGCTTTGTGGCATGGTTAGAGTGCTGGGTTATTACATAGGCGGTGCTCGTCGTGGGAGCTCTTGCCCCAGTGTAGTCCTAGCCTTGCTCTTTGTTTTTGGGATTGGCTTATCCTTTTTTTCTCTCTCCCTTTTATTTTCTTTCTCTCTTTTGGCCTCTTGAGGTTTTGTATGGAGACCAGTTTTTTCTTCTATCTTAATACAAAGGCGTAGATCTTATTCATTTTAAAAATAGATACTAGAGAAGCAAGAACAGAGTAGAAGATTTCTAAAGATCTCATAATCAAGGTTCCATGCTTATCTATAAGCTAGAGCTCAACTAAGGTACCACTCATGTACTAGCTAGTTTTACAACTCACCTACCTGCTGTCTATTAAGTGACACAGGCATACGCTAGCCAACTGATTTACTTGTTCAGGTCACAATCAGATCCAAATTCCTTTTCATTAATTTGAGGCCATTGCAGGTCTTGCGACTATCTAGCTTGTTGTATCACTTATCAAATCCAATCTGACTTTGTCAGATAATAAATTAATCCGATAGATGTCAGATTTCAAATTAGACACAAGGACGTGCGGTGCCCAACTTTACTAGAAAGCTTAGTATAGCATCCTGGTTTTTGCAAAAAAGAAAGAAAAGAAAAATAAAACAATGTTAAGAAAAATAAATGAGAAAAATATGCTTAAATTTAAATCTTGAATTTGAATTTGAGAATTTAAGTTTGAAAACATCTTGAAGATAAGTTTTAAGAGCTAAAGAATATTCCAGATTAATTTACGAACAGAGAAACATAACTTAATCCTTAAGTAAATGGAATTCGGTTTGGAAAAGAAATGCAGAAAGGAAATAGAAAAAGAATAATAAAGAACTCTTTCTTGGGCCGAATCCTGCGCAGGCCAGTTCTTTTCTTCTTTTTTCTATTTTCCTTTCCGGGCCGCTCTTCTTTTCTCTTTCCTGGGCCGGAGCCGGCCGCTCTTTTCTTTCCCGCTCGAGTACTTTTTTCTTTGTAGATATTTGTGCTGATGCTTAAATCCAGGTGTCATAAATATGACACATAAGCACAGTTTGTTGTTCTTGAAAAGACATCAAAGACATTTATCAAAGTTTTTTTTCCCATTTCAGAAAATATATATGTTAAAGTATGTTATACTTACACCAGTAAATTGAACAAGGGTCATCAGTGGTTGCATCTCTGCTTTTGCTATTTCTTAATTCTAGTTGAGGTGTAATTTCTGACCTAGCCTGGAAACGAACATAAGAACAATCATTCCAATCATCATAATCATCACAAGACATAGTAAATGGTTAGAACCTACATGGAGAAATAGCATAACACACGAAATGATTAATCCGGCAGAAAGAGCAATGATCAACCATTATAAAGTAGAAGCTACCACAAGCTCAAAATTAGATATGCATCTGAATCTTTGATATGCCTAGTCATCTAAACAGGTCAGTTCAGCTACAAGTGTTGACTATATGCATACCGTGCTACTGTGATGGGTGAACTTAAAAGAATAAGCTTAAAATAATCACAATGAAAAAGATTCAATATTGCAAATCTCCGACTACAATCACTACTATAAAAGCTATTTTTTTAGACACCTTTCATTTTTTACAAACGGTTTATATGACAAACCGTCTGAGTAGTAGGCTGCGACCCTGAGCGGTCTTGGACCGCCTGTGGAAATAACCGCCTATAAAAATGAAGCATTTTCACAAGCGGTTAGCTGGATTTTCACAGGCAGTTATATAAGAAATCGCATGTGTAATTAGTTTCAACATGCGGTTTCTTATGTGAACTGTCTGTGATAATATCTTCATAAACCGTCCCTCCAAGCGGGGAGCTCCATTCAGACAGCGCTCGCTGTGTCCGAATAGTACAACTCAAAGACGGCTGCGGATTTTGAAAACAGAGGGGGAAGATTCTGTTTTTGAATTCCTTGGAGGAGCCATCTAAAGTAAGGGTATCTCATCCATAGCTAGCATCTTTTTAAAGTTTAGATTTAGATTTAAGGTTTAATTATTGTTTAGATGTGATCTAGAGATGCTCATGGATCTAGCCATTTAGATCCTCGAATTAGCTAAAATTTGTGGCCAATATTGATTCAATTGTGTATTCACATGATTCTAGCTTTATATTTTAAAAAATTAGCTTGAATTTGATGTTTTTTAGCCTCTAGGAGGTTTTATCATGAATGGAGAATTTTTAGATAGATCTAGATCTAGAGGGAGAGGATAGAGAGTTTAATGAATACAAATTATTTTGAGCCATAAATTTGTGTCAATGTAGATTCAATTGCGTAGATATATTATAATCATAACAAGCCCATTTTTTCCTTTTTTTTTGAAAAATATAATTTTATTGTGTTTTTCTAATTAATTAATTAATCTAATTTTGCGGTTGAAGTTAAAGATGGACAGAGCATGGATGTACGATGCGCCAAGATATAGAGAAATATATATCTAATGATTCTCTCCTTTTATTGAAGCCAACGAGAAGGACGCTTTGACTAAGAAGACAAAGGAAATATACTATCCATGTTCTGACTGTAAGAACTAGAAATTATGGGACAAATCACACTTGATCTTGAGAAGCTTTATCGATGATTACACCTATTGGTCCAATCACGGCGAACAACGTACATACGAACCAAATGACGACATCGCTGTCGATCAAGTGGATGGTGCTGATGAGGGAGTCGAAGGCGACACTGATGTTATGATGGATGATGATACTGATTTCGATCTGGAGGAAATGTTGCGCCACACAGAACTGCATGTTTTAAGGGACATGAGATGTTTAGATAATTTCGAGGCATTACAGAAGGTATCGAAGGAAATTTTGTATGAAGAATCGAAGGGCTGTGATAAGGAGTTTACGATGTTGCATTCGGTGCTTGAACTTCTAAGGTTGAAGGCCAGCAATGGATGGTCCAACAAGAGTTTCTCGGATCTGTTGAGTCTCTTGCCAAACATGCTTCCGAAGCCTAACTCCTTGCCCACCACCACTTATCAAGCGAAGAAGCTTATCTGCCCGTTGTCATTGGATGTACAAAAAATATACACGTGTTCAAACCACTGTATGCTCTACCATAAAGAGTATGAAGCCTTGGATAGATGCCCAGTGTGAAATGTGAGTCGGTACAAGAGGAATGATGATTGTGAGGACGAAAATGCTTCCGCCAGCGCAAAGAAGAAGAAGAGTAATGTTGGTCATGACAAAGAAGACACTTCTTCCAACGCGGAGAAGAAGAGAAGAAGTCCTGCCATGGTGATGTGGTACCTGCCAGTGATTTCCCGCTTGCAGCCTTTGTACTCAAACCCTAGGGACTCAGAACTGATGTGTTAGCATTTCGATAAGCACAAGAAGGGTAGAACTAAGCTTTGACACCCCACTGATGCTAGCCAATGGAGAAAGTTTGATGTCATGTATCCAGATTTCGCTAAAGAACCAAGTAGTGTAAGGTTCACGTTGAGTACTGATGGAATGAATCCTTTTGGTGAGATGAGCACCTCACAAAGCACTTGGCCTATGGTCCTAGCTATCTACAACCTTCCTCCATGGCTATGCATGAAGTAGAAGTACCTTATGCTATCCATTCTTATCCAAGGACTGAAACAACCTGGCAACGATATAGATGTGTTTTCTGGAACCATTGATGGAAGATATGGCAAAACTGTGGAACGATGGGGTTTGGGTGTGGGATGAGTTCCGACGACAGTACTTCACGCTGAAAGCCATGATTTTCGTTACCATCAGTGATTATCCCGCCCTTTTTTCCCTATCAGGACAGGTTAAAGGGAAGCAAGGATGTGTAGTATGCTTGGATGAAACTGCGTCTGCGTACCTTCCGTACTCATAGAAGGTAGTATACACGCGATACCGACGGTTCTTACTAAAAACTCACAAATACTGCAAGATAAAGAAAGATTTTGACAATACGATTGAGCAAGGGACTGGCCCAAAACCTCACAGCGGGGCACTAGTGTTTGAAATGGTCAAGAGCATCAAGATTGTTTTTGGGAAGCTGCCAAAGGGTAAAGAGGGGAGGAAAAGTGAGACGTCGACCGGCATGTTGTAGAAGAAGATGTCGATTTTTCTTTACGTATTTTCCCTACTAGAAGGACTTAGACATTCGCCACAGCATCTATGTCATGCATGTTCAGAAGAATATGTGTGATAGCATCCTTGGCCTCTTACTGGACATACCAGGTAAGACAAAGGATGGAATCAAGTCACGTAAGGACTTGGTGCATTTTAAAATCAGGTCAGAGCTACACCCTAAAGACGGACGAAATGGGAAACATTATCTTCCCTTGGCTAGCTACTCTCTGACACCTGAGGAGAAAAAGGCATTGTACAAGTACTTACATAGGGTGAGAGTCCTGACTGGTTACTCATCCAATATCAAGAAACTAGTCTCGATGAAAGATTTTAAGCTAATCGGCACAAAGTCTCATGATTTGACGCAGGTGCTCCCTATTGCAATCAGGGGTATCAAGCTAGGAGACATAAAGGTGATTATCACACGGTTGTGTCACTTCTTCAATGCATTTGCTCAGAAGGTGGTCGATGCTAAAAAACTCGGTGCTCTACATAGTTATTTGGTAGAGACTTTGTGCCAACTTGAGATGTGCTCCCTTCCATCTTACTTCTTGATAGGCAACTGGGATCCTTATACGTTGTACTTATGGAGAGCAGTAGGCATTGTTTCCTGGCATTTGGCATTGTGTTGTCTAGATGCGGTATGATGGATTCTTTAGACTGCTGTTGTGCTTTCTTGTAATGCTATTGTATTCTTTCTACAAAACATGACCAAGTCATTTTTGTTCAACTTATAGGGTACCCTTTGTGCTATAAGGTTAATGGCCCTTAAGATGTGGATGTTTTCCAGGTGAAGTTATTAGTTACAGTATTTGCTGACATCAAAGAGCATGAACTTGAAAATTAAAATGGAAATCAGCACCAACTATTTCTTTTAAAAGGGGCTTGTCTTTTACTTATGCAAGTGTAAGCTGAACTCTGAAATTCATAATGTTTAACCTGGTGAAAGTAGTTTAAGCTCCAAACTTAAGTGGAATTTGAGCATTACATGTTGTGTAAAGAGTGGTAATATGAGCATTGATATTATTCCATATATATCAAAACAAGAGCTTAATTGAATGAATTCATTACAAATGAATAGTAAACATAATAACAAAGATTCTATGTAAACCATAACTGAAGACATCTGTAATGTATGAACTGAACAACACTCAAAACAAATTGGTAAACTAGCTCTTAGAAATAGAATGACAATTGGCCGCAGGATCTGTATGATCCTGCCCCCTAATTGTTCTAGCAAATTTTTTATCGATTGGGCAATGTCCTCAAGATGTCATCTAGCAAAATTATAACCTAACTGACTTCTCAAGTTCTGAAATCTAATCCTGGATAGTACTGTAGTCCAAATCAAAATACACCAAGTCAGCACAGTAAAGACAAACAACCGAGACTGAGGTGGAAAAGAACTACAAAATTGCTAAAGACAATGACCCGCCAGTTGTTGTCGGTGAGAGGAAGACAAAGATACAATGCCTCAACCGTACCACCACTGCAAGTACGGGAAAGCCTCAGCGAATACAGCTCTGACGAGCACCAACCAAAGAGCTTCACCACCAATCCCTTGCAATTCCAGAACATCAATCCAAAACCCGAGCTCCAATCGGGTCAAGAACAGATGTAATCGCCAAGAACCAAAAGAGCAAATCGGTGAGAAGCAAGAAAGAGGAGGAGGTTTTTCAAATCTAGTCAACAAGGGAGAGGAAGAGGCCTACAAATAGGAGCACTGGCGCCATCCGTCCCCATCTGTCCCCCAAAGATAACGGGAGGGGCGGTTACGCCACCGCCAGCTCCCAGATGCTGCTACCGCCTCTCTCTCCCTAGACTCGATCCTTTTCATGTATGCCCTAGTTGAACCAAGCACCTACACATGAACTCCAACCGCATGGGCCAAAGCAAAGAAAAGGCCAATGTGCCAGCCAGTCCACAAGAGAAAAGGCCCACGAAAACATCAAAAATTCATATTTTCTCAACAATCCCCACCAAATTTTTAATGTTGGAGTTATTGGTTTGATATACAGTATTTGAGTAACAAGTACCTTTCAGGTTTGAACAAGTTACCTAGTTGCGTATGAATTGGCTCACTCAGGATGAGGAGGACTACACCTTAATCCTCAGCTTGGTGTGAGAACCTCTTCATATACAACGCTCTGTACGAGGCTACTTTTGCCATAACTCTCGGGTTGGACGTTACGGTCATGTCCATGTACCTTAATTCATGAGTGTCACCTAGGGAAGTACCCGGCTTCTCTATGGTTGCGACCACACAATCACACCCATATATGTGAATTTTCCTAGATGTCCTGTAGGACGACATCTATTGCCATATGGCACAGAATCCATTAAGAGCCAATATCTCACCCTCTCCTACAGAAGAGCAAAGTAGTAAATGGGATCGATTTGCTCTTATATCCACATAGCTTGTTTTTCTAGAGCCTAGTTCATGGGATCTCCGATCTCCTAGGATAGGTTACTGCCGGTGTGAACCTTATCAGTGGGTTATAATCACATTCCTCTTGACGCTACCTGAATGACTGTTCTAGCCATTCCTTTTGTGAAAGGATCTGCAAGATTCCTTTTAGACTGAATATAATCCACAACGATTATACCCGTCTCTACTGCATGCCTGAGTGACTTGAGTCACCATTTTATATGCTTCGAAGTCTTCATATTTTCTTTCCTACTCTTCACCTTAACTAGAACGGTTTGGTTATCGCAGTAGGTGAGAACGACTGGATATAGCTTATCCAATATCGACAGGTCAAAAAGGAGCTCACGGATCCATTCTGCCTCTACAGCTGCTGAGTCTAGCGCTACTAGCTCAGCCTCCATCGTGGAGCGAGTAAGGATGGTCTGTTTAGATGACCTCCATGACATAGCTCCCTTGCTAGAGTGAAAACATATCCACTCATAGCCTTCATATCATCTGAGTTACTGTTCCAGCTGGAATCACTAAATCCCTCTATGATTGCCGGATGGCTAGAATAATGAATCCCTAGGTTCTTTGTCCCCTTCAGATACTTAAGTATCCTCTCTAGTGCTATCCAATGATCATCTCATGGGTTAAACGTATAACGACTCAACCTGCATACTACATACAAGATGTCAAGCCTAGTTGCACTGGCCAAGTACATGAGGGAACCTATCACCTGTGAATATTTTAACTGGTCTTTTCCATGGCCTGCATTTTTCTTCAGCTTAGCATTTGGATCATAGGGTGTGGCTACAGACTTACAGTCTATCATACCAAAACGTGTAAGCACCTTGTCCACATAATGGGATTGACTTAGAGTGAACCCATTCTCACCCTTTAGTAACTTGATGTTTAAAATTACCTCAGTTTCTCCTAGGTCCTTCATATCAAAGTTCTGAGATAGAAAGGACTTGGTTTGGTTAATCATTTCTAGGTCCGTCCCAAACAGAAATATATCATCCACTATAAACTAGAATGACACCTCGACCCCCACCATAGTGATAGTACACGCACTTATCGGCTTCATTAACATAGAAGCTGACCGAGGTCAGTGTAGTATCAAAATTTTCATGCCATTGCTTAGGGACCTGTTTGAGACCATACAAGGATTTAATTAGCATGTATACTTTACTCTCTTGTCCCGTTACCATGAATCCATCTGGCTACTGCATATAAATCTCCTTATCCAACTCTCTATTAAGGAAATCGATTTTGACATCCATTTGATGCATAAGGAGATTATGCGAAGTAGCCAGTGCTAAGAGCACACAGATAGTGGACAATCTGGCAACAGGATAACACATATCAAAATAGTCCTCACCTTCCTTTTACGTAAAACCCTTAGCCACTAGTTGGGCCTTGTACTTTTCTACAGTACCATTGGGCCTGCGCTTTTTGTTGAAGATCCATTTGCAGCCGACTGGCTTGTAGCCAACTCGGAGGTCAGCTAACTCTCAGGTTCTGTTAGTGATGATTGAATCCATCTCACTACAGACCGCTTCCTTCCAATACTCCGCTTTTGGAGAAGCGTATGCCTCTGAAAGATTCGTAGTTCATCATCCATGATATAAGTGACAAAGTCATCTCCCAGTGATTTTTCAGTTCTTTGCCTCTTGCTTCTCCTATGTTCCAATTCTGGAACCGTATCACTGACACTTTGAGGAGCAGGGTCATCAACTTAAAGATCAAGGATATCAGCTTCCTTCGCTCGCATAGGAAAGATGTGCTCAAAGAATGTCACAACCCGAGACTCCATTATCAAGTTGACGGCAATGTCTGAGACCTCATAATGGTCCACTAGGAATCTATAGGTGATACTCTGGTGTGCATACCCTAAGAAGACACAATCGACAATCTTTGGTCCTAAATTCCTTTTCTTCAATAGGGGAACATGTACTTTAGCTAAACATCCCTAAGTGCGAAGAAAAGATAGATTTGATTTCCTCCCCTTCCATCCTTCATAAGGGGTTACCTCACGATTTCAAGGAGCAACCCTATTCGGAACATAGTTAACTGTGAGAACAGCCTCACCGCACCATGAGTTAGCCATACCAGAACTTTGTAACAAGGCGTTAACCAAGTCACAAATCGTTCGGTTCTTTCTCTCGACTACTCTGTTGGCCTGTGGTGAGTATGGTGGTGTAAACTCATGGATCATACCACTTTCTTCACAGAACTCGGAGAAATCCCTGGGAATATATTTCCCACCTCTATCAGACTTCAGTCTCTTTATTGTCTTTCCCAGCTGGTTTTCCACCTCGTCCTTATAGATCTTAAAGTATTCTAATGCTTCATCTTTTGTTCTAAGCAAATAGATAAAGAAGAATCTAGTAGCATCATCTATAAGAGTAAAGAAGTATCTTTTGCCACCCTTAGTTAATATTTCATTCATCTCACACAGATAAGAATGTATCAACTCAAGTGGAGATGTGCTTCTCCCCTCAACAGAATGAAACGGTTTGCGGAGCTGCTTAGCTTGCACACACACCTCACACTTATGGCTTTTGTCATAATTATATGAGGGAATAAGATCCATCTTGCTCAAGTGCACTATTGCTTCATTATTAACATGACAAAGACAGGAATGCCAAATATCAATGTTCTTATTAGAATATGAAGAATAGAAAGTGTTTGCGGAACTATCAAGAATAGAAATGCAGAACATGCCTCCTAATCATAGCCTTTTCCTACAAATGACCCACACCCAGTCAACACTACTTTATTTGACTCGAAGACTAACTTTATTCCTTATCGGCACAACATTGATCCGTTGAGTAGATTACAGGTCATGGTAGGCACAAACAGCATGTCCTTCAGGACAAGAGTCTTGTCGGAAGTCAGCTTCAAGCTCACTTGTCCTACTCCGCGTACCGCTGCCGAGACCCCATTCCCCATTAGTATGGATCCACCATCTACGCTCTATAGAGAAGTATAACATGTCTGATCAGCACAAATATGCCTGATAGCACCTATATCAACCCACCAACGTACTGGTGAATTTGCCATAAAGGCCTCAAATACATACCCAGTAGTGGAGTTGCCTTTGCCAGTATCATTGGCCATCGCAACTGCCACATGCACTTGGGCTTTGGTTGCCTTCTGCTGCTCAGGTGTCAACCCCTTGCCCTTACGATCATGGCATTTGTTGGCCTTGTGATCCAACCCGCCGTAGACGTAGCAGACAATCTCGGGCTTCTTCTTCTTCTTCTTCTTCTTCTTCTTCTTCTTCTTCATCATCATCATCATCGCATTAGTCTTTGGTCAAGAAAAACCAGGCTTAGCCTTCTCTTTCTTCACATTCTTCCTAGGATGGTTCTTATGCTCAACAAGGTTAGCTTGAGCGGGCGCCTTCAACCCATCATAGCCTGCCTTGGGCTTCTCTTCGACATTTATAGCAGCGATGAGATCATTAAGAGTCAACCGCTTCTTTAAGTGCCGATGCGCAGTGACAAATTCATGCCAAGAAGTTGGCAGCTTGGCAAGAATGGCATTAACCTGAAAGTTCTCAGGGAGGATACAACCATACTAGCCTAAGTCTCATACGATCAGCTGCAACTCATGTATCTGTTCCATAACTGATATGCCATCTCCCATCCGAAAGTTCAGGTAACTGGCCACCATGAAGGAATTGTTGCCGTTGTCGCTTTCAGCATACTTGTCATTTAGCTCCGACCACACCTTTCGTGCTTCCCCGAACCCAACGTAGACGTTGAAGAGCATGTTCGATAGGACGGCCAAGAGACGTGCTAGAGCTAAGGCATTAGCCTTCTCCCAATGGGCCCTTAACGCGTTAAGATGTGTTCTTTCGACCTCGTCTTGCACGGCTTCCCCTGGAGGGGCGGGCGGCTCTATGGTGAGGACCCAGAAAATTCCGAGCTCCATCAACCATAGCCTCGTCTAGGCCAGCCAGCGCTTAAAGCCGGTCCCATCAAAACTCTGAGGCTTAATCACGTCCGAGGACGACGGTGGTAGGCCTGAGGAACTAGAACTAGCCATCTCAAAATCAGTCGAATTTCTGGATTGTTGTGTAAAGAGCGATAATATGAGCATTAATATTATTCCATATATATCAAAACAAGAGCTTAACTGGATGAATTCATTACACATGAATAGTAAACATAATAACAAAGATTCTATGTAAACCATAATTGAGGACATGTGTAATGTATGAACTGAATAGCACTCAAAAGAAATTGGTAAACTTGCTCTCAGAAATAGAATGACATTTGGCCCCATGATCTGTATGATCCTGCCCCTTAATTGTTCTAGAAAATTTTTCATCGATTGGGCAATGTCCTTAAGATCTCAGCTAGCAAAATTATATCCTGACCTGACTTCTCAAGTTCTGAAATCTAATCCAGGACAGTACTACAGTCCAAATCAAAATACACCAAGTCGGCACAGTAAAGGCAAAAACAGCTGCGACAGAGATGGAAAAGAACTACAAAATTGCTACAGACAATGACTGCAATTTGAACTAGCAATCCATCTAGTGACAGAAATGTTATGTATATTTATATATCACTGCAGCACCAACCCAAGAATAGATTAACGGGTAGAATCTGGGAACCATAGACCAATTGTATCTTGATGTATAGGAACTGAAACAGCATACGCACCAAATAGATCTAGGAACCACCAGATTCAACCAACCACAAGAGAAGCGACAAATTATATGCTAGTGTACTCAACGAACATGCCGAATCTCATAACCTCTAATCATCATCGAGCATCTGTGCAGTCCAGAACATAGAAAGAGAGGAAAACTAGAATACTCATAGAGATAAGCAACCAAATCATTCAATAAGCGAGGCAAGTTACAGCTTCACAGCCTTTGTCCTAGAAATCCGATCACCCGCCAGTTGCCGCCGGTGAAAGGAAGACAGAGATACAATGCCTCAATCGTACGACCACTGCAAGACGGGAAAGCCTCAGCTCATACAGCTCCGACGAGCACCAACCAAAGAGCTTCACCACCAATCCCTTGTGATTCCAGAACATCAATCCAAAACCCGAGCTCCAATCGGGTCAAGTACAGATATAATCCCCAAGAACCAAAAGAGCAAATCGGTGAGAAGCAAGAAAGAGGAGGAGGTTTTTCTAATCCAATAAACAAGGAAGAGGACAAGGCCTAAAAATAGGAGCACCAGCGCCATCCATCCCCATCCGTCCCCTGAAGAGAATGGGAGGGGCGGTTACGCCGCCGCCAGCTCCCAGATGCCGCTACTGCCTCCCTCTCCCTGGACTCAATCCTTTTCATCCGTGCCCTAGCTGAACCAAGCACTAGCACATGACCTCCAACCGCATGGGCTAGAGCAAATCAAAGGCCAATGGGCCAGCCAGTCCACAAGAGAAAAGGCCCACGAAAACATCAAAAATTCATATTTTCTCAACATTACATACATAAAGAAATGTTCAAAATGCCAATTAGCATCTCCAATAGGCCTGACCTGCAAAATTATCTTCACGTGCGTTTATATAGGTAGTTGTCAAAAGTTTTTTAAGGTTTTACCTTCTTTGCTGTGCATTCTCGATAACTTATACTTATGCTAGTGCTTATCACCTAAGGTTCTCATACATGTTCTGACATGTTTACACATTGCAATTTTGTACTTCCCTCTAGTGATTGTGTAATAGTTGTTTGGAACGTTTGGAGGAAAGCCAGTTGATTCCCCTATTCTACTTGGTCTGTTATATGCAAGTATCAGATATCCCTTTGACATACCGGCCAATTGGTGACCTGAAAATAAGTAATATAGAATAGAATTTTGAGTTCATGCAGTCAGCTTAGGCACAACAGAAATTAGAATTTCAGACAGCAATATTAAAAAAACCGTAGAGATATTATTATAGCTTGGGAGCGTGGATGTTAAGGCCTACTTGCATTGGAACAAATTAAAACTCGAGATATGTCAACAGTGAACTGCATATGTTCAAGTACCTTCACGAATTAGTGGTGGTCAAATTTCCTTAGTTTTTTAACAAACAAAACCAAATTCAACATAGGCTGGTAATGCACTTGTTCAATAAGGACTTTGTGAAAAAGAATTTGGTACCCTTTAATAAATACGGAAAGATTATGCCAGACTAATTGACGGAGTTTGTTCGGCAGAAGACCACATTTGAGGCTATTAAATTGGGTGAATCTTTCAAGGACCTTACAAAGACCTAGGCTCGTCTGGGTACATCCCCAAAATTTCTGAATGGAGGAGGCAAAAAGAAGAGGCTACCCGGGCTGGGAAACCTAACCCTTTAGAAAATTGTGATGAGCGAAGCATAATCTGGGTTTATGATTGATCAGAATGAACTGAGTCTAGGAAATAATTGTGAAGCCTCAATTCTTAACTGGAAGGGACGCCAAAGGACTTAGCTTTCAAAAGCCCCGAGACCATGGAAGTGACCCAAACCATTTGAGAGATTGCTAACGAAAGGTCTTTAGAGCCCGACAGGGAGAATAACCCGCTTACCAAGGCCCTGGGAAACAAGGAACACCCGAGTCACACTTCAGGTATCGGATCAAAAGTGGGTTGGAAGCATGGGTTCCCAGACGCCATGGGCCAGTACAAGACCCGTAATAGATATAAGAAGACCCTAGCGCAAGAGATACAAGAACAGGTTAAGGTCCAGTTCACGAAAATGTGGAATGAAAAGGAGAAGAAAAGGACGACATTAATGATGATAGAGCAACCAACCAGCCCAGGCTTTCAGAGCAACGTCGGGTCCATGCAAGCCGATAACTAGATATCGTATGGATGATATCACAGAGGCTACCCATTGCATGCTACATGTTCCTATCGACAAGGGATACTTCACTGTCGAGGTTGCCATGGGCCAGGCTATTCCAGGCCGTGTGTTCCACAATCAAGACATTTTGGCCGATTACACCAAAGTACAAGTGGACTCAGTACAACCACTTTTCAGGAAGTACAAGCTAGATATCAGCAAACCTGAGGGTATCGAGATTCTCGATGAGGCTATTGGAAACTTCTTTCTGTGGCCTAGACGGGATATCATCTTCAGCCATCAGCAGTCACAATCGCCAGCGTCATGATCAACCCCACACCCAGCATCTCTGCCTCAAGCACCTTCGCACTAGTGCCAAGCCTCTCCGCCTCAGGCACCTTTGCCCCCGCACCCAGTCTCTCTGCCTCAAGCATCTTCACATCGTGCTTCACCGTCTGCGACTCCAGCACCTCTGCCTCCAGCATCTACGACTCTGGCATCTCCGCCTCTAGCATCTGAACCTCTGTTACCCCATACAAAAAGACTCTAACATCTCCAGTGAAAAGGTGACTTTTATCCTCGAAAGCAAAAGCATCATCCGCTCAGGAATCTCCAGCAAAGGGCGATCTCGCGAAAGAGACTCGTAAAGCATTAAGTACCTCTCAGTTGGATTTCTTGCCTACACCGGATGTTCCTGAGAAATATGAGAATGGTAAGCCAATTCTACCATTGTTTCAACTCCAAGAAGGTCCATGGGAGATGAGAATATTCCACGAATGGTACATGAGGGCATGTCACACGGGGTTCTTGATAATCACTGCTAATGTCCCTATTGATGTTTTTCTAAGCGGCGACTCCTATCTTATGGTGGATTTTAAGGACACGCACGCTTTGTTCTGCCGTGACAAACTCGACATCAATCTCATAAGCGTCTGGTGCCTGTAAGTGCCTAAAATTTACCCTTATGTTCATATATCTACTAATGTATGCTATAGAAGCTAATGATTAGTGACTTGTTCTGTAGAATGCAATTTAACGATACGGAAAAGTTGAAGTTACCAGTCAGATTCCTTAATCCGCAACGAATTTCCTAGCCCCACATGGTCTTGAAGGTTAGGACTTGTATGTAGATTAAGGGGAAGAGTAACAAGGAGAAAGCAAGGGTCACACAGACTTGATATGTCAATCTATATTGGAAGGGCTATGCTAGAAATGCAAGACAAGAATTACATCATGGCTCCCTACAACTTTAAGTAAGTTTGATACGTCAAGAACCTAACATAAGTATTCAACTTAATTGGTCGATCAAGAACCTAACATAAGTTTTCATGTAGTGACCACTTTATTTGTATAATGCTGATGTCGAAGTTGAGCAGACTTGTAGTCCTTGACTCAGCCAGTCTCCCCCAATCATCCTACCAATATCTCATCGATGTTATACAGAGGTAAAGAATATCCCTATACATAAAATTCTTATAAATTATTTATGAATTGATAATAACTAATTGGCATTCAAATAGGGTCTACAAGTGGTACGTACTGAAAGATGGGATACATAATACGGCCAAGCCAGATGCGATGATGGTCTGTACATACTTTCCGGTAATAACACACCTCTAATGCTTGTATCTTATGATGAAGAGTCTTATTGAACTAATGAATACGTTGCATTTTTTTTAAGTGCCACAAGCAAAGGTTTTGACACCGTTCTTTGTGGATATTATGTTTGCCAGTTTCTTAGGGTAAACGGGAGGTACACAACGAACCCCGAAGACGTAAGTCATTATTGCGCTTGCACATTCTTATTTGGTTATGTTTCCATTGTCAGTAATGTTTTAGCTCTTTTAGTTGTGTTTTCATTTCAGGCACGGATGATCGAATGTACCCACACCTCGCTCAAAGATGAAGATATCCAAAATGTCCAATGTGACATATGTCGATTTATCATGCACGAACTCATCCGAGGCTTTGTGAGTGGGACATGAAATAATACTTGTGTTGAATATTTGGCTTGTGATGTAAAAATATTGTACTTGTGAATATTATTATATTTATGTTAAATATTAGACTTGTGTTGATTCAAATGTTGTTGAAATCTATAATGTTGAAATCTGTCTTGAAAATATGTTAAAATCTGGAGGGAATAAAATATATACTCATTATTAATTTTTGAATGAAATACATACCACAGGCGGGTCATTATGTCACCTGCCTGTGGAAATCTAACTATCTACATGCAGATACAAAAGGAATCGCCTGTGGAGGAACCACCTATGGAAATCATTTCCCCTGGCAGTTATCTTAAGAGAACGCATGTGCAAATGATTTCCACAGGCGATCGCTTTTGCACCTGTGAAAATCGTCCATTTTCACAGGCCTTCGATCATAGGCGGGTGCGCTAAACACCTGTAAAAACGGGTTAGGAACCACCTCTGAAAATAGTTTTTTTAGTGAATATCGAAGATATTTTTTTTTAACAAAGTCTCTTTACCTATAGAAGATATTGCCACAACACATGCATAGACTCGCAGTTTTGTAGATGAAATGGCATACATCGTTGTTTTAATTAGGGATAATTTCTTATATGTCACTGGCTAAAACTTAAATCTCTGATATGCCATTAGGCTCCACGTGTCTTGACTGAGGTGGTTTCACATGTCATAAATATGTGATGGTATATAAGGGATTTGTGAATTTTAATGATGACATATAAGGAATCACCCTCTTTAATTAGGCACTTCAACACATAGCCGAATTACAAAAGATGGTGAAAAAAAACTTACCTGATTTAGA
Organism: Phragmites australis; assembly: GCF_958298935.1. Taxonomy (NCBI): domain Eukaryota; kingdom Viridiplantae; phylum Streptophyta; class Magnoliopsida; order Poales; family Poaceae; genus Phragmites; species Phragmites australis. The sequence goes on along the minus strand of NC_084944.1, from coordinate 19,943,815 downwards.
AGAGTACAAGCACCACATTCCCACAGTGAACTATCGCTTGTATCAGTTGTTGTCCTACAAGAAGAGGAATCATCTCGTGCTACTGCGCGAAATCCAGACGAAGTGCTGGACTACGCAAAAGTGTTAGAAGCAACCCTTTGTGGTTTTCTCATCTCTTGTAGTCAAGTTAGGTGATTCTTTGAGAATAGTAACATCATCCGAATCATCATCAATACCAGATTGATCATGGGATCCACACCACAAATCATCGTACATTCTCCTTTCAGCTGCCATTGCAGCAGCTTGTACTGGACTAAGTGCACTCATAATATCATTAGTTTCACCCAACTTTCTTGGTCCAGATGGCAATAGAGCTCCATTCCTTGCCCGCTTCTGTGCAGCAGCTAATGCAGATTGCCGAAGAGACGGTGGCGGTGGATGTATCCACCTAATCGCCTGCCTGTACCACCAAACCCTTGTCCTGTTCCAGTGATGCCCCTGGAAACAAGTTCTTCACATTCCTGAATCATTTTTCATAAGCAACAGACAAATGTCTCAGTATATAAAATAAGGTACCATACGAGCAAAAAAGAAATCGCATTCGACACCTCAGAACTTACTCAGACAAAATTACAAATGACTAAAACGGAATGTGCTTATGAGAGACGAAGTACAAGGATATGGTAAACTTCATTCAAATGCAATCGAAACAACGTATAAATTCAATTCCTCAAAATGCTACACATCCCATTAAAATAGATCTTGAGCGCAGATCAACTCGGTGAACAGAAACTGCAGCACTAAGTTACATAGTGGGGTAATTTTTGGTAGCGAATTTCAAACAGGTAATCCTCCATTATAAAGGCCCTGCCAGGCTGCCACAACTTTACTTCAAATGATGTCCAGTGTCCTAATCAGCTCTATCTTCCAATTTGAATACCCTCCTTTTTGTATTGCTGATCGGCAATGATATGATTGGGTTGATTGGATCAGTATGGATAACTGGTGGAGCGTACTCACCCTCTTAAGGAGACTCTGAGCAGCTAATTTATGTGGACTAAACTTATTAATTTATTACTTGCTTACAATGGGTGATGCGTCCTCCATTATATAGGAGCCAGCCCCTAACAATCTAACAAATCTTATCTCTGAGACTAACTAATATATCTTATCTCTAATTGATCGAATCTGATCCCTAATCTTATCTCTAACTCGGCACTACAGTAACATGATGCTATAGTACCAACTAACAAACTATATCTCTATCTAATTTAATTCTCCTCCTGCCGAAGATACTCTCCATAACACTGCATCCCCCTGACTGGCAGCTCATCCTCGAGATGCTAGGTAGAGGCCAAGGCTGAAGTCCGTTTTGAATCCGAATAGACACGAGGCTTGCAAGCGAGCATTGGAGTGTCATGGCCAGGATGATGGCGGTGTTGGTTGTAGTTGTCATTAGGAGATTGAGGGACTGTTGAATGCATGACATTGGCCGGCTGCGAGGCGAACACCAAAGTCTTCCCAACAAACGTCCACAGGTCCTTTGTGGTGAGCTATCGACGTGGATGTCAATTGCCAATGTGGAAAGGCACAACTTGACTGTTGATGACGGATGGGATCTCTCGGTTGTTGTCGCAAATGATGATATCCGTGCGCAAGAGCTGGACTTGGAGCTCCTCCTTGCCCTGGATGTCGGCTGTCTCCACTTCACTGCTTGCTCCCTTGTTAACGGCCATAGATGCCTCTTCCATGGCAGATAGCCACAGCACCACAGCAGCCTTCGACAGTGGCGGTGCAAAAACCTCCGGCATCGCTCATGCCCGAGCTGCCGGTCTCAAGCGTGAACTGCTTGCTCGACAGCTGATTGACGACCACACTAAGGGAGCCAAACTGCGTTTGGAGGCGTGTGATGTCCCTACAGTTCCAGTCGACGATGAGCAAGATCTGATTCGGCTTGGACGAGAGGTTGGCTATGGTCGCTAGATTCCCCATGTTTGACCGTACGTTCATGACGGGGCGGCTCCAAGTGACGCACAGCACATGTTCGCACACCGAGGAAGCCTGAGCACCATGTGGGTGATCAAGCATGTGATGGCCTGAGGTAGGAGAATCCAGGGCAGCACAGGAGGAAGGTCAGCAGCCTGGGGCGGCACAACAGGTCAACGTCTAGATCCCGCGCTTCTTGGGCGATAGCAACGACCGAGTAGTTGGGCGGTCACAGTCCTTGAGCCATCTAGGCATCAAGTAGGTTGAGCCACCAAGCCACCAAAGTAAGGCATCACCACAAACCTCTCTTCCAGTCACTTGCTGCCATCTTCACTTCGGAGCTTGGGCCAACAAAGCAAGGGTCTCCTCGTCCTTATACAAGAGTCTTGCCGCCACTCCACACCAAGTCGGAGGGTCAACAAGCTTGAGCCACCAAGGCCCAAGGTGTCGGCGAGTCACCAAAACTCCAAGGAGCCAGCATACCACATAGTAAGAGCTAGGGTCACTCCTTGATCCCCTCTCTAGGCAGCAACACCTAGGCACAACTCTCTCTAGGCCTACTATCACTAATCACTCTCTAATCATGTGCTTAATTGCCTTGGATGATCACTTTAAATACTTTGGTGGCTTGGATGTCTTCTCAAGTGTATGTGAGCTTTCCTGGACTTCAGCACCTTCAAATGACTGAGTGGATGGGTATTTATAGCCTCAACCCCATGGACCAGTCGTTGCCCCAACGGTCACATATTGTTGAACTCATCGGATGGTCCGGCATGTGCAAACATTATAAATGTCGGAACATCCGATATGTACTCTCTATGAACTAGTCATTGAAATTCCACTTTCTTTCTTGTGAACGATGCCAACTGAACCATTTGCAATGTCCACTTTGAATCCTGGAACATCCGATGTGCATATGATGCCAATCGAACCATTTGTAACCTCTCTGGAAAAAATGGTCCGGCGTGTTCATTTTGTGTACACCGGAACATCCGACATATATTAGACTTCGCTGCAGACTTTTTGTGAATGCCAGGGTATTTTTCTTTGTGAACGCAGGAGTATTTTTGTGAATGCCAGAGCTTTTTCTTTGTGATCACAAGAATATCCTGCGTGTACAATGTTAGCAGAAACAACAATATGTATTTTAGGCATAACTTTTTGCTCCGAACTCCGATTTTGATGAACTTTGATTTTATGGAAAACTTGTGAAGAGCTCTACAAGATTTTATAGAAATCCATACCATTTGATCACATAAAAATTCATGGGACATATCCAATTCATTTCTCTCATTGTCCCGGCTTAGGGTGACTTCTCTTTTGTTGGGTTCGTGAGACCTACTAAAGCATATACTTGACAAACATGCTAGTCCCATTGACTATGTTGTCATTAATCACCAAAATCACATGTCGGGCGAGGACAGGCACGTGGGGTAGAATGGCGGCTGCCGCTGCAAAGGTGCCTCGCACCGGGCAGATGCAGCGCCGTGAGGACGCAGGGTCGAGCGGTGGGAGGCGGCATGGGCGGAGGAGCAGCCCCCATCGGGTGGTGGGCAGGTGCGGCTGGCACTGCAGAGGAGAGCCCATGGCCATGGGAACAAAGACGCACGATCACAGATGGTGCCCTAAGGCAGATCAAGCACACAAGTCTCGGCGGGCGACTCGAATTAATCTATGTAGACACGGCGCATTGAACGAGCGGATTGACAGGATGGTTGGGCGACGCGGAGCTACAACCCCGTAGAATCTTGAGGGCGATACGGATAGCACAGACAGAGCTGTGGACTACGACGCAATGAAAGATAGCTATGGGTAGAAGGAAGGCATGCAGGAGCGGAAGGTCTCTGACATCAAAGATGATATGGTTGGGTTGATTGAATTGGTATTCACCTTCTCAAGGTGGCTCTGAACAGCTAATTTACGTTGACTGAACTTATTAATTCATTGCTTACTTACAATAGGTGATGCGCCCTCTTTTATATAGGAGCTGACCCCTAAAAATCTAACAAATCATATCTCTATGACTAACTAATATATCAGTAACACGCTGCTACAGTACCAACTAACAAACATACCTATATCTCATTTCACTACTACAGAAAACCCTATCAATGCTAGCTCTAAAGTGACCTTCATTGCCAGTTTTATAGCCGACAATGGTGTTGGGGGAAAAATAAACCACCCTGTGGATAAGGGTTGAAGATTAATATTCAGGAACCTCCGGAGCCTTGATCTCCGGACCCTCAGCTAAAGGTTTGACTTCCGAAGTCATCAGGTCCCTTCATGGCACCTCTTCATACCTGCGAAGCCTTCCCTTGGCTTAACCGGCTCGACCTCACAAAGGCTCAGCCTCCCAAAACCAAGCCTCCCAAAGCTGGGCCCCCCCGAGACCTCGCTCTCCCGAAGCCTCGGTCCCCTGAAGCCCCGACCTTCTGGAGTCCTGCCTCCCGAAGGCTTCACCTCCCGAAGCCATGCCTCCTGAGGCCCCCATCTCCAGCTGCTTGAGCCGACTTTCCGGAGGCTACAAGGTGATTCAACAGGCCTTAGGAAAGATCTGCCGGAAGGGGAGCACCGGTCATGCTTTGCCTGCAAGGAAGTGACCGGCATTAAACGCCTAGGCTGATGGACGCCGCTCTAACACTCTGGCGTAATGGAGGCTATCCTGACACCCATGATAGTGTGGCGTCGGGCCGCAATTGGTGACCGGCTTCCGCCTTCAGGGGACAGGCACCACGATAGTTACTACGATAGATATTTGTCTCCCAGATAGGGTAGAAACTAGTTATCCAGGATAAGGCCTAGTAATTCGGTCAGGTCCCAGATATTTGTACATTATGATAACTTGTACGCCAAGCTATGCATGACCTTATAAATAGGGGGCCATGGTCACCTGGGAGAAGAGAGACAGGCAAGACAGCGAAAAAGACATAGAGGTGAAAACACACCAAGTCACGATGTGATACTCCTCCCAAAGCGATCTATTTTTTTTACCATTAATACATTTGTGATGTTCCTTCCTCTTAAACTTTGTCTCCGAGCTTGAGTCTCCTCCTTAGAAGAAACTCTCACCTTACTTGCTAAGGAAAGATGAACTCTTGCTCCAACAGCGCGCCGCCAGTGGGGACTCGAACACAGAAGTACTAAGAGAGGTAGGAATCCACCAGGAAAACCGCCAAAGGGCTAGCTAAAATCGCCATACCCATAGTTGCAAGCATGGAACCATATGCATGGCTGTCTCAGCCATACGCACCACATGCATGCTCCAGCCCCGCTGCCGTGTGGGACGCCATTACTCCGACCTTGGCCAACCCAGCACCCTGGGTCAGTATAGGAACTCTAGACAGTGCGGAGGCCTTCTATCCTCTACATGACGAAGACCTCACCGCCTCAGGAGAGGACGCGGCCGAAGCCACAGCCAAGCAGGCTGCCTTCCAATGGTTCTAGGTGATCCAACCCAGGAGTGTTCCCATCTGGGCTTGGTCCCTAGATATCCCCTTCGACCACACCTAGGATACCCCAAGCGAGACAACATCTTCGGAAAGTTTGTCCACCCAGCGCCCTCTTTGGGCCCCTCAGGTGAAAGAGGGTTCCAAGAAGACGGAGGGCTTCGGGGTACGTGGACCCCGCCAGTGCCTCAGACGCTGCCCTCGCAATGCCTACCGCGTATAGGGAACCCCCAAGCCCACCTTGTTTGGGGAGGCATAGTCAGAACCACTTCGGCTGCAAAAGCCGGTTCACCGAGCAGCCTTGATGGTCTCCCAAAGGGGAACGAGACCCTGGGGAAACCACAGGATCTGGGACACACCGCCGTCGGCAGTGACCCCAACAAAAACTCTAAGCTCCAGTGCCCCCGGAGGTACACGAGTGCATCCTGCACGGACCAGGGCGCGACCACAACACCAACGACTGTCGCACCATCATGGCCTTCCGGGAGAAATACCTCGGATGGCAAGTAGAATATCTAGCCACGGAAGGAGCTAGCGAAGGATGACACAGGGTTCGGAGGCCTAGGGCAAACTCCCAGGCAAATTCCCGGCCCCTCAACCCTGCACCATCACAACCGACCCTACTACCAACAGTACCATATCCAACAACAAGAACTGAGTCGGGGACACGCAGTTGCCAGGCTCTAGACGGAGTACCTCCGGAGTCAGGCAGCGGCTAAGGGCCGAGGCAGTCGAGGACCGCCTCTAACATGCCGTCGCCAGGCTCCGGACGGATTACCTCCGAGGCTGGGCAATGACAAAGAACTGAGGGGGTCGAGCACCACCTCTCCCAGCCTAGACACAGGCTTCGAGGCCTCCAAGACTCACAATAGAGGCATTATTCCTACAAAGGTACGCCCACTGTTAACTATCAGTAGTTTACCTAGTGATCCGTCTTTCATACGGTAATGTTAGAGTATGTTGGAGGCCTCCAACCTTATTGTTAGAAGTCTTATGCAATAGATAGCCACTAGGTAGAAATAGTAGAACTTAAGTTACATCCTCATTTAGCATGAATAGTTATATAACATAGCTATGTTTTGTAGAACTAGCTTCTTATTGCCAACAGTAGACTACAAAACTTAGCTAGTATAACCATGCAAAATCCCTACACTCCCGCAGATGCATCATGCCTAGGTCACCTGGAGGTGGGTCTGCCCAAGTTTCCTGGAAGCCATTGTGCGGCCTCAGAGGTATAGTTGCCACATATCAGGGGATTTCCTTGATAGACCGTGTTGTGGCGCCAACCATAGGACATATTCGGGTGGTGTGATAAGCTAACGTACCGCGGATGTAGCATGCCTAGGTCACCTGGAAGGCAAGACTGTCTAGATTTTTTGGAAGGCATTGCATAGTCTCGGTAGACAGTGAGGCCCACACACCGCAGTCACCACTTATGCCTAGGTCACCTGGAAGGCAGATTATGCCCAGAGTGCCCTGGAAGGCATTTGCATAGCCTCGAGTGTCGAAGCCATGCCCCGGGGGATGTCCTCAGTGGCGGAGTTGCGGTGCTCCGAGGAATGCTATCGCAAGGAATCCTTGTTGCACAACATGCCTGCACACCGTGGGCGTAGCATGCCTAGGTCACCTGGAAGGCAAGACTGCCTAGGTTTCCTGAAAGGTATTGTGTAGCCTCGATAGTGTGTAGATGTCGGTTATCAAGGGACTTCCTTGGTAATGTAGTTGCGTCGCCCCCAGGGGATTTCTCTGGAGGCGTGACAAGCCCACGCACCAGTAAGCATTGCTCGCCTAAACCCAAGGTTATCTGAAAAGGTTTCCCGGAGGGTAGGCTTTGCCCTGGTAGGAAGTGAAGCCCACACACTGCGGGCGTAGCACGCCTAGGTCACCTGCAAGGAAAGACTGCCTAGGTTTCCTGGAAGGTATTGTGTAGCCTCGATAGTGTGTGGATGCCGCATATCAGGGGACTGCCCTGATGTGAGGAAGTGGTGCTCTGAGGAATGTTGTCACAAGGAATCCTCTCTGTACGACATGCTTATATACCGCAGGCGCAGCATGCCTAGGTCACCGCTAAGGCATCAAGCCTAAGTTTCCTGGAAGGTATTGCATAGCTTCGATCGTATAAATACCACGCACTAGGGCACATCCTTGGTGGACAGTGTTGCGGTGCACCCCGGGTGTTTCCTCGGGAGCACGACATGCCTACACACCATGGGCGTAGCATGCCTATGTCACCTGGAAGGCAAGACTACCTAGGTTTCCTGGAAGGTATTGTGTAGCCTCGATAGTGTGTAGATGCCAGTTATCAAGGGACTTCCTTGGTAATGTAGTTGCGACGCCCCCAGGGGATTTCTCCGGAGGCGTGACAAGCCCACGCACCAGTAAGCATTGCTTACTTAAACCCAAGGTCATCTGAAAAGGTTTCCCAGAGGGTAGGCTTTGCCCTGGTAGGAAGTGGAGCCCACACACCATGGGCATAGCATGCCTCAGTCACCTGGAAAGCAAGACTGCCTAGGTTTCCTGGAAGGACGCAGTCGAAGGTAAGATTTATATTGCAATTTGCTATTTCTATTATCGAAATCAAGCTCTTTTGAGTGACTTTTCCTTTTTATAAGTTTGTCTTGTCTAGATATTGTTGCTCGATTGAGCAAACTCTTCTCTGAAGAAGCACAAGAATGCTCTGTGCTTCCATACTCCCTCGCGAATCCTCGACCAGAGGTGGGGATTTCTAAAGTAAGAAGCAGTGTTGATTACTACTTATTCAACCTAATTTGACTTTCTGATTCCAGGCCCCAATCTTTCATCAAGAGCACATCATCATGACTGAGGTCCTTGACCTTGATGACACTTCCTCTTTAGGAACCAGTGATAAGGGGAAAATGCTAGCTGATCGAGGGGCCGAAGGATCTCTTCGATCCAAGAGATCGTCTCCGCTATATGATCCAGTGCCCCTCAAGCACTCGGGAAAAGAAAACAATCGATGCTAACATCGAGTTGTCAAGTGATTATTTAGTCACTACAATGGCTATCGAGCACTTGCATACTAACGTTTGGTCTATATGGGTGTCCTTTCCAAAGGAGATAGTCGGAGCCACTCCTCGATTGCCTCCTCGAGTAACCAACACGGCTGATGACTTGGTAAGAAAGGTAACCTTTATCGAGCTTCCCCCCTCACATTGGTTATTTTTCTAAGCATTGGCTCAGTGAGTCCAAAATGATGATGAATCATTGTGGGCTGGTTTCTTACAGGCAATAATAGCTTTGGCTTCATCTATCCCCTAGATGGCCCCTCTAACATAACCAATACCAGCTGCCGGTATGATGAAGAAGAAAGTTACCATCAAAAGACAAAAGTCGTGTGTTTTCGCTCGCATCCCAGTCGCCGTAAGGTTAGATCTGATTATTTGTCTTGGTTTACGATCTTCGTTCCTATTTCTTAGCCAGTCAATGGAAAGTTGCCAGACCCAAAGAAGTCGAAGGAGAAGGAAACAAGTGATCTAGCTAGCCAGCCAGTTCTGGCTTCATCTGTCGCGCCACTTCCACCTCTTCAAGTAGAGCAAACTTCAGCAAATGTGCCCAAGGAAAGCTCAGAGCCTACTACAACCACAACCCTTGGACCAATTGTTGATCCTTGGGTACTGATAGAGGCTCATATTGCAGCTGCCAAGGGTCAATATATGGCGATCGACCATGCTATTCATCAAAGAGCCCTCAAAGAGAAGGATAAGGAGCTAGCCGTTCACCATGAGAGGATTAAAGTTCAGCCCCCGAGCCCTGAAGTGTGAGAAGTCCATCAAAGAATCCAGTGGTCCTCAACCACACTTGGCTTTATTTTGTTCAACGCTTGTCCATCCAGCAATGAATTCTGTTAGTACTCCCGACTTAACGCTTGTTCGCAGTGCATAGTGTACGTCGAACTCATTAAGCTTGACCGCCCATTGCGTGATTCGTTTAGTAGCCTCCCTGTTGTGTATGCCATCCCTCAGCGGATACGTTGTCACAACAGTGACCTTGTGCGCTTGAAAATAGTGTCATATCTTCCGAGAAGACATCAAGACTACATATAGCAACTTCTGCACTTGTGGTGCCGTAGCTTAGCATCGTGTAGGACTTCCCTCACGAAGTAAACAGGCTTCTGGACCTTGGCCTTTTTCTCGGGACATTCCCGCTTGACCACCCAAACCGTGCTTACAACTTGTGGAGTTGCTGCAATGTACAAAAATAGCTCCTCTTTTTCGTTAGGTGGTGTTACAATTAATAAAGATGATATATACCTTTTTAAATCTTGGAAGGCGTTCTCCGCTTCTTCTGTCCACTCGAACCGGTCGTGTTTCTTTAGCAGCTTGAAGAAAGGCATCCCTCACTCGCTCATTATGGAGATGAATCGACTAAGGGCTGCTATGCATCATGTTAATTTTTGAACTTCTTTCAATGTTCGAGGTGGCCGCATTTGGTCGAGCGCCTCGATTTTACATAGATTGGCCTCGATGCCCCGACTTGACACCAAGAAGCCGAGAAGCTTGCTAGACATAATGCCAAATGAGCACTTCTCGGGATTAAGCATCATACGATACTTCTTGATGTTGCCGAATGTCTCCTTGAGGTCGTTAATCAATGCGCCTTCGGTTCTAGACTTGACTACATATCATCAACATAAGCTTCAACATTGTGCCTGATCTGGGGTTGTAAGCAGTTTGGAATACACCGTTGGTAAGAAGCTCTAGCATTCTTCAAACCTAAAGGTATCTTTACATAGCAAAATACACCAAAGGGAGTAACAAAAGCAGTTTTCTCCTCGTCCTCTACCAACATGCTAATTTGGTGATACCCCAAATAGGCATCTAGGAAACACAGCAATGCACAACCTGCCGTAGAGTCGACGATCTAGTTGATGCAAGAAAGAGAAAAAGGGTCCTTGGAACAGGCTTTGTTGAGTTCAGTAAAGTCAGCGCACATTCTCCACCTACTATTGGGTTTTTTCACGAGAACAAGATTTGCGAGCCACGTAGGATGACGAACCTCTCGAATGAAGCTCGCCTTTAGGAGTTTGCTAACCTCCTCTTGGATAGCTTTCTTCCTATCCTCTGTAAACCTTCGTTGTTTCTACACCACGGGTTTGGCGTCGGGTTTCATAGCTAGTTGATGCTCAATCGCCTCCCTAGGGACCCCGGGCATATCGGACGGTTGCCATGCAAACACATCTTGGTTCGCTCAGAGGAAAGTGATGAGCTTGAGTTTCTATTTGGGATTAAGGTCAACCCCTATCTTGACCGTCTTAGCTGATTTAGACGGGTTGATGGGTATTACCTTGACACCACCATCAATCTTCTTGTCCTTGGCACCATCGTTGTAATCTCCTTTGGTGGCTTCGTTGGACTTGGAAGTGCCAGCAAGACTTACGAGCTTGGAGTCCTTAACCTCAACGATGGCTTGATGTTTTTGGTGCTTAGACTCTGCGCCTTTTGAGTTAGTTGTCGTCCGGCAGAAGTGCTCGACCATATCCAAACTCTGCTTATCGCATTTGACCACTGCACACCGATCCCCTTTGACAGTTATAACCCCTTTAGGGCCTGGGATCTTGAGTGTTTGATACACATAGTGCTCCTCTCCCATGAGCTTGCCCAGCATTGGGCGGCCCAGAATCACATTGTAAGCTGTCTCAAAGTCCGCCACATCAAAGGTTAACTTCTCTGTATGGAAGTTGTCAGGCTCTCTGAACGTGACTGGCAGCTCGATCTGGCTAAGGGGTATATTGGATGAATTTGGGGTTATACCATGAAAAGGCTTAGCTCCTGCCTTGAGCTCCGACCTTGAAATTCCCATCTTGTCTAACATCTTGGCAAACATGAGATTAAGCGAACTACCCCCATCAAACAATGTTCGATGTATCTTGATGTTAAGGATAGTAGGCTAGACCACGACCGGGTCCGACCAGGGTGTGGAACCGCAGCTGGGTGGTCAACTTGGTTGAAGATGATCAGGACCTCTGACCATTTGAGGTATCGAGTAGGCCATATTAGAGCCAAGTTGACCTCTCTCTCAACCATTTTCAATGGCCTTGAGCTTATCATCGACCTTCTTTTTAATGATGTGGCATTCGTCGAAGTCATGTTGGTTGGTCCGATGGACAGGACACCACTTTCCACCACCTCGGCTCAGGCCTTTGTTATCCCCGGTGTTGTATGACTTGCTCCTATCGAACGTAGCTACAGTCGTGTCAGGACCTTTGCGCTTGTCACCAGGTTTATTCTTCTTCCCCCCAATTTTTGAGGACTCAGGATTGTCCTTGCCAAGCTAAGGGTTTTTGGCATGTGCTTTAGCTTCATCATGCTTTGCATACTTGTTGGCTGACTCGAAAAGCTCTTTGACCGTTTGAATCTTTCTAGTGGCTAACTTACTGACCAGACATGTGTCCTTGACGCCTCACTTAAAGGCAATGATGGCTGACTCATCGGAGATGTCCGGGACCGTATTGCGCCTATCTCTGAACCTTCGGATGAAGTCTCGAAGAGATTCGTCTTTGCCTTGGTTCAACTGATGAAGATCGTTCTTCGTTCCTGGGCGCTCGAACATGCCTTGGAAGTTGGTGATGAACTGAGGCTTCAGCTCGACCCACGATTGGATCGAGTTGAGAGGCAAGTTCAACAACCAGGATCGTGCTGGCCCATCCAGTGCGGTCAGCAGATTGTTGGCCATCACCTTGTTGTCACCGCTCGCCGCTCGAATAACAGTGGTATAGATCTGCAACCACTCATTGGGATTGAGCTTTCTGTCATATTTTTGGATCGTACCCACTTTAAACTTCTCAGGCCACCGTATCGACTGGAGCTCAGGTGCGAAGGTTTCGCAATCCCCATCAAACGCTTCAGGAGGCAGAGGATGAGGACTATCATGCTTGTTCCTTCGAACAGGGGAGTCACATCGATCGTCCCATCCTGGAGATCTACGCTCATTATAACGTCAGTAGTCCTCATAGCGTTCCTCGTGACGGTTGTCTATTACTCTCCGTAGATCATGAGGGATGCGGTTTCTTAGGTCTTCCTGGTTCCTGCGCCTATGAATAAGGCAGTTACAGCTGGGCCCGCAAGACTGCGCTCGACCTCGACCACTTGAGCTTCCCATCTGCGATTCTTCGACTCGAGGATGTCCACGTCTGTGGCTCCTTGAACCGACGCCTTGCCGACTCGGGTGCTTAGAACTGCTAGGGTTGTTTACTTGAGCAGCCTGGATCTAAACCGCATCGAGTAAAGTCTTCACTTGATTGAGCATTGGGGTTAAAGGATTCGCTAGATCCAACTTAGAGAGTGATCTTAGAATTAGATGAGCGCCCTGGATGTTAGCCACTGGAGTATTGAAGACACCACTGCCGAGACTTGGTTGTGGCTGAGTCGATGAAGCCTCATAATAGTTGTCCTGAGAGCATCCGTTCCTCGATCTCGGGACCGGTGCTGATGGAGGGGTACCCACCGGAAGTCGTTGTTGAAGACCAGAGGGCACCTGACCTACTACGATTCATCGATGATCATTAGTATTAGGAGCTAACTGGGCATCAACCACAGACGTTCTTGGTAGTATATCTTCGGCAACGCCGGTACTGTGGATGGCGGTTGCTGCTACTGGGTTCGCAGGAATCCCGACACCATTATTCTCTACGGTGTTTTGATTTACCGCTATGAGGTCATCGGGTGGGGTTCCGACTCCTCGAGCCATGAACACGAATCGATCTATTCAGCTACTCTGCATGTTGACTGAGTTGTCATTGCCACTCTCCTGATCTTCGTCCTCGCTGTCGGTGTCTATGCACTAGAGAACGTTATGCTCCTAGGGATCCAGTCGAGATGTCCCATCTCACAGTATGCATCCAATGGGTTAGACTCGAGAATACCAGTGTGGATCAGTCCACCTTGATTGTCCCAGCAGAAAACCATAGCTTCGAAGAGGATCTCAAATCTAGCAGGAGGCGATGAGTAGATGGCTTCTGCCGACTCAAAGTGGTCGTAGAAACCGTCGTTAGAGAAACCAGCGTGGATGTGAACTCGATACATGATCAATCCTGAAAAGCAGAAGAAGGCCCCTACCTGGTGCGCCAACTGTCGAAGATTAGTTCCTGACAATATGTCCGTAATTGACTGGAGTACCTTCGAGATCAGAGATTGAACACGAAGCGAGACACACAATGTAGACAGATTCGGGGTCCCGGTTGGAGTCGTTGGGGTTCCAACTCATTGAGCCATGAACACAAATCGATCCGTTTGGCTACTCTAGCTGTTGACTGAGTTGTCGTTGCCACTCTCCCAATCTTCGTCCTCGTTGTCGGTGTCTATGCACTGTTGAACATTAGGCTCCTTGGGATCCAGTCAAGATGTCTCATCTCACAATATGCGTCTAATGGGCTGGACTCGAGAATACCAGTGTGGATCTGTCCACCTTGATTGTCCCAGCGGAAAACCATAGATCTGAAGAGGATCTCAGATCCGGTAGGAGGCAATGAGTAGATGGCTTTCGCTGACTCGAAGTGGTTGTTGAAACCGTCGTCAGAGAAACCAACGTGGATGTGAACTCGAGACATGATCAATCCTAAAAAGTAGAAGAAGGCCCCTATCTAGCGCGCCAACAGTCAAAGATTAATTCCTGACAATATGTCCGTAATTCACTGGGGTATCTTCGAGATCAGGGATTGAACACGAAGCGAGACACACGATGTAGACAAATTCGGGCCCTCGGTTTGAGTAATATCATATGTCCTGTATGAATGATGATGTATATGTATTCTCTCAAGTACAAGCAATGTGGCTAGATCTGTTACAATGAGCAGATCGGATATAAGCTAATCTAGAACTAAAGTCGTCGAGTATTTCCTATGATCTTGGTGTTTGCATCGAGTTGCAGATGTATAAGTTTTCTCTCCTCCTTTCCTTCTTTCCTTTTCCTTCAGGGTTTAGGTCCCCACTTTATATAGGGCCGATATGTCACCTGCTATCCAGTGGTAGTCGATAGGGAGTTCTCTATCTTGTGTACCAAGACAAAGGCGATAAATCCGATTTGGATACTAGTTGTTCTCGAGTTAGGCAACCAATCAAGACCTTCCTAGCATACGTCTTTTAGATTTCTCGAGTTATAAATGTTCATGATATATCTGGTCCGTATATAATGTACTCCTAATATTTATATACTCTATATTTAAATATTCAACAATGGTAGGCTCAATGAGGAACCGCATTGCCTCTTGTATCACAACAATGATCCTGAAACATGCGGTCTCCACCTCATCCTGTTGATGCTGTAGGTAGTTGCATTGCGAATCCTGCGAGAGACGAAGTTCAAACACACCCACATGCACTGTAGCTTCCATCGAAGGGAAGCAAGGCCCAGGACTCGGGATGGTCCTTGTGATCGCTGCCGTCGAGGTTGGCATCGGTGAAAACATACCAGATGTTTTTATGTAGGAACCCTAACAGATATAAATCTTTGAAGCTAAACAGTAGGGTGAGGTCCTGGGGCTGCTGCCCTGGTTGATCCCAACCTTGAGGGGCTCTCATGATTATCTTGAAGAACCCGCCTTTGGCCGTACGCTGAAATGTGTGGTCACCTCGTGCGGCCATCTGCTGACTGATCCATACCATCAAAGCTTTGTGCTCCTGCAACATCTCCTCGGTATCCTCGTACAACTGCCAGACTCTGACGGGGGTCTACCATAATCAACTTGAAAGATCAGTTTTCTACTCGATTTATTAGAACTCACAACAAACGTATAGTAAAACATGCATTGATTTCTAAATGGAAACAAAAAAAAATCCAACCATTGTGTCATCCCATGGTAAACAATTAAGTTGACTGGAGTAGAACCAACCAAACGGGCTAGGTGGTTACCGCCTGGAAGAGCGCGTTCGGGATGGGGTTGGGGGCCTCCATGGGTTGGAGGACTCTGACGTATTATATGGATACTGTATACCTTCTGATATGGGGGGATTAAATTCATCTCTAACATAAATTCTAAAAATATATCTCCTACTACACTATTGTAGCACCCCTAACACTATTACAGTATCCCTATTTCTTCCATCTCCATAAACTACTTTATTTCCTACCTTCTATTACTCTCCTCTCCTCTCGGACTCACGTGCATACGCTGTAAACAGTAATAGAAGCAGTCTGCCTCCCGTATCACTGTTTGCTCGATACCACCTCCGTTGGAGAGGGATACGGTGCGGAAAGGTGCAGCATTTTAATGTAGCAGGAAGAAAAAAGTACATATGCTACTTCTGTTGGAGATGGCCTAAGCTTTGTATGTCAACAAGCGTGCATTTTGTTAAAGGATTCTGTCCTTAGCTAGATGAGTCACCTTGTGCTCCCATCGCAGGTCGGAGGCGGTGGCAAGAAAGCGATGAAGGCGACGGGCTGCTCTAGAAACAAAAATCCTTGCCTTGCTTGTTATGTCGCCAGCTTTTGCCCCCTGAACGGAAAGAAGTACATGTTTGGTGAATATTTTGAGAAATTAAGTTAAAATGTACATTAGTTTATATGTTATGAGTGATTGAAATGATTATTGATTTGATTTGATGATTTGTGGGATTGTATGAGCATGTCTATGTATTACAATTATGATCATGACTAACCAAAGTTGTAGAGAAAAATAGAGTTGATATTTTTGTCTCTGAGTCCAGAAAAAAAATGTACTCATTGGATTATCTGGTGTATAGAGAATTGACCACACTGGATGGTCCAGTGTTCAGAAAGTTCACGCCGGAGCATTTCAGTTCAGAGGTAAAACAACTGATGTGTTCACCAGATGGTCCAGTGTTTAAGAAAGATGCACACTGAACTATTTTCTAGGAGTTGTGCAAAGTGGAGTGTCTGGAGCTGTATTGCACATCGGATGGTCCAGTGTTTGAAGATGTTCACACTGAACTATTTTTCAGAAGTTGTGCAAAATGGAGTGTCTAGAGCTGTATTGCACATCGGATGGTTCAATGTTTGAAGATGTTCACACTGGACTATATTTTAGGAGTTGTACAAAATAGAGTGTCTGGAGCTATACTGCACACCAGATAGTCCGATGTTAGAAAGATATTCACACCGGATACTTTACCAGACTATTTATTCCAGAGAGATTGCAAAATGAAGTGTATGGTGCAGTTGTACTCACTAGATAATCCGGTGATGGGCTTTATACATACCGGAGGTTTCACCGGAAGGTTTTCTAGGAGATTTTCAATGGAGGAAATATTGCACATACCAGATGGTCCAATGATCAGAGACTGTTCACGGAGCATCCGGTGCTCTTGATTTTTCTGAGATGAGCTTTTCAGCTGAGGATTTTGATTTCGACTAATCTATAATGGAGTCGGAGATACGTATTTTGCTTGTCTTGTCATGTGCAGGTGATAGAAGCAACTCGACGGTCGATGGCGGGATTATCGGGGCAAAGTGACGTACTTGGTGATGAGGACATCACTCATTTAGATACATGCGCTACAAGTGATCCTCCGGTGATTGATCCATTACAAGGACCGATTACACGGGCTCATGCATGTCGTTTAACTCATGAGGTGAATTCGTTACTCGCTGTCCATACTACTAATTATAAGGATGGGATGCTACTCAATTATTTTGAATTTTTTATACTTAGGAATATGGGAGAAGCACATTTGGAACAGCCAAGTCGGACGGGGCTCAAGCCAACTTCAAGTCGGAGTTGAAACTCGGTTCGGATTCAGCAGACAGCGCCGCACTAAAACGGCCATAACTTCTTTATATGGAGTCCAAATAAGGTATTCTTTGATACGTTGGAAAACTAAGGACAATAGCTTTGTTTTGGTACTAGTCCCAGTTCCAGATTCATGGTAGATTATTTTGTGTCATCAAAATAATGTACTGTGTCACAATTTTGGGCCATATCGGGCCTTGTAAACGTGTTTGGGTCTAAGCCCAAGTTGTGGATGCCCCCCTGGTCACCCAAAACCCTAGCACGCCCCTCTTCATATATCTAGCAGCCGTCATCGTAGACTTTTTGGGTTTTTCTTAGATTAATCTGTCATTGAACAGTTTCACCGTCGTTCGGTTTGTGAAACCCCAACTCGTGAGCTTAATCATATTTGCAATTTCATATTGTGTTCTTCCGTGTTTTTGCTTGTGTTCTCGATTCGCTTGCAGGAATTAGCCTTCTTGGCGAGGTCAATCGTGTCGCGTGCGGTTGATAACCAACGGAGCAGTGGTGTAGCGATTGCAAGGGTTGCATTTTGTCCTGATCGGAAGTCTTGGATTGTCAACGTCGAGTCTCCACCAATCGACTTACCATTACCTAACGGAAGATCAGCCATAATCCTCTCATCAATTGGTGCTGGACGATCAAGGAGGCCGGACAGAGTTAAGGGTGATCCTAATTGTACATGTGAAGTGCAGGCAAAGCATGGAAAGGCAGATGAAGACAGCGTATTGACAAATTCAAGAAAAAGGGATGATAGTGTAAGTGACAAAGTGACCCGATGGATCAAAAACGGAAGAGACTTGACGACGGTCAAGATCGCAAGATGGAGTATATGTTGCAACATCGTAAGGCTTGCTTAAGGTGTAAGCAAGTGGTGGTGAGTCACGCCTTGAGAATCATGCAAGGTGGTCTTGTGGTTTGACCTTAAAACTGTGGAAGGAGGAGTGTACATGACATCATCGCGAAGCTTGCGTCGAGATGAAACTAAGTCATGAAGACACCACGGCCGTTCGATTGACGAGGAAAAAGATGAACAAAAATGTCTTAAGTGGTAGGTAGGAGTGTATTTGAAGAGAGGATTATTTTGGGAACAATCTAGGAAACTTAGGGGTCAAAAAACCTAGGCTATAATAGAGGGTGAGGGCTGGTTAAGCCCTTTGAATTAGCCATTTGAGAGTTGTAAGCTAGAGTTTTAGAAGAGTTGAAGGAGTGCTTAGTCTATGTATTAGATGAGAGATTTTTATATACAAAATATTTTGTAATTCGCTAAAATTAGGGTTGTCCTTTGGAAGTAATAAAGTTTATGTTTCCTCCCATGTTTGTGTTTATATACTTCTAGTTTTCTTCTATTAGCTCCCTTGCTTGGTTGTAAGTTTATCAGTTTTTGTTATAATTTTTATTTTTGTTTGAAAGTTAAAATTTTTTATCTTGTTGAAGTGGTTCTTCTTGTTGCTAGATAGATAAGAATCACATATGAGTTGGTTTTGAACCATCTCAATCCTCTAGATCCATCAACTTAGAAAATTTCTTCATCCGATTCTCATTTCTTTGGATCTAAGTGTTTTTCAATCAAATTGCAAGAGTTTGTAAGTGATGACACTTGTATTGATTTCTTATAGAACCTAGTGTTAAATCTATCCAGTGGAGCTATGATCCTTTCAAGATCATTATGATTTTATCTAGTTTCTCTAGATTTCTTGCTTTCACTCTTTTTCGAAATGCGTTAGGTGAGAAAATAGAAAAACATCATCCAAAAATTTAATGAGTCACCTATACACCTTTCTCTAATCACCGTTCTCGGTCCTACACATTTCTACCGAAAGAATTAGGAAGCATAGAATGCATTCCAGATGTCGGCAAAACTAACACAGTAGGAACTAATGAATATTTTAATGATCTCTATTAACCAACCCCGTGCACTAGCTTACTTCTTTACTTAAACCACCTAAGTAAACTACTATATGGAGGCCTCTGGCTGCATATGCCTGAAAGACAAAAAGTTGATGCAAAAAAAAATCTTATGTACTGAATGCAACTTGTGTACATTCTCACAGCAAGCTCTGAAAAATACTTGTCTTATGTCGAACGAACATTGAAGCCAACACAACTTCGTTATTTTGAAACAAGGTTTTCTGAAGCCAATACAACTTAATTGCTACTGCTAACTCTTGCTCATACCACAGCGAACGTACGTAGATCCTTGTAGAACCATACGGAAACCCCCAAAACCAGAGACCATGACGCGCAAATCGAAGCTGAAAGATTCAAGGTGATAAGAACCTTCCGGCTGCATTCTAGAAGCATCTACCACAACGCAATCCCCACCCGCATTCGCAAAAACCATCGCGAAACGACGCAAAAAAAGAAAACCCAACGATTAAGGTGTCGAAACGGCGCGGCATGGATTGGGAAGAGGACCGAGGCACAACGATTGAGGTCGGAGATCGACGAGATCCCTCACCTTGAGCTTCCACATGCTTCTAGAAAGTGCGGCAGGCTAGAGGGAGGCTGAGTGGTTGAGGGAAAAGGGCAAGTGGCGCGGGAGAGAGTGTATATATATAAATGCTATTATATATTTAAAGTGTAGAATAATATTTTACATCTAACTCAGCTCAATCCAACTTCACGGTCGCATGCAGCCCACTTGGCCTCGTGCGCGCGCCCGCCTGCCTGCCCATGGCCCACAGCCACAGGCCGCATGCAGCCAGCCCCGCCCGCGTGGGCTGGATCGCGGCCGAGCGACGCGCCGCATGCTGCCGAGTTTTTTTTTATATTTTTTCATTACAAATTTAAATATATAGATTCCTCGTAAAACAAATTGTAAAACTAGACGTCTGCAACCCCTAAGAGAGCTACAGACCTCTGAGAGGACGGTTGGACCTGCTTACCGCCCCTGAGAGAGCTACAAAGGGCCGTAACCGCTCTCTCAGGAGGCGGTAAGGAGGCTGCCCGTCCACCTCCCCTCTCCCCCTCTCCTCTATAAAAGAGAAAAAATGAGGGTAAATCCTCATTTTAATCCGAAAAAAGAGAAAGCTCTGAAGAGGGAGGAGAAGAGAAGAGAGGAGAGGAAGAGAGCGTGACGAAGCCTTGTTGCATTTGATTCGCGGATTTGAAGATCACTTTTCCGGTAAGTTCTTGTATACTTTTATTGTTGTTAATAAGTACAGTAGCACTGTATGATATAGGTTTTAGACATGTATGACCTAGGGTTTAGAAAGTACTGCATTTGGTAAAAAATTGTCAATATTACTTACGACATGGTAGGATAGCAATGAAATACAGAATATTATTTGTAGTATGTTAGTTTTGAATATGTAGATTGTATAGAGTAATAATTGTAGGGTAGCATTGTGTGACATATGAATTAGCGCTGTATGATAATGGTATGATCTAGGATGTAGGGTTTAGAAAATGCTAGTATACTGTGAATATTAATTCCGATATGTACTTAACTTAATACAAAGGGACCCGAGGGTCTAAAAGAGAACACAGCGAAACTAAAAAGAGCTCTTCAGTGCCAGCGGGGCCACCATCTTTCACAGGCGTCCTCGTCCTCGTCGAAGGTTGCAGCTTCATTGACGGCTTCTGAACAACGGTAAGGGGACAACGGGTGTGAGTACAAAAATGTACTCTACAAGTTGAGAGAAAACATTATATAGGGTTTAAGTCAAGAAAAGGTTAGACACGGGTTAGCTGCACTAAGCAACCTTAACTATGACTCCAACAATAGAATCCTATTTACTATGTGTGGAGACACAACTGTAACAAGAGGAACAGCTCATCGGATTCCATCCGATTACCAAGACTCACCAGATATCCCATATCCAATTACCAAGACTCAACAGGTAACTCCATTAGCTGGCTACCCGACCATCCATACCAGAACCCTGATCCCGGCTAATCCTGAAGAAGTCCAAGCTCGCTCTTGTCCGTGAGCACGGCTGATCGACCAAATAGATACTCTGCAGAGTTTGCACAACTTTCCCCACGAGTCGTGATTCCCGTGTTGCTTCATACTTCCGGGGTGTAGAGTCAGGATCTCACTACAAGGCTTTTACAAAGCTCCCACCGACTTGTAGTCATCCACTGAGGTTTTACTGCTAACAGACGACTAAGTTACTGCAGAAGCCCCCTCTTGTGCTACTACTCATCCAATGGTGCTCACAGAATCGGAGGGTAACTAATTAGTTGTCCAGACCGTACCCATATAGGGCTAGTGGTTGTGAGGATTCACTTGATTACAGGCTTCAAGAACCGGTCCTTATGACCCCACACAGGAACAAACATAAGCCTGCCCTAAAGCACCACCTCAAACCAACCATCCTGTTAGGATCCCTATAACATGTTGCTACACAAACTACAATTCCCGAATTTTGTTGCATAGTTCATTAGTCAATATTAACATTTCTCCCAACCTTGACTGCACTAGCTTGACTAACCATTTTAGTCCATGGTACTCCAACGGCGACAAGGAATATTCATACAAAAACTAGTAAACCCTAACATGGAATTTCATGTTTAGACAAACATGCATATTGAAGGATAAAAACTACACAAGAATCCTAAAATTAGGAGCAAGATGTTCAAGGACACTTGCCTTCGACGGAGTGTTGCTCAAAATCCTCGAAAACTTGGTCTTAGAGATTTCCGGACAGCTCAACTCCTACTTGACAAACCGGAAAAGCACACAAAACAAAACTCTAAGGATAGAACACCAAACACTACTGAAACAAGGCAAAAACCCTATAAAAGATTCTAGACATCGCTACGAATATTTGGGCGTGAAAATCGCACAAATCAGAGCTAGGAGCAAAAGTATTGAGCTTTTGAAGTTCCAGGGGCTAAACTGCAAGTTTTAGTTGATTTTCAGAGAAAACCCGAATTAATTATACTGGAAATTTGATTTATGACGCAATAAAGCATTTGCTGAATTATTTCTCAAAAGGAAAAAGTATGGAAAAGGTTCACAGGACCCGTGGACCGGCCTTATGGCCGGTCCACAGTCCACGGTGGACCGGGGCTTAAAGGGGTATGGGCTATCTAATCCAAGCCATCGGTTTAGATTGGGCAGCTAGGATTTAAAAAGGGGGCGACGGTCGACGACGCGGGACCGGGAGGCGGCGGGCGATCAGAGCTCGCCGGAGATGCGCGAAACCGTGCATTCGGCCATGGTTCTCGATGGCTCTTGGCGCAAAAGAGAGAGGAGGGGAAAGGGGTTCTCACAATGGGTCTCACGGCGGTGGAGGAGCTCTGAAGGCGGCCAGCGACCGAGAACAGCGGGCGGTGATGCTCGGTCTCAGCGGGGACGACTTTCGGCAGCGGAAGGAGCTCCAAGAGGCATCCGCAAGTGATGCTTGAGGTCTTGCGACACTGATGAAGGGATAAACGAGGTCAAAAGAGGTCCTGCCATGGAGAAATTAGGCGGCAGCGAGCTTCTTATCAGCGACAATGGTGGTGACGGTGCCGAGCTCAAATCCGTGCGCAAATCACAGGGGAAATGGATGGTTTGGGTGCAGAACCTCACAAGGGAGATGATGAGAGGCTTAAATAACCGAGGGAGGGAGAGGGACGGTCGGATTTGAGAGGATTCGGCAGGCGCCATGATTTCCATTAAAAGCATCAATTTCCAAATTAAAAAGAGGAAAATGAAGGGGGAAACGGCCGGGGAGGAGGGAATAAGGGGCGGCGATCATGGTGGTGGGGTTTGATTAGAGATTTATGGCGCGAGGAGGCGGGATTTGATCGGACGTATGTGATTATGGGGGCCGGTTGAGTCGGGCGACGGGAGGTGGAAGAGAGGGAGCCGACTCGGGCACAGGTGGCTCGGGCGGAGCGGCTTGGCTTGCGTCGGGCCCACACGGCGGCGAGGGGGAGTGGGAGGGGGCGGCTCTATGGTCGCGGGAGGCCGGCTCGGCGGCTTGGGCCCGCGCGGGGAAAGAAGGGGCGCGGCCCACTCGGGGGAGAAAAGAGAGGGGGAGGAGAGGAAATGGGCCGGGAGAGAAGAAATACGGCCCGAAAGCCATTTTTCATTTTCTAAAACCTTTTCTATTTTAGATTTCAATTTCAAAAGGGGGTTTGAACGAGCGACTTCTAGCGAATTTTTGCAAACTTTTCTACGCATAAAAACCCTATTGCACCTACAACGGCATGAATGCAAAGAAAAAAGACTAATGGAAGTGCAAGCTCATCAATACTAGTATTTGCAGACTAAGAGAGAGAGCTAGAGAGAGGGAACATACTTGATGCTACCGCTGTGGGTCACACATTAGATGGATGCATGCAAGCAATGCTGGGTTTTGCTTTCCATCCTATATCTGATGTGAGTGTAGCTAGCTGCAGGTAGTAGGTACGTAGCCCTCGCATGCTTGTCTGTCCCATGCACAGTGCTGTATTCTGCACATGAGGCGCCGAAAACACCCGGGTCTGCCCTTTTTCGATGCACGGTGTATCGAAAACCCGTTTTCGGTGAATGAGGTGCCGAATACATATGCTATATTTGCAGATACGATATCATATTATCTATTTTTATAAATACAGTCCGGTATGTTATCTATTTTTGGATTTTTTCCAAATCTGCAACCAATATTCTGTAACGAAAATGGCCCTATTAGGCTATGATTACGATTTTGGTGATTAATGACAACATAGTCAACGGGACTAACATGTTTGTCAAAAATATATATTAGTAGGCCTCATGGGCCACCGAAGCTAGGAAAAAGTTTGGTTGAATTGGAGAAGTCCTAGGAAAAATGACTTCACCAGATGATCCAGTGTTCACTGTGTTGGACTCACCAGAGCATTTCTGATAAAGGGGGACAGAGGGTTGAGGACCTCACCAGATGGTCTGGTGATAAGCAAATGTCCTCACCGGACTAATTTATGCAGAGAAGAAATCAAGTGCTGGAAAATAAAGATGAACTCATCGGATAGTCCAGTGTTTGGCATTGTTCTTTGTCCGGTGAGCTTTGCAGTAGAACAGAAGAAGTTGAACCCACCGGATGGTCCGGTGACCAGAGGAGATACACACCGGAGTAATTTCAGCAAAGAAGGTTTCAAGTGCTGAAGAAGGAAGATTAACCCGCTAGATAGTTCAGTGATGAAGTTACGTGCACCGGAGAATACACCGGAGCAATTTACAGAGAGAAGATGTTAGCTCGGATGGCTAAGGTATATTCACCGGAAAAGTTCGGTGATGAAGGTGGCGTATACACTGGAGTATCCGGTGTTCACAGAGGATTGAGTGGGGTTCTAACGGCTAGTTTTTGAGAATGCACTCACGGATGATCCGGTGATAGTACTACTATTCTCACTGGATCATCTGGTGTTAACAACTTTTTAGAGCCGTTCGGTTAACGGCTAGTGCACGAATTTGAGGCTATAAATACCCCTCCACTAAGTCATTTGAGCATGCTGGAGTCCAGAGAAGTTCATATACACCTGAGAAGACATCCAAGTCACCAAAATACTTAAAGTAATCATCCAAGGTAATTAAGCATAAGATTAGTGAGTGATTAGTGCTTGTAGGCTTAAAGAGTGAGTTGCTAGGTGATTGCTGCCTAGAGGGTGGATCAAGGAGTGATCCAATAGTGTACCTCTTGGTACGTCGGCACCTTAGAGTCTTGGTGACTCGTCGGTAAGCTTGTTGACCCTTCGACTTGGTGTGGAGCTGCGGTAAGTTGATTGTGCAGGGACACGGAGACCCTTGCCTTTGTGGCTCAAGCTCCAAAGTGATCACGACGATGAGAAACCGGAAGAGAGGCTAGTGGTGAGCCTTGTCTTGGTGGCTCATCCAAGTGGTGGCCTTGTCGTTGTGACTTGGTGGCTCAAAGGTTATGACCGAGTGCCGACCAGGAGCATATCCTTTATGGAGCTCCAACGTGGACTAGAGGTGGGATTCATGCCATCAATACTACGGAAAAAATTCGTGTGTCAAGTGTTCTCTCCGTACCTTATTTACGTTTCCACATTTACTTATTTGCAGTTTACCTTCTTAGATAGGTTGCAAGCGCTTTGATCGGTAGAATAGACATATTAGATAAACCTAGAACACTTTTCGATAAAATTTGATATAGATTTATCTTGTGTTGCTTTTAAAGCCAAAATAGTTCTAAGTATCATAATTCATCTGTTCTTAAAACATCATCGATCCCTTACATATCCTTTTGGTACGTAATGAACAAGACTCATGCATGAACTTAGTTTCTTGCAAGCAAATTCAGTAAGACGCAATAATAACATTAATGACGATAGATCTGCATGCATGGAGCCTGCAGGAGTTTATTTATTTATATACTATACCAGCAGAGGGATACAATTAAGGCGTGGCAAGCCACCAAAGAGCAGAAACACCACGCGCGGATACATACATAATACTAGCACGCACGTATGCATATAACACCACTGTCCACTGGTGCAGTAGCAAGTCCTGTATCGATCAGAGCTCGTTTTTGTTCTCATCCTCGCGCAGAGTAGTACTACTTTTCATCCTTGACGAGCGCGACGATCCTGGCTGCGTCGTTTTTATCCTTGACGCCTATCTTCTCCAGCTCGGGGAACTTGGCCATGGGGTCGACGGCCCACGTCAGTACGGCCTTGGAGATCCTATCCCATTTATTCACCTGTTTCCCCTCTATCTCGGTTATCTTCGCCGCCACGTTGTTGAACTCCTTGTCCACCGTGCTGTACACGGTGTGGAACCGCACCCCCTCGCATATCATGATCACCAGCTTCACCAGCATGCTCTTGGGCAGCGCGTACGGGTCGGCCTTAGCGTCCTGCACCTGCTCCTCCGACATCTGGGTGGTGCCATGCTTCGCCAGGACATCGACGGCTACAGTCATTTGGGCACGGCCCAGCGAGACGGTCTCCAGTCCCTTCTGGCCGACGAGGTCCTGGTACCGGCCGCCGAAGCCAAGCCAGTTGGAGTTGCTGATGAGGTGGGTGCCGTGCTCGTTGTTGAACTCCCACCACACCCCAGCCGGGGTCCTGAAGCCGACGAGGTAGAGGTTATCGATGCGTACGGCGAGCGTGAGGGAGCTGGTCATGGTGCGGAGGACGATGTGGAACCAGAACTTGGGGATCTTCTGCTCCGGTGGCAGCACAGGCTGGACGACGTTGGGGCGCCGGTCGCTGCAGTATTTGATCACATTTTGCCGGACTAGGCGGATGAAGTCGCCGTAGTTGTCTTTCTCCACGACGAAGGAATCAGTGAACTCTGGCGTTGGCGCAGCCATTCTCTTTTCTTTTCTATCAACAGTTGAAAGCTAGGATGGATGGATGGATTGTGGAATGTGGAGAGGGTTGGTTGTGAATTGTGATATATGGAGTAGGAGAGTTGGGTACGTAGGTAGTTTTCTTAAACACACAGGGCCCACTGTGATGAGGATGAGAACGACTATGGTACCGTGATGGTGCGTCGGCACTTAATATCTAAGCCTCCACGATCTTATCTAAACTTGCTTTCTCCTCGAGACTGAGTTTGGACAGCGATTTCCTCATTCCTCACACAGGATTGATGCCATTTTCTTGCTTCACTCGCTAAACATAATTTTTTGTGTGTAAAATTGAGCTTTTTCAAGACGCCATTCTTTGCTAAATTTTTAGTAGTAATATTGCAATATTCTTGTTCTTCGAATATGACCTTTTCTCTCATTGTACCTTAAAAACTACTTATAGTAACAATAAGAAGCTTATCAACCTAATTAATCTGCAAATGCTCCGTGCTATAATCCATGTGAAGCTTGGCCAGCTGAATAGGACGTGATTATTCCTCCTATAGTCTGAGGCTAAGTTTACTTATGTTGTTTTTTTTTTAAAAAAAATTGGCCTTTCTTAGGCATTGATTGCTTTGTGCTCCGTAGCTAGATTGGTGTTCTGATGTCCTTCTATTCTTTCATCTTTTTTCTCTTTGGGAAGCCCTTACATTAAGGTGTGTAATTTTCTTTTAGCTTAGAAATATTTTACCTCTCCGAAGAAAAAGGATGGTGGTGGCGGGAATTGTTGATTTGATTCTTAAATTTACCACTTTTTGCAAGATTTGGAGAACGGAATAAAAAGGGTATTCTGAAAAATAATTTTTTGGTTAAGTATAGAAAATAATCAGGGCACAATTTAGCTGTTTACACAAGAATCCCTTGAATTTCATCTAAGCAAACTAGTTCCGAATTACGGAATTAGGCAAATATCTTAAGAAGTTAATTCAGCAACAATTTAGCTGTTTACACAAGAATCCCTTGAATTTTAACTTAGCAAACTAGTTCCAAATTAAGGCAAATATCTTAACAAGTTAGTTCCATATGTCACCCCCTCCCCCTGAAAATGGTTGCTATTCTCCTTATTTATCATAGTATATTCACTATCACAAAATCATTGAAAAGTAGATGATATATCACTGACGATTTCTTAGGAGCCGTCATAGACTAAATATACTCAAACAGTTGCTAAGACAGATATGTCTATAACAAACCAGACATCTAGGTGTGAATAGACTCACAGATTATTTTTATAAATCCGTCTATTTCTATCATACAGACACAGATGACTTTAGTGTCACTAACGGTTTCTTGTAAGACTCGTCTGTGTCTAGTCATAGACATAGATGGATTTTACAAACACCCGTCTGTATTTAAAGACATGTGAACGTTTTCAAGTTTGACCACCCATCTCCCCTGGCTCTTTTTTCTTCCAACACACACAAACCGCTCGTCTCCCAAGACTTTTTTAGCTTTATACACACACAACCACTTGTCTCTCCTTAATATAAAGTGACAAGCTGATAAGTGTTCTTCTTTCTCACTCGCCATATCCAAGTGTTCCACCGCATTGAGAAGCGAGGAGTGTTCTACGTCCTCACTCACCATTCGCGTCGGAAAAGCTAGATCTCGCTGAAGGCCAAATCCCTTTCACTGCTCCGAGGTTTTCATTGCTTTGATCTGTGCAACTGATAGCACAACCTTGTTTCCATCATAAATCTGCAATGGCGCAATTCACGGCAATCAAGAGGTGGCGGGATGAGGTTGTCCCTATGGCTGTTTTAACGGAGCGGATGCTTGGTGTCGACTTTAGCCTGGTGGAGTTCATCTTCTTCGCTGCTATGAAGGCGCCCTCTGTCAACCCTATGTACGCCATCAACCGTGTTCTCCATTTGGTTCTACCAGATGAAAATTTCTCCATTTTTGTTTGTTAGAATGGAGACATTTTCATTAACGACAAGACATGCTTGAATGCCTATTTTTTGTTGAACCAAGGTTGGCGGTTTGGCATCAATGCAGTCTGATTCTAGCTGATACGTAAGATCGTCAAGGTGCAGCTAGATCCGGATGATTGTGATATGCTAATTGAAGATGATTCTTGGGTTGACATTATGTATATCATCTCATTTTTTGAAAGACGGTATCGATTGATTTAGGAATTTATGACAAAATCACTCGTCAATCACTGTTATAAATGTTCAGTTAATGTTGAATCTTTTAACTGTTAGTTTCGTATCTGCAGCCCCAAGGCCTGCATATAGCATTTACCAAAGTAAAAATAGATAATACTAGTTATAATGACAAGCCACTCTTGAGTGCCGTATGGCAACATACAAAATGTGTACACATGCTTTTCTTTTTATGAAAAGAAGATACTTATCTCCTTATGTCAAAACAAAATGCCCCTCGTGTCAAGAATCAGTATTAGTTCTCCTATCCACTAAATAAAAAGGGAAACAAATCAGTATAAGTTATAGGAGATGAAGAAACAAATAAATGAAAGGAAAACAAATATTTATGAAATGAAGAATCATTATCCCTTGTCCAAAAAAATACCCTAGATGATCATTCCGGAGATGAGGAGGATGATGGAGGCTCGGTGACAACACATCTCAATTCATCAACGATGTACTGCATGCCAGCTACTCCATTAGCAATATTTTTAGAACCGGGCCTCTCTCCCAGGGCCTTCTTTGGAGGCCAGACGGGGCGTACGACACCCGAGGATCAAATTCGGGTGGGCTCGGCCGCTCCCTACGGCTTTGCCAATCGAGCTCCATGCTCGTTCACAACATTTTAAGGCGGCCATTGGCGACATGAACTCAACCATTTCTTCGGCAAGCCCTAAGATACAGTTTGGGTGTTGATAATGCACGAACAAAAGAGAGTAGATCGAATGAGTACGGATCGGTGGCACGACGTTTGGTGGAGACAGTGGTCCGACATCAGCTGCAACGAGGACTGCCCTTGCAGGGACCGTTGCCAAAGTAGTGGGGTTCACCTTCTCTTGAGTTTGGGGCTGTCCAGGATTGGGCGAATTTGGCTCGCTCTACTGCCAGGGCGGAAGGCGTCTTCCTCCGATGAAGATTTCGTCAGCCGGGATGAGGTGTTCTCCCCGGCCTATGGAGCAGTGGATGGTCCGTCGGCGGTCAAGGCCAGAGCTGTGACTAACTTGGTGGAAATTGGAGATTGCTTTCAATTATGAAATCAACGGGGCAATCGAGTCAGCCAGGCCCTGTTGTCTTGCTAGTTGCTACAGAACGGTTTGAGCCGGACCACTTATCTTTCATATCTTTCGATCACCCAGTTAGGTGCCAGAGTTTTAGTTAATGCTTTAATGTTCATATAGTTATATGTGATAAATTTACTTTTTCAGGCTTCCATTGTCAAACAATAAGTACCAAGTAATTAGAACACCAGAAGACATTGAGAAGGACACATTTGGAAAACCATGTCTAGGGAGATTAGAGAAGGGGGTGTCCTTTGGAATACTTCAGAAGTGCCAACTACGGGTTTGGATCCTCAGCGAATCATGTGAACTGATGGAGTGGATCTTGAAGTATTATGATGACCTTACACACTATGCTCAACATGTAGCAAATCGTAGTAGAGTTGCATGCACCTTGGATTATAGATGATGTGTATGACATTAATGATGTTGCCGAAAGTCTACCCAAATATAGTTTTTAGTGGGACTCTGACAATGATGATATTTTTACAATTAAAGTTGGAGCTGAGAAATACTACGGGGCAGGATTTGACATTCTTGGATTCCATCATTACAAGGGAGCTGTCTTTTTGGCTGAATTCTTCGGAGTGGTGGCCTATCATCTGAATAACTCCAAGATTCAATATTTGGTAATTCATGCCCAAAGAGTTACTTTCAGAGCTATTCAAATGGTATATACGAGTCATTCATGTACATTCCGTGTAGGATCAGAGATCTTGATGGAGAAAGTACTGGCCAGAGCTCATCTTGAATATTAATATCGGTTATGTGCAATGCCGGCAGTTTAAGAATAGAGCAAGTAATAATGGTGTGCTCATGTTTGAACCCTGACTTGTTCTTTTGTTTTGTTACGAAATTTCCGAACTTGAGTATCTGGGTCATTCGTTTTCAGTACGAGTCATATGTACAGTTCCATACGTCGATTAACTTTCAATTCATCCTGTCCCTCCATTCAAACAGTTCTTCATGTGTTGCCCTATCGGAGTCCCTGCTTCAGGTTTTACATCAAATGTTTGCTATCAGAACCTTCAATTAAGTAGTCTCGCATTGCATGATTGCTATCAGAACAGAGCTTCACAATTCACGCCGTTGTGGCTCACTGGATGGCCAGAGCGCTACCGCATTCTGTCCATCCGGTGACAGGGTTTACAAATACGTTTGACCTTGAAAACCGGCCCCCGGCGATTACCGCGAAAACCACGGTAACCATACAGTAGTTCAGTAGAAACCGATCGAATTTCGCCAAGTTTTTATTTTTTTTTAATTTTAAATTTGAACTTAACCGAAAACCGGTCGATTTATGAATACGGTACGGACCGAATCGGCTGATAACTGCAATAACTGAGCGGTTACCGATGATTTTGTTAACCCTAGAGGTGACATGCTGGACATGCACGGTCCTGGTTACTTGACAACGTCGATTCTATCATTTTTATATAACCACCATGATACATACAATACGATTGTAATATATGACACGTATATACTATATATATATTTTGTATGTAAACAGTCTTTAATTGAGGGATGGAACTGGACATATTTGAACGAGCGTCTGCGGGTCCGGTTCGGTAGCGTTCCACCGTGTCAGGATCGCAGAATGTTTACATTGAGGGATGGAACTGGACAGATTTGAAATATTTCTTGCTAAAGTTCCAACACCAAACAGCACGTATTACATAGCCAAATGAAGAACATTCATTAGATACTCGGACGACTGTTCCAGATCCTCTTTTTTTACACTGACGAGCAAACAAAACACTATCTAATCCATAGTCTTTTACAGCTGAATCGACAAATTTATCATTCAAAGAAGTATCACAGCCAGAGATGTGTAGGATGGAAAAGCATATTTTACCAACTAATAGATAGTTCCCAAGGCCAATTTAATTACCATCATCTGATCAAGAATCAAGATGATAGAAATGTAAATAATTTAACCTCATACATCAGTTACTCTTATAGAATAGCCGGAGAGCTTACCCCAGCGTTAGAAATTCTGAGCTCTACATCGTGATTGTACATTTCGTAGATGTACTGTCCAAATTTAACACCATCCTTCCCTTCTTCCTTGAAGCGGCGTAGAACAGGCCACATATGGAGAACAAGCAACGAAAATGTTTTTTTAAATGTTTTCTCCAACTGAAACACTGCAAAGGTACATGAAAAATATTTCAGTCTCAATATAAATTGAGCATAAAAATATAAATGTGAAATAAAGCAGTAAACTAAAAATCAATCATCCTATCATGAAATTGATTTCTGGCCTTAACAAAATCCTCTGGTTTGCAAAACAAGCTAAAATTTAATTGAAGTTTAGTGTTCTACAATACCCAGGGACTAAGGATGAAAAGCTGCAGGAGGCGAGCGGCCCTTCCGGTGACGGTCTTTTTCTAATCGCGAAGGGAACGAACCGCGACAAGAATCCCCACCAGCCACTGTTCAGACCGAGCAGCAACTGTCCAAACAATAGGCTCAAATAGTACATAAGACTGGGTGTCGTGTGATTATTTTCCGCCTGTGGGCTGTGGCATCGAGTCAACATCACGTGACTTCCGTAAAGGCTTGGTTCTTTTTTACTCGTATTTCGTGTGTATAGCAGGGAAAGATACGATCGTATCTTCCCCCGAAGAAAAGCTGCACTGCAGATGTGGTATGCAAATCCAAGTCAAGTAGTGTTCCCCTCCCCGGCCACCTGGTTCACAAGATTGGATTGCAGGTCGGGCACGCCATCCGCTGTAACAGTATTGAAACTAGCAAACAAACAAAAGAATTCCATTCCAATTTCCAGCGGCAACGAGGCAGACAAACTAGCAATGGCAATTTTTTAGTCATGTCTAGGTGCCATCAATCGGTCCATTTGACCAGGATTAGTTAGTGTTAGCAGACGCCTCGCACAATACTTTTCTTTTCTCACCGAGAGGGAGAGGGAGAGGGAGAGGGAGAGGAAGAGGAAGAGAAAAAGAAAGAGGAGGAAGATTCTTGGCTGCAGCCGGGACGGGGTCACGGGAGAGCATCCATCATTCCATCTCCGGCCCAGTGGGTGCACGGGGACATGGCGATGATTCCCATGGCCTCCCTCGTCCTCTGTCTCCTCCTCATCCTGCCTCTCGCCGCTGCCCAGGCCCAGCAGCAGCAGCAGATGCTCACCTTCTCCGCCAACGACACGGCCTGGCGCCCCACCGACAGCAACCGCACCCTCGTCTCCCGTACTGGGGATTTCGCCGCCGGCTTCGTGCCCTCCTCCCCGGGAAAGTACCGCTTCGCCGTCTGGGTCGTCGCTTCCAACAACGCCATCATATGGTACGCTCACGACACCGATAACTACTCTGCTTCCGAGGCCGACGGCACCTCCGCGCTCGCCGTCGACGCGGCGGGCGTGCTCTCCTGGACTGCCGCCGGCAACAACAACACCATCATCTGGTCGCCCCCTGCCAATTTCTCCACTGCGATGGCGGTGCTGCAGCTCAACGACACAGGGAGCCTAGTCTACGGGAGCGGTAGCAGCGCCTGGTCGAGCTTCACCGTGCCCACCGACACGCTCATGGCAGGGCAGGCCATACCCCGGGGAGGCAACGGCACCACGCTTCAGTCCGGCAACGGCCGCTACAGTTTCTTCGAATCAACGACGCTGCAGAACGGAAAAATGATGTACGCCAACATGAGCAACGCTCTGCTCAACCTCACCGCCGACGGCACGCTCGTCCTCAGCGGCGGGTCGCTCATCGCCTCCGACCAGGGAGCCAGGCGGCTGCGGCGGCTCAAGCTCGACGACGACGGCAACCTGCGCCTCTACAGCCTGCGGCCCAAGAACCGGCAGTGGCGCGTGGTGTGGCAGCTCGTGCAGGAGCTCTGCACCATCCGGGGCACCTGCGCCGAAAACAGAATCTGCGTCCCCGTCGGCGCCGACAGCATCAGCTGCGTCTGCCCGCCGGGGTACCGCAACGCCACCCAGAACAGCCCCTGCGAGCCCAAGAGGAACTACAGCGGCAGGGGTGACGACGACAAGTTCGTCCGGATGGACTTCGTCTCCTTCTCCGGGGGCGCGGTCACCGCGGTGTCGGACCCCGGGCCCCTGATGACGAAGCTGCCGCCGCAGAACCTGGCGGACTGCGAGAGCAGCTGCCGGCGCAACGCGACCTGCGTGGCGTTCGGGTACAAGTTCGGCGGCGACCGGACGTGCCTCCAGTT
This sequence comes from Phragmites australis, assembly GCF_958298935.1. NCBI lineage: Eukaryota > Viridiplantae > Streptophyta > Magnoliopsida > Poales > Poaceae > Phragmites > Phragmites australis. The sequence continues at coordinate 19,910,029 of NC_084944.1, read as the reverse complement.
CACGGGGCTGCGGGACGGGTACTGGTCCCCGGCGACAGAGGCGTCGACGTTCTTGCGGTTGGTGTCCTCGGACAACGACAGCAACCCGTTCACGGGGATGACGAGCATGATCGAGACGGTGTGCCCAGTGCGGCTGGCGCTGCCGCTGCCGCCGAAGCAGGCGCGGACGACGATCCGCAACGTGGCGATCATCACGGCGCTGTTCGCGGTGGAGCTGCTGGCCGGGGTGCTGTCGTTCTGGGCGTTCCTGCGCAAGTACTCGCAGTACCGGGAGATGGCGCGCACGCTGGGGCTGGAGTTCCTGCCCGCCGGCGGCCCCCGGCGGTTCTCATACGCGGAGCTGAAGGCTGCGACCAAGGACTTCTCGGACGTGGTGGGACGCGGCGCGTACGGGACGGTGTACCGCGGCGATCTGCCGGATCGGCGCGCCGTGGCGGTGAAGCAGCTGCACGGCGTGGGCAGCGGCGAGGCGGAATTCTGGGCGGAGGTGACCATCATCGCGCGGATGCACCACCTGAACCTGGTGCGCATGTGGGGATTCTGCGCGGACCGGGAGCAGCGGATGCTGGTGTACGAGTACGTGCCCAACGGCTCGCTGGACAAGTACCTGTTTGCTCCTCCTCCTCCTCCGGCGGCGGCAGGTGGAGACGTAGAGCCAGAACCTTCAGGTCCACTACTAGATTTGCACACTCGGTACCGCATCGCCCTGGGCGTCGCCCGTGCCATCGCGTACCTCCATGAAGAATGCCTGGAGTGGGTGCTCCACTGCGACATCAAGCCGGAGAACATCCTGCTGGAGGATGACTTCTGCCCCAAGGTGTCCGACTTCGGTCTGTCCAAGCTGACGAGCAAGCGCGACAAGGTGACCATGTCCCGCATCCGCGGCACCCGCGGGTACATGGCGCCCGAGTGGGTGATCCACCGCGAGCCCATCACCGCCAAGGCCGACGTCTACAGCTTCGGCATGGTGCTGCTGGAGATCGTCTCCGGCCGCCGCAACTATGGGTTCCGGCAGGAGTCGGTGGGCAGCGAGGACTGGTACTTCCCCAAGTGGGCGTACGAGAAGGTGTACGTGGAGCGGCGCATCGACGACATCATCGACCCGCGCATCTCTTCGTCCTATGGGTACGACGACGCCGGCAGCGTGGCCACCGTGGAGCGCATGGTGAAGACGGCCATGTGGTGCCTCCAAGACCGCGCCGAGATGCGGCCGTCCATGGGCAAGGTGGCCAAGATGCTGGAGGGATCCATCGAGATCACAGAGCCTGTGAAGCCCACAATCTTCTGCGTCCAGGACGACTAGTAGAGTAACTAGGCGGATTAGCAAAACTACGTCACGTCTGTTTTGTTTTTTTATACAGAGTATGATAAAAGAAGATTAAAAAAATTAAGTTCACTAATATTAGACATTTTAATATTTTTATCAATTTATCAATATTTAATATATTTATTTAATTATAGAAAAAATTATAGTACTTTCATACATGCACATAATTTTAATATGTAGACGGCAGTAATACGAACCCAACAAAATTTATTTCATATTTTTTGATCTTTAGATATTTTTCTTTGCATATTAGATTATTTCAGCCGATTTATCAATATAGCTAATATTCATTTAGACATTTTCCTAGAATTTTTTGAAAATGAAAATTGTATTATATGTGCAAATATATGTATAAATATAGGTATATATACATATATATATATAACTATATATACACCTACATATACATGGGATCATTGCTACAGTACCTAGCTCAACTCTAGTTAGTCTTCGATTCTTGGCTATTTAATATATGTAATGTAATATATTTCTAGTAGTAACTGAAGCTGAAGGCTGAAGCTATACTCACTGTTTGAATAGCTAGCACGTGAAATCATCTCGGGTGAAACAGCAAAATTAAACAAAGGACTTTGATTTTCCTTAGAAGTTGTTTTGTTAAAAAAACCTCTAAAGATTTCGCTTTGTTGTAAAAACATTTCAATAATTTTAAAATATTTTTAAAAATCATAAAAAATTCTAAAAAAACTAGAGACAATGCTAAGACCTTCTGTGAATTTTTTTCAAAAATAATATCGTTTGCATTATATTTCATGTAGAGTAAGTTTTAAAAAAAAAGAAAAACGTGCAGCTTAATTATTAATTTGAGTTAAATGTATAGTTAATTATTTACTAATCCAAATATCATGAAGCAGATTTTTTTAAGTCTTCTTTGATCCTCTATCTTCTAAAAATACATGTAATCTTTAAATAGTTATTGTAACGTGTAGGATTGAGTAAATGTGCTGCAGATAGATTAATTTATAATTAATCCATAACATCCCTAAAATTAGTGAAAACAATTTTATTAGGTTACTTAAACAATGATTTATATAGAAAAAATAATGGTAGACGTGAAAAAGTTAAAGTAACATGAGTTAATAAATGAGCTGCATATTTTTTTTTCTAAACTTCCTCTCCATGAAATATGGTGCAAAGGATATTATTTTTGAAAAAAAAAAATTCACAAAAGGTCTTACAATTATCTCTAGTTTTTTTTGAAATTTATTATGATTTTTTATTTTTTTATTTTTAAAGGTTTTTTCAACATAACTAAACTTTTAATTGTTCTTTTAACAAACAACTTCTAAGAAGAAAGTTAAAATCCAAATGAGGGGTTTTGCATTTCTTCCTTAAGCAAAACAGAGTGCCATGGTCCCACCACTTCATGCCGGTCAAACACGGACGGCGCGGATTGACTTTTGACTAGACCCACTAGCTGGAAAGTCTACGACTGACTGATGTCTGATTATTCTCTCCTTTTTTTTATAAATATCTTGTTATTCTCTACTTGCGCCGGTCATAACCGGGAACAGCCACAACAATACCAGACACGTGACAGGGACCCCCTTCAGGTGAGCCCACATGCTTATCTGAACCATGGCATGCAGCACCGAGATTCGTCCCATTTTTTAATCGCACGTGTACATAACTTGCAACTGTACTTTTCATGTAGACAATCAAAGCTTCATAAGTTCGAACATGTACACTCTTAAGAAATGTTCAGTTTGCTAAAAATTCATTCATACATCCTGTTTACACATGGACAAAAAATCATTCAAGAAGTATGTCACATGAATTTATCACATTTTTCATTCACCAGAGTTTGGACATGCATGAACGAACACGAACATATTGTAATAATTGCTCCTCAGCACCAGATTCCCATGTATCTTTTTTTCCGAAGAACCTTTGAAAAGGGCACAAAGTTTATGCAATTTGCTAAAAAAAAATAAAGTTGATCTAGTTTATGAGGTAAACTAAGCCCAAAAACCATACAGCCGTATGATTTATTAGAAGAAAAAATTGGCAAAACCTTGACGACGACAGAAAGCGACCGGATCGAACGCCTAAGGTGACTCATCACCACACACCTAGACATAATGACAATCTAGAAACACGTGAGAAAGAGCCTACCATATGTCATCGTTGCCAAGCTATGTCACACACCACGACGTAGCAGCTCCGACTTCACATAGCATACTCCTCCCACCCATGGCAGACGACCACTATGAAGCATGAGGCAGCCCTAAGGGAGGAAAAGGCCATACCGAACAACCCAGCCCTGCGACGCTTTCACGAAGGAAGCGACGACAAAGACGTCGCCATCGCCCGTCCAGAAAATGGATAGGGTTTTCATCCGGAGAGAACCAAAGGAAGAGTGGGAGAGGCACCATGACAACACCCCAAGGGGGCAGAGCAGGGCCCAAGAGCGTCGCTGCTATCTTCATCGGTGAAAAGCTGGGCTAGGCTCTCGCCCGTAGCCGTCCCACCCCCTACCGTGCCACAGCAGCAGCGAGCCCCCGTGTAGTCGCACAGCTACGGTGCCCCATGTAGCCATCGCCCATCACCGATGCCCTCCATCGTCGCCTCCGTGGGCGCACGCCGTGGCCCTGATGTCGCCGTGCGCCTTGTGGCAGCGCCATGCTCTTCGCCTCACTGATGCCCACTGTCCCCTACATGGCCGAGCGCAACCCTAGCTCGTCACATGACGAGAACGCCGTGGACAGAACGCACAATCGACGAGTCCGCCGTGAACACATGCATGCTGGCAAGAAGACCACCTGCAAGATACGCGCATGACGGCACGAGCAGCATAGCCCCTCCACACCAATGCCGGCTAGCACAGGGCCCACCTCCGGGAAGGCGAACCACTACACTGCGGACACCAACGAGCAGAACCATCGACTGAAACACGGAACTGGCCAATGCACCGCCGGACCACCGCGTCGCCTGGGGCATGGATTCGGTTGGTGCACTGATGAGCCGCCACGCCTAGCCACCAAGAACACGGATCCGACCGCCACGCTGCGTCTGTGTTGTGGATCCAGCGCTCGAGCCGTGTTTGCACTGTGGATCCGGCATTCGCATCGCGTCTGCTGTCGCGTCTACGTCTGTGCCGGAGGGAGTGAAAGTGCATCTAGCCCTTATGTGTGATTTTGGTAATTAATGACAATATCTATTGACTAATAATGGTGTTGAGTTTGTTAGTAGGTTGTTCCATAGGTAATGTATTGAGAGATATGCATGAGCTCTAGGTGAATGGGGAGATTGAAAATGCATCAAGATGAATGAGCTCTAAGTGGTGCTTGGGTAAGTAATGATAATACTTATGGACTAACAATTGTGTTAAGAATTGTTATTAGGTTAGTTCGTAGAAGATGCATAAGTGATGAATCATGAATTTCCTAAGAAATGCCATGAGAACAAAAGAAATGTATCATTATCATTGAGCTCTTAGTGATGCTGATAAGGAGAAGGAAAAGCTCAATAAGATTGGCAATAAACTTAAAGACTAAGTTCCTTGTGGAGATTAAGTAACTAAAGGTATGCCATTGTCAATAGAATTTTATGGACTAACCCGTGTGCCATGTGCTTAAGAATGAGTGGGGTTAGGTTCTATATGAAGATTGACAATATGCATGAAGGCTACTAAGTTACGTGTGGAGATCAAGTAACTTAAGGTACAAAAGTTGTTGTCGGAGGGTGAACTCCTGTCGCAGGGATCCTGAGGGACCCCTTTTTAGAGATTCGACCAGGGGGATGATCGTGAATATGTTCGCCGGAGAAATAAATGGGTATGAATGCGATGGCCGGTGGGGTGGAATGATCTAATGCAGAACGGAGTAAATGCACTGGCAGTTAGACAGGTTCGGGCCGCACGGGGGCGTAACACCCTACTCCTATATGGATACTATAAATACCCTGAGAAAGTCCCTCAAGGATGTTGCTGGTTACAAAATTGTTTATCTATCTTAGAGCCTGGGGCTCTTTGTTCTTCGGCCTGTGTGTAGCCGTCGGCTTTTTTTTTTGTGCTCTCGATCTTCTCTTCTCTGTTTATGAGCAATTGTTTCCTCTTCCAAAGCTTGTCTTTTTTCTCTACACTTCCTTTCTTCTGTGCCGCCGGCTGCTTTAAATACCCGCCGACAGCAGCGTGCCCCGAACGGGAGGGGGGGCACGAGTTCCGAGATACCATAAATGGAGAGGGCGTCATCACTTCCTCTGGGCGAAGTGACCGGGGGTGGAAAATACGTCCCACGCCCGGTCGTCCGTCACCATAAATGCACTGGCAACGGGCGCCGTGGAGAGGGCCCACCGGGCAGCCGCAGAGCATCCCGGCGTGCCCGCCCTGTCTTGTTCCCCTGCCACAGCAGCGCGGTAGACGAAACGCCTCGGCCCTTACGACGTTATCCCGAGACGGGCCGGGTGGCACGGGATGAGACCCGTGCATTCAATGACCCCACGCCCTTCTGCAAGAACGTGGCAGGAACTGACACCGAGCGCGGCGGGAGCAGTTGGAGGTGACAGGCCACGCGCGCTCTTTAAATGCGGCCTTGGGCCTTTGACTGGCTGACACCTCATCAGTGGGCCCCTCGGGGGCCCCTGTCAGGGGGCTCTCCAGGTCGTCGGGGAACCGAGTGCTCGGGGGTATTGTTCACCTCCCCGAGCACTCTCTCCCGGGCACACTTGTACGGATCCTCGGGGGACCGAGTGCTCGGGGGCTGCTGCACACAGCCCCGAGCAGTCTCTCCCGGAACTTCCTTCGTGGGTCCTCGGGATACTTGGGCGCCCAGGGAGCCACCGCTCGCGGCCCCGGGTACACTTCTCCCGATACTTAGCCTTCTTGGTCGTCGGGGGACTCGGGTGCTCGGAGGTCACCGCACACCTTCCCAAGCACTTTCTTCCCGGCACTTAGACTTCGTGGATCATCGGGGAACTGGGGTACTCGGGGATCACCGACTGTGGCCCTGAGCGCCCTCTCCCGGGACTTGATCTTTTTTACCTTGCGGAGGAGACTCCGCAGGATGGCGCCATGTGGCGTATTGCTGGCCTGGCCTCGGGACTCGGGGACCCCCGGTTCCTGATACACCGACAGCAGCCCCTGGGCCCATTGGCAGGTAATGGCCCAGAGACTGCGGATGGGCCCTTCGTCGTTAACGAGGCCGAGGCCGGTACTGACTCCTCGTGGTGAGCTTTTAGATGGTGGTCCTTCCGGTTCGGGCCTTTGGTACGGCCCAATGGGGAGCCGAACGGACGCGCGTCCAACCGATTCCCGAGGCGTGTGATAATGGGATGGGTGACGCGTGATAACGAGGTAGGCGGCATGCGTGGCAACCGCGCAAATTGAGGAAAGTACGCCTGGCAACTGCTGGCACCGCACGGCCTGAGGGAGATTCGTCTGGCGGTTGCGCTGGCCAAGGAAACCGTCCCGCCGAACGCGCCGCGATAGGCGACGTTTGAACTTCTTTGGGGTATATAAAAGGAGGAGGGGAGCGAACCGCCCCCCTTTTTACGCCATCTTGCGATCGAGCTCTTGCCTTCCTTACGTTCCTGAGCCCTAGACTTTCCTTAGGCGATCGGAGCACTCTTCTTCCCCCACCGTCCAGTTCGTCCCCCACCCTGATGAGATGTCGAGAGCAGGAGGAAGCTGCCGCGACCAGGCACCCGACAACATACTACCGGAGTCCCGGCTGGTGAACGAGGAGGCGACGGACAGGGTTCGAAAGCTGATGGTTCCCGAGGGCCAGCGGGGGGCCTCGGTGGTGGCGCCGGTGAGCTTCCCGCCGATGGCGAACCGGCCAGGGCGCATCGTTCTTTTTACTTCCTTCGTGGTGGCCGGGCTGGTGCCGCCATTCTCGGCGTTCTTTCTCCAGATCCTGGAAACATTCGGGATCCAGTTGGTGCACCACAGCCCCAACTCCGTCGTCATCCTGGCGGTCTTCGCCCACCTCTGCGAGATGTTCGTGGGGGTGCCGCCGTCGGTGACGCTCTTCTGGCACTTCTTCGTGCTGCGGTCGGACGGGAAGAAGAGGGGCCTCTCCACCGCGGACGTCACCGGCTACTGTAACTTCCGGCTGCGGGACGGCCTGGGGGAGCAATACATTCCCCAGGTGCTGCAGAGCAAGTGGGAGGACTGGCGGCGCGACTGGTTCTACGTCGACGTCAGCCCCCACGACCGTCTGATCCTGCCGGAGATGGTCGCGAAACCCCAGAAGGTGACCTGGGAGGTGCCGCCGCAGGCGGACGCGCGGATGGCGCCGGTCCTGGAGCGCATCGACTTCCTGCGCCAGGCCGGGCTTACTTCGGTGATGGTGGTGGCGGACTACCTGTGCCGCCGCCTAGCGCCTCTGTGGGAACGGGCCCGGCCATGCTGGTTTTACACCGGCCCCCAGGACATCACCCGGACCTAGATCGGCGAGGAGTGGGATTTGGGCAGGCCGGCGCTGAGGGGCCTGCTCCGGGTGGTGATCAGGGTGGACGACCTGAGCCGGGCGGAGCTCCCGTGGAAGGAGCTAGCGCTCTGCGCCGATCCTGACCGGGTGGCGCTGCAGGTGAAGCTGCCGGAGTTCGACGCCCAGGGGCTGGTCGACAGGCCAGGGCACCGAAACCCCGTGACCATCCAGATTCCCGGGGTGGACGAGGCGGCCGGCGAGGAGGCCGCAAGCGATCCGGCGCAGACCGGTGGCCTGGGCACCGCAGGCGGCGAGCCGCAGACCAGCGGTGGGGCTGCTGCAGGCAGCAGCCACCAGGCCGGAGAAGGAGGCGCCGCCGACAATGGGGCGGCGATAGTGCTGGGGGACAGAGGGAAGCGCCCCTGGACTTTCATTCCTGCACCGGCGTCCCCGCCGTCGCTGTCGCCTGGCGAGGAGGGAGGTCGGGGCGGTCAGTCGTCCAGCGTGGGGCCGTCGATGGGGGCGGCATCTGCGGTTCTGGAACCAGAATTTGATCTGCTTGGGCCTGGTCTGGAGCCCGGAGACCGCACGGTGGCCCTGCAGAGGCCCCGCGGAAGAGGAGGAGGGAGGACTCTGGGCTAACGCCCTCGGGCCCGGGGTACAGGATCCCAGCATCGAGGTGGCAATACCGAGGACCCAAATCTGCGTAAGTTTTCCCCCCTTTCTTCGTGAGCATACCTCGCCCGGAGCGGCTTTGTAGACCAACCTTCGTTTTTCTTCTGCAGGCCGCCGGCGGGCGCCGCCGGAGACCAAGGACGGCCGGAGGCGCCGAGGTCTGCTCCAGCCCCTGAGCCGAGCACGCCTGAGCCAAGCGCGCCAGTGGAGCCGGAGCCGTCGAGCGCGCTGGCCGAGACGGAAACACAGGCGCCGCCCAGCCCCGAGCGGGTGGCAGCGGCCATGCCCGAGCAGCCGGCGCCGGCTGAGTCCGCCCCGAGCGCGTCGAGCGTGGGGCGGTCAACCTCGTCGTGGGTGGTGCCTGCATGGAAATTTTCGGGGACCCCGAGCCCCTCGGAGGAGGCTCACAGGGGACCCAGCGCTTAGCCGTCGCCCAGCCAGCTCGCCGACCCCCTCCCAGTCGTTCTGGGAAGCGCTCGGGAGGTGATCGGGCGGCTGGAGGCGGCCGTGGCAGGGGAGATGACGCAGCTTGAGGCGAACCGCGCCGCCCTTGCTGCGGAGAGGGAGCGGCTTGTCGCGGGCTGGCACCTTTTTGAGGCCAGCGTCGCCGCGGCGCGCGCCACCAACGAGAACGAGCGGCGCGCTCTGGAAGAGGAGCGGTAGGCCCTAGAGGGCACTCGCGCGGAGGCCGCGCGGGAACGGGAAGAAGCCGCCCGCCTGTCCGAGGCATCGTAGCAGCAGGCTGCCGAGGCACTCGCCAGGGAGAGGCAGGCGCAGGCGCGGGAGGAGGCGGTCCTGGCCCTCGAGAGGACGGCGAAAGCCTCCCAGGTTGAATTGGCCCGCCTAAAAGGCGAGGCTGACCAGGTCCGCGCCGAACTCCAACACCGGGAGGAGGACGTTGCGATCAGGGAGGCCGACGTCAGCATCACGACGACGGACCTGGAAGCCCGCGAGGAAGTGCTGATCCTCCAGGACACGGAGGCTACTGAGGCGGTGCTGGCCTCAGCCGCTCGGGAGGAGCGGGCCGCCAAGTGGGAGTCTGAGCTGACCACCCGCGAGCAGGCCCTCTCCGCCCTTGCGGAGCGGGTGAAGCAGGCTGAAGCCCAGGTGTCCGGTACGGTCGGGGGACAGGGCCTCGAGGAGCGACTGCAGAGCGCGACGGAGGAGCTCGAGGCCGCCAAGACCGAATGGGCCAGCGTGAAGCGGATGATGGAAGACATCGTTCGGCAGACGCAGAGGTCCGTGAGGGTGGCTGGGCTCGGGCGAGTCCACGTGGAGGCGAAGGGGACGGGCCTTGGCTAGGTTGCCCTTGGCTTTCATAGGATCAGCTAGCGCCTCGAGGCGCTGCCCCAGGCCATCCAGTAGCTCGCCGCCTGGGAAGGGCATGGCTTGGCCCAGGCAGTGGCTGAACATGTCCTGGCCTGCTACCAAAGTCGGGACCCGAACTTCCCGCTGGAACCAGCTCGGGAAGGGGTGGTCGAAGCTGAGGAGGAGGCCGCCCGGGAGGCGGTTCGGGGCGCCGCCGCTGAGGTGGCAGCCTGCTTTGCGCGAGAGGCACCGCCGACTCCAGACCCGGGGAGCAGCGGCGAGGGCTCCGACTTAGAGTAGGCTTTTGTACTTTTGCTTTTTCTTTGTCTTGATGTAAATATGGGAGTGATCCCTCAGAATAGCTGTCCTTTTTTGTGAATATAATGGAAGCCTTTCTTTGAGGTCGCAACTCCAGTATTCTTCTGAGTGCTTGATGAAGTTTTTGCTGTTTTCACTTGATGCCCTGAGGAGTACTCAGTCGGACCGAGCCCGACCTTTCCTTCGCCGAGAACAAAGTCACCCCGACCACTCATTGTCTGAGCAGTGAGGCCTTCTCGGTGCATTCAGCCCCCGAGCCCTCGCGAGTCCGCAACGGCTAAGTCAAAAGACAAAGGCACGAACTTCCTTGCTCGGGAGATAGATCGATCCAGAACGAAGCACGCCATGACCAGTGAACACTTTCCCACTCTGCGACCACTCAAATAAGTAGGCTGGAGACACGTACAGGCAGGAATGCGACCAAGAGTCCCCACGGTTTGGTGGTGCCCGGGCTAGGACGGACCGGACCGAGCACTGACAGCACGCCCCCAGGGTCTAGGCTCCCGACCGCTCGAGCAGCTCGAGCCGTGAGAAAACCCGAGAACCCCAGAAGCTCGGTAGTGCCCGGGGCCTTTTAAGCGGACCGAACACCACGACCACCATGAAAGACTTCGGTCAGATATTGCTGTACGTACGGTACACCTTTCTACTGTCCGTTCTGTCGTTCTAGGAAAAAGTGGACACGTGGCAGGGTTTTGTGCGCGAGGAGACCATCTCGCCGAACAGATTAGGGTACGAGGGCCCCCGAGGATGACTCGGGGACAATATATTACTGAATGTAAATTCGTCTGAATTAAACCACTCACCCGACAGCTGTCAGCTTTCCGACCAACCGATCCAGGAGAGGCATGCGCTCCGAGCTCGGGGTGCCCGAGAAGCTTGGTTCCCACGGCTGGGGCACCCGAGCAGTGGGGGGCGCAAGGGGGCCCGGATCAGGTGATCCTGACCACTCATGCCTGAGCAGTAGGACCACCCGAGGACCCTTATGGCCGAGCAGTGACCTGGGCACCGAGGCCCTCGCGGTCGAGCTGCTTTTGCTTTTGATTGTCGATCTGTGACTTGAGAAAAATAGAGAAATTCTTTGCTTGGTGCGCTCTGTTAGTGCGGTACTTATTATGGACTGCTCTCGTTTTCGACCCGAGACCTCTCAAATGCCCAAACCGGCGGACAAGAGTAGGCAGAGGCATAACTTAGAGGTCCTATGGTTCGGTGGCGCCCGGGTGTGACAGACCAGACCGAGCATCGACAGCCCGCCTCTGGGGCCTAGGCTCCGGACTACTCGAGCGGCTCGAGCGATAGGATTACCCGAGAAACCTAGGGGCTCGGTAGTGCCCGGGAGACTGTCACGACACCGAACACCACAGCCTACCACAACAGACGTAAGTCAGCGGCAACTGCCCACGCGCATGCCGATCGGGATTCTTTTATCAACAGAGAAAAAGAGAGAGCAAATTTTTCTTGCACAATCGACCATCTCACCAGACAGATTAAACATATGGAATCCAGAAAAATGAAATTTGACATAAGGATTGTACATTGATATACATATTGTATTGACAATTTTTTTTACAAGGTTGGGTGACTTACCCAGTTAGTGGTAGCCCCCGGTCAACTTGGGCGGGGGGAAGCCCCCGGCCTGGTTGACCTGAGCCTGCAAACATGGCCATCTATGGGAAGAACTTGCGCAGGTGCTCGATATTCCATGGGTTGGGGAGAGGTTGCCCATCTTCTGTAGCCAACCGGAAGGAGCCTTCTTGCGGGACACCGATCACGGTAAAGGGACCTATGTGGGGACAGTTTATTCCTTCCTTCGCGTGATTGGACGCGTTGGAGAACTAGATCCCCCACCTCGAGAGACCGGGCCCGGACGTGACACTGATGGTAGCGCCGCAAGCTTTGCTGGTAGTGGGCTGCCCGGATGGCGGCACGCCGCCGACGCTCTTTCAAATAGTCGATGTCGTCGCGCCTTTGTTGCTCCTGTTCGCCTTCAGAGTAGGCATGCACCCGAGGGGAGCCTAGAGTGAGCTCGGAGGGGAGGACCGCCTCAGTGCCATACACAAGGAAGAAAGGAGTCTCCCCGGTAGCGCGACTTGGCGTGGTCCGATTGGCCCATAGCACGGCAGGCAGCTCGTCGATCCACCCTTTCCCGTGCTTTGCGAGCATGTTGTAGGTCCGGGTTTTGAGCCCCTTCAGTATCTCCGCGTTGGTGCGCTCGACCTGCCCATTGCTCTGAGGATGAGCGATAGAGGCGAAGCAGAGCTTGATGCCGAGGTCTTCGCAGTAGTCCCCGAACAGGGCACTTGCGAACTGAGTGCCATTGTTGGTGATGATCCGGTTCAGGACACCAAAGCGACTGGTGATACCGTGGATAAACTGGAGCGCCATGTTCTTGGTCACCTTGACGACTGGAACCGCCTCCGGCCACTTGGTGAATTTGTCGATGGCGACGTAGAGGTACTCATAGCCCCCGATTTCTCGGGGGAATGGACCCAGAATGTCCAGCCCCCAGACCGCGAAAGGCCATGACAGGGGGATGGTTTGAAGAAACTGAGCTGGCTGGTGAATCTACTTTGCATGGAACTTGCACGCCCTGCAGCGCCGAACCAGCTCGGAAGCATCCTGGAGGGCTGTAGGCCAGTAGAAACCTTGCCGTAAGGCCTTCCCGACCAACGTGCGGAACGATGCATGGCCACCGCACTCGCCCTCGTGGACCTTAGCGAGAAGCTCGCCGCCTTCTGCCCAGGTGATGCATTTCAGGAGGATGTCGCCTGCGCTACGCTGGTAGAGATCCCTATCTACTATAGCATAGCGTTTGGACTGCCGAGCAACTCTTTCGGCAGAAGCCTCATCCCCGGGGAGGAACTTTTCCTTCAAGTACCCTTGGATCTTGTTCATCTACGAGGCATCTTGAGAACAGTCAGCAAACGGAGCGCACTCGCCGGACGGCGGCACCCTGTCAGGGCTTCCCACTGAGGGCGCCGCCGGGGTCCCTTGAATTAAGCTTGAGGTTTCCCCTTCGTCCTGTTCGGCAGGCAGGACGGAAGGCTGTGTGAGTCTTTCTTCAAAGACTCTGGCAGGGACGCGCGCACGGGAGGAGGCCAGGTGGGAGAGGTCGTCGGCCAGAGCGTTGTCACGGTGAGGGATGTACCGCAGCTCTAGGCCGTCGAAGAGCTTCTCCAGCTTCCTGACTGCCGCCACGTACGCCGCCATTTGAGGATCCGTGCACTGGTACTCTTTCGATATCTGGTTGACCACCAGCTGGGAGTCTCCTTTGACCAGGAGGCGACGAATCCCGAGGCCCACCGCGGCTCAGAGGCCGGCGATGAGGCCCTCATATTCCGCTATGTTGTTGGATGCGCGGAACTGCAGCTGCACGACGTACCAGAGTTCTTCACCCATTGGGGAGGTGAGAATCACTCCGGCCCTCGTGCCTTTCAGCGTGAGGGGACCGTCGAAATGCATAATCCAGTACCCGGGCGCATTGTGCCCGGGATATGTGGAGATTTCTTCTTGGACGACCTTAGGGACGGGCGTCTATTTTGCCACGAAGTCAGAGAGCGCCTGGCTTTTGATCGCCTGGCGGCTGACAAAGTGCAGGTCAAACTCCGCCAGCTCCACCACCCACTTGAATACACGCCCGGTGCCTTCTCGGTTCCGGAGGATGGGCCCCAGTGGGTACGTGGTAACCACCGAGACCTTGTGCACATGGAAGTAGTGGCACAGCTTCCGGGAAGCGATGAGCACGACGTAGAGCAGTTTCTGAGCCTGGGGGTACCTTGTCTTGGCCTCCCAGAGGACTTCACTGACGAAGTACACCGGTCACTGTACTCGGTGAGCCCGGATTGCAGCTTCACTCGAGGGCCTGCTGCAGCCCTCGGGCTCGGCGACGTGGTCGGGGCTGACCGGGTGCTCAGGCTCTACTCCCTGGTCGGGAGGAGCCAAGTGCTCGGGCTCGACCCCCTGCTCGGGGGGAGCCACGTGGACGGGGGAGTGCTCGGGGGCGGCCGGGAGCTGGGACCCAGCACCTGATCCCGTGCACTCATCGCGCTCCAGCACCAGCACCATGCTTACGACCTGAGGAGTGGCCGACACATAGAGCAGTAGTGGCTCGCCTTCGGACGGGGCCACCAGCACAAGTGGTGAGGTGAGATACTTCTTCAGATCGCGGAAGGTCTGCTCGGCCTCCAGCGTCCAGTCAAAACGACCGGTCTTCTTCAGAAGCTTGAAGAGGGGGATTCCTCGCTCCCCAAGTTTGGAGATGAAGCGCCCGAGGGCCGCCATGCAGCTGGCGAGACGCTGAACCTCCTTGAGTTGAGCCGGGGGTCACATCTGCTCGATGGCCCAAATCTTCTCTGGATTGGCCACGATCCCTCGGTTGGAAACCAAGAAACCGAGGAGCTTGCTCGCAGGTACCCCAAAGACGCATTTCTCGGGGTTGAGCTTCAGGCGGGTAGTGCGGAGACTATTGAAAGTCTCGGCAAGATCTTCGAGCAGGGTGGCGCAGTCTCGGGACTTGACCACGAGATCATCGATGTAGGCCTCGACGTTGTGGCCAACCTGTGAATCAAGGGTGATGCGGATAGCGCGCTAGAAAGAAGACCCAGCATTGCGCAAACCAAAAGGCATTGACACATAGCAATAAGTCCCCACCGGAGTGGTAAAAGCAGTTTTTTCTTCATCCTCTATGGCCATGCGAATCTGGTGATAACCAGAGTTTGCATCTAAAAAATACAAAAAATCACATCCCGCGGTTGCATCTACAATTTGATCTATGCGGGGCAAAGGAAAAGGATCTTTGGGGCAAGCCTTGTTTAGATCGGTGTAGTCCACGCACATGCGGAGCTTGCCGTTGGCCTTCGGGACGATAACTGGGTTTGCTAGCCACTCGGGGTGTAGGACCTCTCGGATAAATCCGGCATCAAGGAGCTTGCTGACTTGCTCCCGGATGAACTCCTAGCGTTCGGACGCCTGCCGCCGGACCTTCTGCTTCACCAGGCGTGCGTCCGGGTGCACAGCCAGGTGGTGCTTGATCACCTCCCTAGAGATCTCGGGCATATCGGACGGCTGCCATGCAAACACGTCGACGTTAGCCTAGAGGAAGGCGACGAGCGCGCTTTCCTATTTGCCGCCCAAGTCACCACCGATTTGGATGACCTGGGAGGCGCCTTCGCCCACCACGACCTCCTTCGCAGGAACGGAGGCGTCAGCAGCGAGTCGAGGTTTGGATGAAGAGGGTCCTGGGCCCCCTGGATGACCTTCGACCTTGGCTCAGGCTGAGACCAAGGCCGAGTATAACTGCTCAGCACAGGAGACGGCGCTGCTGGTCTCGGCGGACATGGAGATGGGGCCCGCTGGGCTCGGCATCTTGACCGTGAGGTACGCGTAATGCGTAACCACCATGAATCGAGCAAGCACCGGGCGCCCGAGGATGGCGTTGTAGGGGAGGGGGAGCTCCACGACGTCGAAGATGTCGTTCTCTATCCGGAAGTTGTCCCGGCTCCCGAATGTCACGGGCAACTCGACCTGCCCGAGGGGTAGGGAGTGCCCGGGTGTCACCCCGTAAAATGGGAGCGACGGCTTTAGGCGCCTGGGGGGCACCTGTAGCTTCTCGAAAGCCTCCTTGGAGAGGAGGTTGAGGCCTGCACCCCCGTCGATCAGCACCCTGCTGACCTTCACATTGCAGATGGTGGGGGACACTATCAGGGGTAGTCGCCCCACGCCTGTAGTACTGGTGGGGTGGTCGGCCAGGCTGAATGTGATCGGTGCGTCCGACCACTTCAGAGGCCTTGCGGCCTCTTCACTCGGGGTCGCTGAGCACACCTCACGCCTCATGGTTTTGACACTGCGGCGGGAGGAGGGCGTGTACGCGCCTCCGTCGATGAAGGCGACGGTGTGCTCAGGCTCCTGGAAGCCGAGTTCTGTGTTGTTGGGGGCGGCTTCATCGTCGCCACCCCCATGGAGCTTGTCGCGGTCCCTTTGGCGCTGCTCGACGGGGCCCTTGATCGTGCGGCACTCTGTGAGATCATGCC
The DNA here is from genome assembly GCF_958298935.1 of Phragmites australis. Classification (NCBI taxonomy): domain Eukaryota; kingdom Viridiplantae; phylum Streptophyta; class Magnoliopsida; order Poales; family Poaceae; genus Phragmites; species Phragmites australis. The sequence continues at coordinate 19,893,983 of NC_084944.1, read as the reverse complement.
ATCTGGTCTGGTGTATCGGGCACCACTTCCCTGGCTTAGGCCCCGCAGGAGCGGGGGCCCTTGCCAGAGCGGGAGCCCTGGCGGGAGCCGGAGCCCTTGCGGGAGCTAGAGCCCTAGGAGGGGCTCGGGCCGGGGCTCTCGCGGGTGCAGGCCGTCTGTTGGCGGTCGCCCGGCGTGCTTGCTAGGGTCGGGCTCTTGGGCCGGCCCACAGGTGGGGCCCTGGGCTGGCTCGACGGGGACAGCCTCGCGCCTTCGTCTCTTTTTCTTTTCCCGCCTGTCGGAGCGGGAAGGACCTGGTTGATCGACAGCGGGGTGCTCAGGGCGCGGAACATGCCAAGCCCGAGCTTTCGTCGCCTTAGCGCACTTGTCGGCCAGCGCAAAAGTTCCGCGGTGGTCTCAACCTCGTGCGTGCCTAGCTTCTTGAGCATTCGCTCGTCGCGGACGCCCTACCGGAAAGCGACAATGACAGCGTGGGTGGTTATCCGCGGGATGGTGTTGCGGACCTGGCTGAAGCGCTGAATAAAGTGCCGCAGCGTCTCCCCCTCCTGCTGCCTGACGGCATGGAGGTCACACTCCAGGCGGGGGCGCGTGAATGTGCCCTAAAAATTAGCCACGAACTGGTGGTAAAGATCATCCCAGGAGCTGATAGATCCTGGGGGTAAGTTCATAAGCCAAGAGCGGGCAGAGCCCCTTAAGGCAACATGAAAGTAGTTAGCTATCACCTTTTCGCTGCCACCAGCCGCCTGGACAGTGGTGGTGTATATCTGGAGGAACTCGACGGGGTCAATGGACCCGTCGTACTTCTCTGGTAGCTCAGGGCGGAACTTGGTGGGCTATTTGACCCGGCGGAGCTCACTGGTGAAGGCACGGCACCCGGTGCTCGAGAGTGACGCGCGCGTCTTTGATGCCCCTCCGCTCATTGAGGTGTAAGCGGAGGTCCTGGGTTCCGGAAGTGGCCAGGGGGGCGGCGCTCCTCCTGGAGGCCCCCCGGCCAGCGCAAACGCCACCCGACGATGGGCCGGTCCTAGCGGCGCCACGCTGGGTGGTGGCGCGGGAACTCTCGGCCAGCACTTGGCGGCGGGTAGTGCCGACCAGGGTGGTGACTTCCTGGAGCCAGCGGCCCTCCGGGGTTTCCCCCGCCGCCTGGACTGGCGGATGCCTGAGGAGAGCATGCGCCGCAAGTAGCGCGCTCCCTGGGCTGGCCTCGCCGAAGGCGAGTCTACGCCGGAGAGGCGCCCGGTGCTGTCCAGACATGGACCTGGTGGCAGGAGTTTCCGCCACCGGCTGGGGGTCGGATGGTGCACCAGCGACAGTGGTGGCGGCCCTACTGGGCCTAGCGCCCTGGTCCCCTTGAGAGGGGAACGCCGCGCATGCAGATCGCGAATGCTGCTAGGATGCAGCAGCGACTGGGGCCTCCTGAGCGAGGGGCTCCATTTCCCCACTGGAGCTGGAGCCGGAACACTGGAGGCGATGACCACCGGCCATTTTTTCTGCAGAAGAAAACAAACAAACAAATTCAGGGATGCTTCCTCCCTACCTGGCGCGCCAGCTGTCGGAGGGTGAACTTCTGTCGCAGGGATCCTGAGGGACCCCTTTTTAGAGATTCGGTCGGGGGGATGATCCTGAATATGTTCGCCGGAGAAATAAATGGGTATGAATGCGATGGCCCGTGGGGTGGAATGATCTAATGCGGAACGGAGTAAATGCACCGCCGGTTAGACAGGTTCGGGCCGCATGGGGGCGTAACACCCTACTCCTGTATGGATACTATAAATGCCTTGAGAAAGTCTCTCAAGGATGTTGCTGGTTACAAGAATGTTTATCTATCTTAGAGCCTGGGGCTCTTTGTTCTTCGGCCTGTTTGTAGCCGCCGACTTTTTTTTTTGGTGCTCTCGATCTTCTCTTCTCTATTTATGAGCAATTGTTTCCTCTTCCGAAGCTTGTCTTTTTTCTCTACACTTCCTTTCTTCTGTGTCGCCGGCTGCTTTAAATACCCGCCGGCAGCAGCGTGCCCCGAATGGGAGGGGGGGGGGGCATGAGTTCTGAGATACCATAAATGGAGAGGGCGTCATCATTTCATCTGGGCAAAGTGACCGGGGGTGGAAAATGCGTTGCACACCCGGTCGTCCGTCACCATAAATGCACTGGCAACGGACGCCTTGGAGAGGGCCCACCGGGCAGCCGCAGAGCAGCCCGGCGTGCCCACCCTGTCTTGTTCCCCTGCCACAGCAGCGCGGCAGACAGAACGCCTCGGCCCTTACGACGTTATCCCGAGACGGACCGGATGGCACGGGATGAGACCCGTGCATTCAATGACCCCACGCCCTTCGGCCAGAACGTGGCAGGAACTGACACCGAGCGTGGCAGGAGCAGTTGGAGGTGACAGGCCACGCGCGCTCTTCAAATGTGGCCTTGGGCCTTTGACTCGCTGACACCTCATCGGTGGGCCCCTCGGGGGCCACTGTCAGGGGGCTCTCCGGGTCGTCGGGGAATCGAGTGCTCGGGGGTATTGTTCACCTCCCCGAGTACTCTCTCCCGGGCACACTTGTACGGATCCTCAGGGGACCGAGTGCTCGGGGGATACTGCACACAGCCCTGAGCACTCTCTCCCGGAACTTCCTTCGTGGGTCCTTGGGATACTTGGGCGCCCAGGGAGGCACCGCTTGCAGCCCGGGGCACACTTCTCCCGGTACTTAGCCTTCCTGGTCGTCGAGGGACTCGGGTGCTTGGAGGTCACCGCACACCTTCCCGAGCACTTTCTTCCCGGCACTTAGACTTCGTGGATCATCGGGGAACTGGGGTACTCGGGGACCACCGACTGTGGCCCCGAGCGCCCTCTCACAGGACTTGATCTTTTTTACTTTGCGGAGGAGACTCCGCGGGATGGCGCCATGTGGCGTATTGCTGGCCTGGCCTCGGGATTCGGGGACCCCCGGTTCTTGATACACCGATAGTTGTCAATTAGGTTTTATGAACTAACTCATGTGTTTTGTGCTTGAGAGTCAATTGGGGTTAGGATCCATAAGAAGGCATATGTTGAATTGAAATCATATATGCCAAGAGTGAAGAACAAGAGTGGACTTCATATTTGATAAAGTGAATTCCTTGAAGATGTCGAATACAAAGTGGTTTTCTATGGCAAGACGGTGAAGGGCAAGCAAGACTTGGCTGTGATGGACCATCCGGTGGTGAAGGGCAAGCAAATTGCTTGGCGCCGAAGGACCAAGGCGGTGGTAAAGAGCGAGTGAAGGCTTTGTGCCAATGGACCGTTTGAGGCCATGGAAAGCTATGAGTGATTTGCATCAATCATATGAAGAATCAAGAAGAGATGGAGTGAAGAATATATAAATGTTGGCAACCCTCAAGGTTGAATGAAAGAAGCGGTACTTGAAAGTTATTCAAAGGCTCAAAGTGGTTCAAACGAGTTTTATCTTTGAATTTGAGTATAGATATACCACACTATTAAGAGGGATGCAATATAGAGCTAATTTCCGTGTCTCGGTGCTCAAGAGTTTCTAACTAAACCCAAGTGAGAGTTCGTTTTAGAAATCCCAGTATGAAAAGTGTGGAAGTGTCTAAATTAAGTTTTAGGGTGTTTCTAATTTGATCAAATGTTTCTGAGGTTATGAATTTAGTTGGGATCTGTATCCCTATGAATAAGCTTTTCATAGAGTCAAAAATCATCAAAATCGGACTTTAGGATCAAAAGTTATTGCCGTTTTTAGAAGGCCGGCTATGCTGAATCCGGATACGTCGGGTGGACCCGGATTCTTCAGGTTGTCCAGAGTCTCCGGGTGAGGTTTCGATGGGAAGTCTCAGTTTGGGGCTGTTTAATTCACCCAGAGTCTCCGGGTGGACTCGGATACTCCAGGTTCCGGAGTCTCTGGGTTGAGTTCCGGCCAGGGTTCTTAGTTAAAAGCTCCTGTGCCAATCTGGAGTCTCCGGGTTGACCCAGATACTCTGGGTTAGGCCAGAAAAGCCTGTAATGGCTAGTTTTTGGGGGTTAGGTATTTATACCCCCTCATCCCCATCCTTTGGAGCTGCTGCAAGGGCATGAAAGAAAAATCTTTTAGAGCTAAAAGAGCTCCTTCCCACTCCATTTTAGTGAGAGATTTTAGAAGATAAGTGAGTTGAGTTGAGAGATTGGATGATTGAGTGCAAGTGATCTAAATCCAATCTTGAGCACTTGAGTTCATCGGCAAAAAGTTCGTAAAGCATTTATTACTCTTGGAGGAGCCGGCTAGGTGTTGCCCGACGAGGTCCCGTGCGTGCGGTGAGTGGCGGAAAGTTTGTGAAGGTCGATCTCGCCTCCGCAAGGGAAGAGACAAAGCTAGTGGATCGAGGAACGTGGTTGAAAGAGACCTGGCTCGTTGGAGCTTCCTCGACAGAGATGTAGGATTCATGGTGGTGAATTTGAACTTCGGAAAACAAATCTTTGTGTCTCCACTTTGGTTTGTTTACATTTGAGTTCTTGCTAAATATTTGTGCATATTGCTTGATCTACTCGTTTGTGTGTTTTTGGTTGTAGATTCTCCGTGGATCTACTTGGAATCATAAATTGGAACACACAACTTCATTTGGTTTGAGCTAGAACTATTTAGGCCCTGTTTATTTCAGTTTTGAGCTAGTTTCTGTACAGACCCCGGAGATTCCGGATTTACCCGGATGTTCCGGAACTATACAACCTGGAGTATCCAAATTAAACCGGATACTCTGGTGAACAGTATTTTCAACTTTTTTCAATTAATATTTTCTTGCATATCTTTTGCTATAATTGAATAATTTTTGTCACCCTAGGATTGTAATTTTCACAGTTATTTAGGGTGATTGTGCACTAGTTGAGCCTAGCATATTCCGTTAGTTTATTTTCTACTGCAAGTTTAGGCCAACAGTAAAAGGGGATGAATTTTTGCAAAAACGCATATTCACCCCCCCTAGGCGACATCATTGTCCTTTCAGAGAGGTGAACCGTGGGGGGGAAGCCCCGCTGCTGCCGTCTTTGCTGCAGCGCGGACTTCCGACGGCGTGCTCGGGCGGCGGCAAGGAGGAAGGTCACGGTCCTTGTGCTGGAAGCCTGGTTCTTTTTCCCGTTTCTTCCTTTTTCCTTTTCTTCTTGTTTTACAAAGTCTTTGGGGGTCTTTCTAACTAGCTCTAAACCATTTCCACTCAGAAAAATAATTATAAATATGGTGGGAAACACGCATCAATCCTTAACATATAATTTTTGAAACATGTTTAAATACTCAATTTAAAATCATCCACGCAAAACAAGATGTCATGATGATTATGCATGTTTAATGACTAGATTAAGATTTTGGGGTGTGACAACCCTCCCTCCCTTAAAAAGGATCTCGTCCCAAGATCTGGCTACTTCAAGGGGAAGGTGATGGTAACTAAATGTCACAATCAAGGATTGTTGAGAAATCGGAAAGATTCCTCCATAAATGGAAAAAGAAATTTGTCAAATCTTTCGACCGAATGAGAGAATAGCCATCGGACTTTCCTGTGCTCTAGCAGTTAGACCGTGGCTAGGCCCGGTCAGACCGCGGCACGGTAGCAGTTGGACCGCGACATGGTGGTTAGATTGCCAATCATACAAAGAGTTTTTTGGATCTGAAGGATTCTCGTGGTCAGACCGCCCAGGGATAGAGATCAAAATTGGTACTGCACGTTTCTGGCGGTCAGACTAGTAGAGTGCAGTTGGACCTCTAGGAAGGTGCTTTCTTGGCTGAAACGGTTTCTAAGCGCGATCCTTAGAGAAGAAAAATTCAACTGGCAAGATGATGCACAACAGACATGCGAGATGCCCAACATATGCAGAATTGGAACAATACTCACAATGTTTCAAAAAGATCAAGGAATTCAGAGCGGATTTGATCCTCATGTTCTCAAGGAGCTTCATCTTCTATGTGGTTACTCCATTGCACCTTGACGAATTTGATGGAGTGGCGTCTAGTCCTGCGTTCTGCTTTGTCCAAAATCCGAATTGGTTGCTCGCAAAAAGATAGATCAGGTTGCAAGTCTTGGCTTGCAATTTCAATGGCTTCGGTTGGGACTTGAAGGCATTTCTTCAATTGCGAGACATGGAACACGTTATGAATGACGGAGAGAGATGGAGGTAAATCCAATTGATCGGTGACCTCCCCTCGCCGAGCAATGATTTGGAAAGGACCTACATAACAAGGTGCCAACTTCTTCATCTTCATCGACGTAGAAGTCTGGTTCTCTTTCAATGTCTGAGTAACGTTTGGTGGATATTTGGAAGGAAATAGACATTATGAGTACATATCATACTCCGCAAGTGTGGGAAAATAAATGTCATGCAAGATTAAATAAAGGAACAAGCTGTAACAGTTTAAATTTGCATAAAAGCCAACTATGCTAACGAAGAGTTATAAAAGCATCCTATTTGACTAGGTGAATCATCTCTAGACTTCCTACTCCTAGAAACATCTCCATATGTTTCCCAACCACTTGAATCCTGCATCAGGTTCCCAAACCAGCCGAACCAAACCAAACCCATCCAACTAATCATGTGTGGATCCAAGTCTCTCATATCCATGAGCACGACTGATATATCAGATTTTACACTTTACAGAGGTTGTCTAGCTTTCCCCATGAGTCATGAATTTCCTTATTGCCGTGTCCGTGAAACGCTTAACACACGCCAGTGGTGTGTCGCCCAAAAAGTCACTACAAAGCCGTTACAAAGTTTCATCCAGTATGTGCATGCCCGCTAGGTTTCACTGCCGTCAAAGTGGCATTCACACCACCTAGAAGCCCCTTTTTGCTCCTTTTAGTCTCTAGAAAGTTTGCACCCTTTCCTTCCACTACCCATCTCATATAACTAACCACATACTTAGTTGATATAAAAGAATGCGATGCTCCAAAATCAAATAACACGGTAGCGGGGTCAGAGTTGATAAGAAACATACCGATCACAACATCTAAGGTATCTTAAGCTTCGTCAACTACCACATGATTCACATGGCCTTTAGCAACATTCTGCTTTGCTTGATTCTGGGGCTTCCCATTGCAGTTCTGGTGGTTTGCTCCTTGGGTGGGTGGATGATTTGGACGCTTATGAGGGCATTGGTAAGAAAAATGTCCCTCTACTCAACAATTGAAAAAAGGTTTTCCTTTGGTGGAGACTTGAGTGTTGTTGCCAGTGTTGTTGTTCCTTTGAGGGATCTGACTTGAATTGCGGGGTGTTTGAAAGTTGGAGCGCTGGTTTTGTCTTGTATTCTTGGATGAGCTCTGATTTGTAGACTGGGTCCTGGGTTGATTGTATTGCTGACCAGAACGATTCATAGTTCCAAACTGAGAGGTGTCATAACAGGGCCTGGCGTTGCTGCCTGACTGACCTGGGCGGTCCATCTTGCACTTGCGCTCAATATTGTTTCTCTTGTGCTCCAGGATAAGAGCACGATCTACAAGGGCCTAGAAGTTCTTGAAATCATAAGAAGCTAGAGAATACTGCAGTCCATCATTCAGTCCTTCCAAGAAACAGTCTTGCTTCTTCTCATTGGTATCTACATCTTCTGGTGCGTACCAAGACAACTAGGTAAATCTAGTCACGTACTCAATTACAATCATTCCTCCTTGCTTGAGTGATAGGAATTCCTTTCTCTTAATCTTGATAGCTCCTTAGGGTACAAGATGAGCACGGAAAGCATTCTTGAACTCCTGCTAGTTGATGCTGTCAGGTTCTTCATGAGCGGCAACATAGGCATCCCACCAGTCTACGGTAGGTCCCATCAGCTGGTGTGAAGTGAACAAAACCTTTTCCCTGGTGTTGCACTGAGCGACTAAGAGTTTCTTTTCGATGACCTTGACCTAGTCGTCAGCGTCTAAAGGTTCAACAACATAAGAGAAGGTAGGTGGCTTAGTCCTTAGGAATTCTTCGAGCTTGTCACGGGATTGCTGTGGTGGTGCAGGGTAGTGGTGAGGGGATTCTGCTACATTTGGGCCATGGTCCAGGCCACTCCTTGTAGAATCTGAGTCTGCACTGCCAGAAGCTGCTCGAGGGATGGCTGTGGTGGTGGGCAGGGATAGTCATTATCTTGTCCATCATAAGCATTGCCATTAGCGTTGGCGTAGTTCCTTAGGTTCACCATCTGAGATAGGTGCAGGAAGATGAGGAAACAAGGGAATTATGAAGAACAATTGGAGCAAAACAGAGATAGACTCCCAAACTAACTAATATATTACTATTATAAGGATGCATTCGTGAAGAAGCTCTTCACAATACATCACTCACTCAAATAAAGATCCAAATCATTACATAGCACACCACCAAATAGACTCACTCTGTAACACACAATTCTAACGACTCATAACAACTATAGGACAACCTCCTAAATGAACTCCTAACTCTGCTGAAACCTCAGGGGTGTTGGAGCTGGACAACGACGGGCCTAAAGAGGGCGCAGGGAACACAGAGTCTCTTCCTCAGACTCGAAGTAAGATGAAGAAGATTCCTAGCAGTCTGGGTGGTGGCACTTCTTGTTGCACAGCTCACTCTGCGCCTGAGCTAGCTTGCCTCTAACATACTGCAGCTCCTCGGTGGTATGATCCAACTCCTGACTCAGCTTCAAGGCCAGGGTGGTCTGCTCTCTAAGCCTGGCAGTACCTTCTACGATGACGGGTGTAGCGGTGATGTCGGTGAAGCCACTGATGCACTGAGGGTAATGGTTGAGCTGAGTGAAAATTAGGTCGTCGCTGTGGCAGTGGTAGAGGACCAGAAGGGCTTGGCGTGCGGCATCATGAATCCCAGCCTCGAAGGTAGCTCTTGGTGAGATGGCGTAGTGGATGCTCATCACTTCGTAGGCTCCACACTTTGGTAGCAAACTGAAGATCACCACTTTGACTTTCCACTCAGGAGGGGCATCGGCGTACTCAGTCTTCACTCTAGCGTACTCTGGTGCCTTCTCAGATCCTAGACTGTGAAATATCTCCCAAAGCTTGGTGGGGAACCATCCGGCGCTGCGTCCATTGGAGTGGTAGACATGGCTCCAACGCTGAACTTGGGGTGGTTGTGGTCTTGCAAAGCCATGGCACGGGTCGGGGTCAACAGTTGAGCAGGGAGGCGACCATCTCTAAGCAGTGCTTGGTGGACATTTGGAAGGAAATAGCAAGTATGTGTACATATCGTACTCCGCAAGTGTGGGAAAATAAATGTCATGCAAGCTTAAATAAAGGAACAAGCTGTAACAGTTTAAATTTGCATAAAAGCCAACTATGATAACAAAGAGTTATAAAAGCATCCTATTTGACTAGGTGAATCATCTCTAGAATTCCAACTCCTAGAAACATCTCCACATGTTTCCCAACCACCTGAATCCCACATCAGGTTCCCAAACCAACCGAATCAAACCAAACCCATCCGACTAATCATGTGTGGATCCAAGTCTCTCATATCCATGAGCATGGCTGATATATCATATTTTACACTCTACAGAGGTTGTCCAGGTTTCCCCACGAGTCGTGATTTTCCCTGTTGCCGTGTCCGCGAAACACTTAACACACGCCAGTGATGTGTCGCCCGGAAAGTCACTACAAAGCCGTTACAAAGTTTCATCCAGTATGTGCATGCCTGCTAGGTTTCACCACCGTCAAAGTGGCATTCACACCACCCAGAAGCTCCCTTTTGCGCCTTGTAGTCTCCAGAAAGTTTTCACCCTTTCCTTCCACTACCCATCTCATACCACTAACCAAATAGTTCTGGCCTTTGCTGTCCCCACACAACCAGTCTTCCAATTGGCATGCACAGAACTGGAATCCACTAATTAATAGGCCAGGCCTGTCCCATACCAAGTCTCGTGGTTGGTACGATACTTCTTGGGTTGTCACTCCATGAACCGGTCCTTACATAGGTCACTTGAGCAAACACTAGACCAACAACATAACCATCATCATCAACAACACTACTTTGCTCAAGGCCTAAGGTTCCATGTTGCTATACCAATACCAGAATTTTCCAACTCATAGTTGCATAGTTCATTATTCATGTTTAACCATTAACCCTTCCATACCCTTGTGCAAAGCTAAGCATAACTACCCATCAAAACTACTACTGACAACTAGACGACAAGGAATATATTGAATAGGGTACTATAAGTAAATAGGATTCAAGATTAACAGCATGCATGTTTTAAAAGAATGCATTTGAAAAACTTGGATCAGAATGTTCAAGGACACTTGCCTCTTCCAACTTAGTGCTCAGACTCTTCAAATACTTGGTCCTGGAGATTGTCGAACTGCTCCTCGTCTGCTCTTGAAACATACCGCAAAAACACACAAAAAAACTAACTAATAATAGTACACCAATAGTAGCTTACATCTACGAAAAAGGTACTAAACAATAGTATACGCTGCTACAAACGCAGGAGCGCGAAAATTGCCTAAATCGGAGCTAGAATGAGAAAGATATGCTAAAAAAAAGTTTAAGGGTTATTCTAAAAAAGAAAAGGACCCATTTTGAATAAAACAGAAAGATCAGGGGCCTTTTTAAAAAAATAGAGGGACCTAAAAGTAATTTTAGAAAAGTTCAAGGACCTCAGTGTAAAAAGACAGGGCTCTTTTTTAATTATAAAGAAGTCCAGGGTCTAAATTCAGAAAAGTCTAGGGGCTTTATTGCAAAATTGACCTTTTTCCTGAATTAGAACAATCAGGAATAATGACTTGATAATGGTCTTGATGACGTGGCTGACACGTCGATGGTTTCGATGATGTGGCCGGCTGATGTGGACGATGATGTGGCTTAGGGCAGCTGACTAGATTAAGGAGGCCACGTGGCAACATGTGATTGGCTCAGGCGAAGGGGTATTTTGGATCTAATCGTGGCCATCTAACTCGGATCTGACGGCAGAGAAATTGGGGAGAAATTATCCAGCTGGCAGCGGGAGGGAACCCGCGGAGGCGGGCTCACCGGAGAGAGGTGGAGACCTTGTCGCTGAGCATGGATGATGACGGCGAGCGGTGCAAAATACTCGGGAGAGTGAGGGCTTTCCGTTTGATGGCTTACCGAGAGCGGCGCAGTCCGGGAAGGTGGTCGACGGCGAGAGGGGCAGCGGCGGCGCACGGTTGCACATCGAGGATGGAGCTCTAGTGGCCGGGATGCGATGAGGAGCGGCAGAATCGGCTCCTTGCGAGCACACGGTCCCGAATATGCGCTCAGAAGTGGCAGAGAGGCGGAGGATGCGATTTCTAGGGTTTTAACACTTGGTTGTGAAGACAGATGAAACGGGGAGGGGGCGGCATGCGCTTATATAGGCGGAAGAATGCGGGCGAGTCGAAGTGCAAGTTCTTTGGGATTCGGGCTCAGGGAGGGCAGCAGTGTCATGGCCGGCTTGATCTCCGCGCGGTGAGGCGGGGAATCTAGTCTGGGTTGGAGGAGGAAGACGGTGCAGGGCCCGCGCGTTAGCAGCATAGTGGTAGCAAGCGCGCGCAGGAGCGTGCTGGCTTCGGCCAGGGGCGGAGATGGGCCAGGAAGGCTTCAGCCCACGCAGGTGGGGAGGCGGGAGAAAAGAAGTGAAGTGCGAGGCGGGCTCAGCCCAGGAGAGAAAAAAACGGGGTGGGCCACCGGGAAAAGAGGGAAAAAGAGAAAGGAGGAGAGATTCGGCCCAGGAGGGAAAAATGATTTTTCTTTTAAAGAACCCTTTTCAAATCTTTTCCAAAATTAAACGACGCACCTTGAGGTTTTCAAAAATTCATGTCCACACATAAAACTCTAGTGCATCTACTCCAGCATGAATGCAACACAAAAATATAACCTAGGGCAAAATTCAATTTATTTTTAGAAAATAGCTTTTACCCTAATCTGTTGATTTAAATCCGAATAAAATTCTAGCAAAATTTTAGGGAATTAAAAACCAGGGTGTTACACAACTTCCCTCTGACTTGAAAGTGTTGTATCCCTTTGAGAGGAGACACCTTGAGGTAAACGAAATCTCCAATGGCAAACACCAGTTCTCGTTGGCGACAATCTACATAGCCCTTTTGACGAATTTGAGCTATGAGAAGATATTTGCGAATGGTCTTGACATGTTCTTTAGCCTCTTTGACCAAATCCAGGTCCAAGAAAGATCTTTCGTCGGACTCAGATCAATTCAAAGGCATTTGACATCTTTTTCCATAGAGAGCTTCAAACGGAGCCATTTAGATACTGGATTTGTAACTATTGTTATAAGAAAACTCTGCGAATGGCAAGTAAAGCTCCCACCTCTTGCCATATGTGAGTGCACAAGCCCTTAGCATATCTTCCAGAGTTTGATTTACTCTCTCAGTTTTGTCTCTGGTTTGGGGATGGAAAGCTGTACTATGGAATAGTTCGGGTCCCATAGCTTCTTGGAGGCTTCTCCAAAAGTGAGAGGTGAACTGAGTGCCTAGATAGGAAATGATCTTCTTCGGAATTCTGTGACGACAATCAATTCATGAGGGATATAACTCAGCATAGTCCTTGGCACTATATTGAGTGTTCACATGACAAAAATGTGCAGATTTTGTGAAACGATCCATGATGACCCAAATGGAGTCATAGCCTTGAAGAGTCTTGGGTAAACCAATGAAAAACTCCATGTCAATCTCCTCCCATTTCCATGAAGGAACATGCAATGGTTGCAGCATACCAGCCGATTTGAGATGATAAATCTTCACATGCTGATAGACATCACATTCCGACACATAGTAAGAAATTTCCTGCTTCATGCGAGTCGACCAAAAACTTTGCTTGAGATCTTGATACATCTTGGTGCTTCCGGGATGGATGGATAGCAGAGATTCGTGAGCTTCATACAATATCTTCATTCTCAGCTCAGAAACCTTAGGAACTACTAGACGTGTTCTGAATCACAAGGTACCTTGATCATCCACAGTAAAGCATTTAGCTTGCCCCTCCTTGATCTTGTTATGAATTCTTCGCATGCCTTTGTCTTTCTTCCAGGCTTCTTTAATTTGGTCGAGGAGGGTGGATTTTATCTCCAGATTGGAAAGGAATCCCTCTGGGACCATCTCGAGTCCAAGCCTTTAGAAATCATCACAAAGTGTGGTATCTCTAGGCTGAAGTGAGAGACAATTGCATCGGATCTTTTGACTCAGGGCATCGGTGATAACATTCGCCTTGTTAGGATGATAATGAACTTCCAACTCGTAGTCTTTGATTAGTTTAAGCCATCTCCTCTATATCATATTCAAATGGACTTGAGTGAATATGTACTTGTGACTCTTGTGATCCGTGTAAACATGGCAAAGATTGCCTAGCAGGTAGTGACACCAAAGTTTTAGAGCATGCACAACTGCCGCAAGCTCTAAGTCATGAGTTGGATAATTCTCCTCATGCCACTTCAATTGGCGTGAAGCATAGGCAACTACTCAGCCTTCTTGCATGAGGACACATCTGAGGCCTATGTGAGAAGCATCGCAATAGATGTCAAAACCCTTGTTCATATCAGGTTAAGCAAGAATAGGAGCGGTCGTAAGTAGATTCTTCAAGGTTTTAAAAGTTGCCTCGCATTTATTGGACCACTTGAAAATACTTTCTTTCTTCGGCAGCTCAGTCATGGGATGGGAAATCTTAGAGAAGTTTCGATGAACCGGCAGTAGTAACTCAGAAACAGGTAGTGGTTGCAGCATACTAGTCGGTTTGAGATGATCAATCTTCACTTGCTGACATACATCACATTCCAACACATAGTGAGAAATTTCCTGCTTCATGTGAGTCGACCAAAAACTTTGACAAATGATCCACGATGACCCAAATGGAGTCATAGCCTTGAGGAGTCTTGGGAAAACCCATGACAAAATCCATGCCGATCTCCTCCCATTTCCATGAAGGAACAGGCAATGGTGGCAGCATACTAGCTGGTTTGAGATGATCAATCTTCACATGCTGACAGACATCACATTCCGACACATAGTGAGAAATTTCCTGCTTCATGCGAGTCGACCAAAAACTTTGCTTGAGATCTTGATACATCTTGGTGCTTCCGAGATGGATGGATAGCAGAGATACTTGAGCTTCATACAATATCTTCTTTCTCAGCTTAGAAATCTTAGGAACTAATAGACGTGTTCCGAATCACAAGGTACCTTGATCATCCATGGTAAAGCATTTAGCTTGCCCCTCCTTGATCTTGTCACGAATTCTTCGCTTGCCTTTGTCTTTCTTCTGGGCTTCTTTAATTTGGTCGAGGAGGGTGGATTTTATCTCCAGATTGGAAAGGAATCCCTCCGGGACCATCTCGAGTCCAAGCCTTTAGAAATCATCACAAAGTGTGGTATCTCTAGGCTAAAGCGAGAGATAATTGCATCGAGTCTTTCGACTTAGGGCATCAGCGACGACATTCGCCTTGTCGGAATGGTAATGAACTTTCAACTCATAGTCTTTGATCGGTTCAAGCCATCTCCTCTATCTCATATTTAGATCGACTTGAGTGAATATGTACTTGTGAATCTTGTGATCTGTGTAAACAAGTCAAAGATTGCCTAGCACTTAGTGATGCCAAAGTTTTGGAGCGTGCACAACTGTCGTAAGCTCTAAGTCATGAGTTGGATAATTCTCCTCATGCCACTTCAATTGGCATGAAGCGTAGGCAACTACTCGGCCTTCTTACATGAGGACACATCCGAGGCCTATGAGAGAAGCATTGCAATAGACACCAAAAACCTCGTTCATATCATGTTGAGCAAGAACAGGAGCGGTCGTTAGCAGATTTTTCAAAGTTTGAAAAGCTGCCTTTCATTCGTTGATCCACTTGAAAATATTTTCTTTCTTTGGCAGCTCAGTAATGGGCTTGGAAATCTTGGAGAAGTTCTTGTTGAACCGGCGGTAGTAACCCGCAAGTCCAAGAAAACTCCAGATGTTGGTTACACTCTTGGGTTGAACCCAATTGAGAACCTCTTGCACCTTGCTCGGGTCAACAACAACTCCATTTTTAGATAGGACATGACTCAGGAAAGCGACTTCTTTGAGCCAAAACTCACATTTGCTAAACTTTGGCATGGAGACGATGATCCCAAAGTCATCCAAGAACAACCCGAAGATGCTCTGCATGTTCTTCTTCAGTCTTGGAATTGATGAGAATATCATTGATGATGATTACTACAAAGGAATTCAGCTCTTCCATGAAAACCGTGTTCATTAGGAACATTGTTGGAGCAAGAGTTCGTCTTTCCCCACAAGTACGGCAAGAGTTTCTTCTAAAAAAGAGACTCAAGCTTGGAGACGAAGTTTGAGAAGAAGGAACACCACAAATGTATTGATAGCAGAAAAATGGTTCGATTTAGGGGAGTATCACAACGTGGTTTTACACTTGGGCACTTTTCTGTACTCCGTGTTGCCTTGAGCATTTTCCTTCTGACCTCCTCTTCCCCAGATGACCATGACCCCCTATCTATAGGGTGGTACATAGCTTAGTGTCCAAGTTATCACGATGTACAATTATCTAGGACCTGTCCGAGTTACTGGGAGTTATCCCGGATAAATATTATTTACCATGCATAGAGGATAAATATCTACCATAGTAACTATTGTGGTGCCTACACCCAGAGGGGTGAGCTGGTCGCCAACTGTGGCTTGGCACCGCGCTATCAGGGGTGTCAGATAACCTCCATCGTACTTGGGTGTTAGGGCGGCATCCACTAACCTAGGTATTTAATGCCGGTCACTTCGTTGCAGGCAAAGGATGACTAGCGTTCCCCTTATGGCTGATGTTTCTTGAGACTTAGTGACTCACCCTGTAACATTTGGGAAGCCTTCTTGAGCCCTGGAGATGGGGGCTTTAGGGGAGGCATGGCTCCGGGAGATGGAGGTTTCGGGAGGCATGGCTCTATGAGATGGAGGCTTCGGGAGGCATGGCTCCATGGGCATGGGTTAGCTAAGCCATTGAGCCGTCGGGGGTCCTTAACAACAACCCCCAACAGTAGCCCCTCACGAGGGCGACCAGCGGAGCAGTCGGGCCCGTGGTTCTTTCGGAGCAGGGCCTCTGGCGGTCCCTGGCTTTGTTGTTGATGGTTCCTGGTCCCTAGTATCGCTTGGCTGGTCTTGGAGGATTCGATCCACTTGATCTAGACTGTTCGTTTGATGACATTAGTGATAAGGGGTATTCAATGCGCCTTGTGAAGAAAGACTTGATTACGTCCTGTCAGGTGAACGTGGGACATAGGTGTCTTGTGCTTGGGGGTTGCGGGGGACGGTTCCGCTCCCCCATGATCGTGGCCTGGCAGGCAAACAGACAGGGCATGCGCCCGCTTTTCTGTGGGAGGTAATCTCTCCCTTACCTATATAAGGAGAGGGATTAACCTGAACGACCTTTTTGCCTGTGCCTCATTCTCGTCTACCCTTTGTCTCTAGTTGTTTTTGCTTTGTGCGTGCGTCTATTGGTTGCTGTTCTTCTTTCTTTCTTACCGTCCAGTGCCCTTTGCCATCCTCTTACAATCCGTATGGCTAGCTTGAGTGTCCTGGGCAAAGCAGGAACTTAGGCGGTGAGCGAAGCCGCCGGTGGCGGTGGCGGGGGGGTCCTCAGGTGGTTCTGGTTGCCGAGCACATCTCACGCCGCATTGTCTTGACGCAGCGACGAGAGGAGGGCGTGTATGCGCCTCCGTCGATGAAAGCGATGGTGTGCTCGGGCTCTTGGAACCCGAGCTCTTGGTTCTCGAGGGCGGCTTTGTCATCGCCACCCCTGCGGCGCTCCTCGCGCTCCTTCTGGTGCCGCTCGACTAGCCCTTTGATCGACCGGCACTCAGTGAGGTCATGCCAGTCAATTTTGTGGATCTCACACCACTTTCCTGGTTCGGGCCTCGCGGGAGCGGGCTTCTTGTTGACAGCCACCCGGCGTGCCGGCCTGCGGGCAAGGCCCTCCGCCGGCATGACAGGGGCAGCGTCGTGATTCCTTCTCTTTTTATTTTCCCACCTTTCAGAGCGAGAAGGACCTGCCTTGTCGGCAACGGGTTGCTTAGGGCACGGGACGTGCCACGCCCGAGCCTCCGTCGCCTTGGCGTACTTGTCGGCGCAAAGAGTTCCGTGGTGGTTTCGACCTCATGCGTACCTAGATTTTCAAGCATCCGCTCGTCGCGGACGCCCTGCCGCAATGCGACGATGATGGCATGGGGGTAATCCGCGGGATGGTGTTGTGGACTTGGCTGAAGCACTGTATGAAGCACCTCAGTGTCTCCCCCTCTTGTTGCTTCACAGCATGGAGGTCGCACTCCAAGATGAGGCGCGTGAAAGTGCCCTGAAAATTGGCCACGAATTGGTGGCACAGATCATCCCAGGAACTAATAGATCCTGGGGGTAAATTCATAAGCTAGGAGCGGGCAGAGCCCGTCAAGGCTACGTGAAAGTAATTGGCCATAACCTTTTCACTGCCGCTTGCCGCTTGGATGGCGGTGGTGTATATCTGGAGGAACTCGATGGGGTTGATGGACCCGTCGTACTTCTCCGGTAGTTCTGGCCGGAACTTAGTGGGCCAGTTGACCCGACGGAGCTCGCTGATGAACACGTGACAGCCGGTGCCGTATCCCGCGGTGCGAGCAGTGCCCTTGGGGGGCGAACGCCAACGCGCCGGGGAACCCTGGCGGTCACGGGCCGGCATAGAGGAAGCCTGGTCCTCTGCCTTGGCCTCCTGCTGGGACTCCCGGTGGCGCGCAAGGGTGACGTGTGCATCCTCGATGGCCCTCTGCTCATTGAGGTGTAAGCGAAGGTCCTGAGCTCCTGTTGTGGCCATGGGGCGGCACTCCGCCTAGAGGCCCCTCGGCCGGTTCTGCCGCCACCCGAAGATGGACCGGCTTTGGTTGTGCCACGGGGGGAGGTGGCACGGGAGCTTTCGGCCAGCACTTGCCAGCGAGCTGAGCCCACCGGGGTGACCACCTCCTGCAGCCAACAGCCTTCTGGGGTTCCCCCCGCTGCCTGGACAGGCGGGTGCCTGAGGAGTGCTTGCGCCGCAAGCAAAGCGCTCCAGGGCTGGCGTCACCGAAGGCGAGCCTACACCGTAACGGTACCTGGCGCTGTCCGGACGTATATCTTGCGTCAGGGGTGTTTGCTGCTTGCTAAGGGTTAGGCGGCCCGCCTACAACGGCGGCGGTGGCCCTGCTACGCCCAGCGCTGTTGTCCTTGATGGAGGGGGCGCCGTACAGGCCGACCGCCACTGCTGCTAAGGAACAGCAGAAACCAGAGCCTCCTGAGCGACGGGCTCCACCACTTTGCTCGATTTGGAGCCGGTGCGTTGAAGACGATGTCTGCCTGCCATCTTTCCTGCAGAAATTAAGGCGGATTTAGAGATGCAACCTCCCTACATAGCGCGCCAGCTGTCGGAGGATGAACTCCTCAAGCGGGGATCCGGAGGAACCCCCTTTGAGATTCGGTTGGGGGGGATGATTCTGAATCTACCTCGTACGTGAATTAATGAGAGTAAATGAGATGTAGGCGGGACGGACGATCGACTGCTAGTGGGAGTAAATGCACGAGGGATTTTTAGACAGGTTCGGGCCGCACGGAGCGTAATACCCTACTCCTGTGTGTATGTTATAAATTCTCTGGGAATGACTCTCTGTGGATCTCTTGTGTTACAAGGATTTCTGTCTAAGTCTAGAGCTTCGGTCTTGGAGAACCTCTGCTCGGCTTCGAGCTTCGTGTGTCCTATCTTCGTTAGCTTGTCTTCTTGTCTTCGTCTGTCTTCAGACTCTACCTTTCTCTTCCGGGGTGCGCTCCCCATTTTATATCCCGTCGGGGAGGCTTGGTGTGCCCAGAAAGGAGGGCACGAGTCCCCATGATCCATAAATGAAAAGCAACCATCATACAGGGGGTTGAAAATACGTCCCCGACCGATCCTGTCGTCATCATGCCACTTCTTAGCGGGTGCAGTAGGGGGGCCCACCGGGCAGCCACCGAGCAACCCCGTGTGCCCGCCTGGTCAGAGCAAGCCTGACACAGCAGGGCGGCAGGCAATATGCCTTGAGCCCAGTGATGATATCTCCAAGCCGCGCAGGATGATGTGCGGTGGCAGGGACTGACAACAGGCATGTGGGGAGTGGTTGGAAGTGACAGGCCACGGTCCCTCTTAAATGCAGCATCAAGCCTCTCACCAATTGACACCTCACCACTGAGCCCTTGTGGGGTCCACCGGCAAGGGGCTTCTCAGGTCCTCGGGGAACTCTGGGTGCTCGGGGATTACTATTCATAGCCCCGAGCGCCCTCTCCCGGATATGACTTCTCGGGACCTCGGGGAACTCGGGTGCTCGGGGACTACTGTTCGTAGCCCCGAGCGCCCTCTCCTGGAACTGTCTTCTTGGGACTCAGGGAACTCGGGTGTTGGGAGACTACTGTTCATGGCCAGGAGCGCCCTCTCTCGGAACTACCTTCTCGGGTCCTCGGGGAACTCGGGTACTCGGGAACCACTGTTCATGGCCCCGAGCACCCCTCCCGGAACTGGGTCTTCTCAAACCTCGGGAGATAGTCCACGAGGGAAAGCGCCATGTGGCAACCAGATGTCCTGGCCTCGGGACTCGGGGACCCCTGGTTCCCATGTCACTGACAGGCGGAGATCGCAAAGGTGATCCTGGACCCACCTACTCATGCAGAGTGGGAGGCGGATGGCTCTGGCACAGGGCTAGGAGTGGTACAACAGCATTTGCTTTTATCTTGGAGTGGAGGCTCCGGTGTGGCAGGATCTGTCGAAGCCTAAGGCTGCTGGGAAACAAGTGTGCGTTGCTCCTGCAATCCACGTGAGGCCACTCTGGGCCTGACGGCATTCTGTCTCTGTAGGTTCGCATACTGGCTCGACGATTGAGTCATTCGAGGAGCCGCTGCACCGCAGGAAGCATCCGAGGCGGGTCGGGTGCGCCGGCGATCCGTCCAGATGTGAGGGTCAGCTTGGTGGTGTTGACTAGAGGAAGGACCTGGCCTCGCCGGATATTGCTGGCCACGGCTGGAGTTGGAGAGGAGGTGTGGCCTCCGTGGAATATGATTTTGGGTTTGCTGGTTAGGATGTTGAGGACGTTACGGGCCCTTCTATGAGAGGGTTTGAGCCACTTGGTGAGGCGTTGTTACTTCATTAGCTATATCCTATTTTGGTCATGCACTGGGATCTTGATTTGTGTTTCTTGGCATTTTGCAGCGACCATCGAGGTGGATGTGTCTTTGACTCCTCCCCCATAGGTTTCGGAGCCTCAACAGGGGTCGAAGACTCCTCCGGATGTGCTCCTGAAGGTCGCCCCGGGGGACGGCGACCTCATTTCCGTGGAGCCCCGAGCTGGTTGGTGACTTGGCCCTTGCAGCCGGTGCTAGGGCACTGCACCCTCTGCCAGGGCTCCCTTCACGGCGGCTGAGGGGGCCCTGGCCTTGGGGTTTTGACTTTGGATGACTTCGCGCTACGCCCGGAGGCATCAAGGGCCTTAGTTGCGGCCACCTCCCTTCTCCGGAGTGGAGGGGTCAAGCGATCATTGACCCAACATCCTTTGGGGGAAGTGGAGATGCTCTAGTTGAGGTGGCCCTGCAAGTCGGTAGTTTGAGTCATGATTTGCCGAGTTCGGTGTCGGGTTCTGAGTAGCTCATCTAGTCCTTTTTCTTTTTTTGTTGTGCCTTGTAGCAAGTAATTTTGACGAGGTCATTGGGAGATGGGGGGCGCCAGGCCTTGGCCGCGGCTCATGACGAGGTTGAAGACCTTCGTCAGGCCTTGGAGGAGGCCTGGAAGCTGATGGAGTCTTCTTAGGGTCGCCTTCAGGGGGAGACGGTGCTCCGCGAGTGTGTGGAGGGTCTCCGGCGGGAGGAGGCTTTGAAGTGGGAGCGAACGGAGGCTGAGCGCAGAAGACTGTTGAAAATCTCCAGGAAGTGAGGGAGTTCGCTGATACGGCCAACATAGCCCGTGTGTTGACTAAAGGCGATGTTGAGACCCTTCGGGCTGCGGTGGATGAGGTGCAGCGAGAGCTGAAGGAGGCTTAGGCATCGAAGGCGACACTACGCTTGGAGTGCCAGTAGTTAGCTGCTCTTGCATTGGATGTTGCTCGGATCACGTCCGATGCTATGAGTGGCCTTGGGGCTAGGTGTCTGCCGCTACCATCTGGCTCAAAGGCGTTCACTATGCTATTCTTTTGGCTTCTATCCGCAACAAAAGTCATGGTTAGGGCCACAAAGAACTACGTGAGGTCCAGCGCATGCATGGCCGCGGTCCTCCAGCTGACCCTGCTGCACCAACCGGGGGTTGGTCCCTTCGAGGTACTAGAGCAGCAAGTACCAGACTCCGTGGTCAAGGGTTTTCGGTCAGAGGCACCTTCGACGGAGGTTCTCGTGGCTCTGGAGAACTTCCACCATAACTTATGGGCGAGGCATGGTTGTAGCATGACAATGCGCTATATGGCGGGTCAAGTGACTCCAGCCGCCCTGGGGGTTCTTCACCCGGGTTCTTCGTCGGGAGGTCTGGTCCTTCATCCGGAGCCTGCAAGCGCACCGCAGTCCTCTGAAGGCCCTTCACTTCGCGCCGTTGCTCCGTAGGAGTGGTCTTTGCTTGTGGATGCGCCGAAGGTGTAGCTTTGTAGTAGTCTGTGCATTTCTTGCTTTCTTTTCTTTTCAAAGAGGGTCAAAGTCTTAGTATGTCGACTACCCCCCCTCCTTCTTTGTTGGATTGTGATCTGAATTTTTGTTGGGCCATACAAGGGACGCCTTCGGCCCATGTTCTGGAACAGTCCATATTAGACTTGAATCGTATGTGTCCACCCCTATAAATATATCTAGTAAGCTGCAAGGAGAGCTGAGAAACTCATTGTAATCCCCTGCATTGTAAACATCCCTGATATAGTGAAGATCGCCGATTGGCGCCCGTGGTTTTTTCGTGTAAGGGTTTTTCATGTAAAAATCATATCTCGTGTTCGATCCTGTCGTGCTTGTTTTCTTACAAGTGGTACCAGAGCTGGCTTGGATCTACATGAGATTACAAGAAAAAAACGGATCTCTTCGTCTGCGAGTTCCTCCCGTCGCCGTACGATTTTCTCACCGGATTCGTCTCATCCTCGACACTTCCAATATGCCTCTCCCAGTTTTTTTCTTTCTTTCCCCTTCTCATTTTCGGTCGACGGAAGGACAGGTCTCTCGAGAGACGATTCGTGGGTGGTATCCGACGATCGACGGGCGATTGGGATATTCCTCGATGATTCTTCACGATTGTAGGTGGTGGACGTTAGCTCTAAGCTAATTGCAAAAAAAAAGTTGCCTACCCATCAAGTGAAAGGAAGATCAAAGTCTTGAGGTGACATCTAGCTACCTACCCATCACTTGAAATGAAAAAAAAATCAAATTTTGCTACGTGCACCCGTGGAAAGGTACTAGGAGATTGGTTTCTATTGTGATTGCTGCACGTACACGAAGTGTACTAGGATTTCTGCAGTTTATTGCTTTGTGCACACAGGGCTGTATCAGAGGGCTGCAGCCTATTTTGTTGTTGATTATTCTTCGCCATGACTTCTTTGAAGAATGATATTTTGCTGCTAGACCGAAATACAAGGTTTTCTCTATGGCAAGTCAAGATGCGAGTTATTCTTGCGCATACTGATTTGGATGATACGCTTGATAATTTTGGAAAAAAAAAGATCAAAAGTCTTGGTTCGATGAAGAAAAGAGAAAGGATCATCAGGCTTGGTCACAAATTTATCTTCATTTATCAAATAATTTTTTTTCAGGAGGTTTTGCAAGAGAAAACCACTGCTGCTCTATGGTTAAAGCTAGAATCAATCTACATATCAAAGGATCTGACCAGCAAAATGCATTTGAAGATGAAGCTGTTCACGCACAAATTACAAGTGGGTGGTTCTGTGTTAAATCATATTTCGGTCTTTAAGGAGATCATTGCTGACCTATAGTCTATGGAGGTAAAATATGATGATGAGGACTTGAGTTTTATTCTTTTGTGCTCATTGCCCAGTTCTTTTGCAAATTTCAGAGATGCCATATTATACAGTCATGATACACTGACTTTGAAAGAAGTCTATGAGGCCTTGCATGCCAAGGAAAAGATGAAATAGATGGTGTCTATTGATAGCTCGACTTCTAATGGAGAAGGTTTGATTGTGCGTGGTAGGACAAAGGAAAAGAATTCGCATAATTGCCAAAGAGGTAGAAGTTCGAATGGTTACAGGGGTCGTTTGAAGTCCAGGGGCAAGGAAAAATTCTGCAGGTATTGCAAGAAAGATAATCATGATATATCTGAATGTTACAAGTTGAGGAATAAAGAAAAGAGGAAAGGTAAATCTAATGAAGAAGGTAAAATTTCTGTTGCTACTTCTGATAATAGTTCTGATAGAGAGACTCTCGTTGCTTGCTGGATGTGCTAGTAGTGGTGATGAATGGATTATTGACTCTATTGCGTCTTTCCATATATGCATATATATAGATTGGTTCACCACTTATAATTCTGTTCAAGATGCTAGTTTTGTTAGGATGGGTGATGAAAACCCACATCCAATTGTTGGAATTGGATCAATTATGATACAGATGCATGATGGCATTATTAGAACCTTGATAGATGTGAGGCACGTTCCAGGTATGAAAAGGAATCTTATATCTTTGACCACTCTTGATAATAAAGGGTATGATTGGTCAGGTGGAGATGGTATTTTAAAGGTGAAAATGTTTCCCTTATTGTAATGGAAGGTGATTTAAAGTCTGCCAATTTATATCATCTCTGAGACACTACAATCACAGGTGATGCTGCTATAAGTTCACATTCATTATCAGATTCTGATGATACTAATCTATGGCATATGCTAGTGAACTTGGTTTGACATAATTGAGCAAGAGAGGCCTTCTTGATGGACATAGCATCAGTAAGCTAAAATTTTGTGAGCATTGTATTTTTGGCAAGCATAAGAGGGTGAAATTCAACACTTCGGTTCATATAACAGAAGGTATTCTTGATTATGTGCATTCTGATTTATAGGGACCATCTAGGCCTTCACTAGGTGGTTCTCGTTATATGTTGACTATTATTGATGATTACTCTAGTAGAGTTTGGCCTTATTTCTTGAAGCATAAATCAGAAGCATTTAAAGCATTTAAAGAGTGGAAGGTTATGGTTGAAAGGCAAACTGAAAAAAAGGTAAAGAAACTTTGCACTGATAATGGGATGAAATTTTGTTCTGATGAATTTGATTCATATTGTAAGTCTGAAGGCATTGTAAAGCACTACACTGTTCCTGGTACTCCACAACAAAATGGTGTAGTTGAGCGAATGAACAGAACTATCATCTCAAGGGCCCATTGCATGTTGTCTAATGCAGGTATGCATAGGCGTTTTTGGGCTGAAGCTGTTTCCATTACTTGCTATCTGTTGGAGCAAGAGTTCATCTTGCCCCAGTAAGTACGGCGAGAGTTTCTTCTAAGCAAGATACTCAAGCTTGGAGATAAAGTTTAAGAGGAAGGAACACCACGAATATATTGATGGTAGAAAAAATGGATCGCTCTGGGGAGAGTATCACAGTGTGACTTGGTGTGTTTTCACCTTTGTGTCTTTTTTGCTATCTAGCTCGTCCTCCTCCGCCCAGATGAACATGGCCCCCTATTTATAGGGCCGTGTGTAGGTTGGTGTACAAGTTATCATAATGTACAAATATCTGGGATCTGACCGAATTACTGGGCCTTATCCCGGATAACTACTTTCTACTCGGTCGGTGGAGATAAATATCCACTGTGGTAACTATCATGGTGCCTGCCCCCTGGAGTGTGGTGAGCCGGTTGCCAATTTGCGGCCCGACGTCGCACTATCAGAGGTGTCAGGATAACCTCCATTACACCGGAGTGTCAGAGCGGCGTCTATTAGCCTAGGCTTTTAATGCGGTCACTTCCTTGCAGGCAAAGTACGACCGGTGCTCCCCTTCCTGCAGATCTTTCCTAAGGCCTGTTGACTCACCTTGTAGCCTTCGGGAAGACAGACCAAGCAACCTAAGGCGGGGGCCTAGGGAGGCATGGAACCGGGAGGTGAAAGCTTTGGGAAGCAGGAAGCAAGACTCCGGAAGGCCAGGGCTCCAGGAGGCAGAAGCTTTGGGGGACCGAGGCTTCGGGAGGTTGGGTTTTTGGGAGGCTGAGCCTTCAGGAGACCAAGCCAGCTAAGCCATGGGAAGGCTTCGCAGGTACAAAGGGGTACCGTGAAAGGATTTGATGACTTCGGAGGTCGAGCCTTTAACTGAGGGTCCAGGGATCAAGGCTCCGGAGGAACCTAGATGGTAATCTTCAACCATTATCCTCAGGCTGGTTTATTCCCCCCCCCCAACAGTACCCCTCATTCTCGGGCCCCGATGTTTCGGAGGGGGGAGAGGATGCAGAGAAAAAACCAACCCCAGCCTGGTACAACATCAAGGATGCTTGATGGCAATTCCCTGTCCTTTAAGAAGTTTTTTTGTTTAGAAAACATGGACGTCGATTGCGAGCCCAAGGCTGATGGCATACTGGTGGTGGCGGTCTGCCTTGGAGCTTGTTGGAGCTATGATCATTGACTAAAGGCCTAAGATACATATCTATATCGTTGCTAGGTTATTTCGGTCCTGATATCAAGATCAACAACATAATGTATTTTCGCTTGGTACAAAGCCAGGGTGGAAGGTTGTAGATCGACAATACAACAGGCTAGGTGCTATGTGAGTTACTCATGTTGCCGAATGGATTCATGCCATCTGTGCTCATAGCAAACCTAATACTTCTCAATTCTTCAGCGAACCAACCAAATGTGGAAGCAATGATTCGCCAGTG
Organism: Phragmites australis; assembly: GCF_958298935.1. Taxonomy (NCBI): domain Eukaryota; kingdom Viridiplantae; phylum Streptophyta; class Magnoliopsida; order Poales; family Poaceae; genus Phragmites; species Phragmites australis. Next base: position 19,868,257 of record NC_084944.1, on the reverse strand, counting down.
AGCAGAATCTACCGGTGGCGTACCATTGCGTCATTCTTACAACCCTCCTTATGCCAACGCACCAATTGAGCCTCCTTTCTATTGGCAAACAGATGCTTCAGATGGGGAATTACAGGAAAATACCACACTACCTTCCTAGGACCACCTTTACTTTTCTTGCCCTCGTCCCTGTCACCACCGTCATTTCTATGCTTATATCGATGGGTTCCACACACGGGGCATTGATCCAGCTCTGCATACATTCCACGAAACAAGATACAATCCTGCTTACATGCATGTATTTTTTCTATTTACAGTCCTAAAGGACAAATTATCTTCTTCGTGTCGTAGACGCCCTTAGGCACCAAGTTCCCCTTCGGTAGCATGTCCCTTAGCAGATCCACCGAAGCTTCGAAACTCTTGTCAATCCAACCATGGGTTGCCATCAGCTGTAGAAGCTTTAGTTTCCCAAATATCCGCGTGTACTTCTCCTTACAGTTGGGATAAAGGGGCGTCTTGAAATCCCGCACAAATTTCTGGACTTTAGCAAACTCACCATTGTTATAGTTGTCATGCTGCTCGACATCCCGTACCATCTGGTCCACAATCTCCACAAAATCCTTGAGATCATTATCATTCAAACATAATATGTCCTCATCCCTGAGATCATGATCTATTTCACCGGGTGTAAGTCTTTGATCCACACTGTTGGTATGGAGGGCCTGATCCATCTCTCCCTCGTTAAGGCCTTCTTCACCATGTTTGTTCCAACATGTATAATTCTCTTTAAGTCTATGCATGACCAAGTGTGCATAGATATTGTCTGGTTTCGGGAACTTCTTTTCATTCCTGCAGTCGCGACACGGACAATACATTGCCGCTTTACCACAATCTTACAAATCCGCCAAGGCAGCACTCACGAAATGCTTCACCCCGCTCAGGTACTCCGAACAAGTCCGGGTCTTGAGGTACACCCAACTTCCGTCCGTCATCTACAATTAATGTAAAAACATTCATTCTTCATTAACAGTGACCTTAATTTTGTGGTTAAGCACGCGATTAAAAATTCCCTACAAATACACTAAATCTGTGACATCTCGCGGTACATTGGGCAAATCTAATATCAAATATAACATAAATACAACTCACTTGTTCTAAGATTTTGGATAAACATGCAAAACAGTCGATTACAACTCAAAGCACAACAAATCTACCAATTAGGGTTTAGAGGACATGAAAGGAGGAGGAAAGGGGGAGATGCGAACCTTCAAAGACCTAGCACCAATTCAAACTTCAAATCAATAAGATATTGGAGAATACTAATGGAGCCATGAAAATTGCCAGCTACTGTGCGGCACCCGCACAGTGGCTAGCCAGCTCTTAAAACAGAGTTGAGTAATAGGTGACGGGTGATAAGGCTACCCATCACCTATTAAGAGTCATAAGTGATGAGTTGAATTATAACCCGTCACTTATAATTGGCCCAGGGAGAGCCATCATCTTTGTCAAGTTATAAGTGACGGGTCATAACATGACTCGTCACTTATTACTGTTGCAGGGTCATAACATGACTCGTCACTCAGTGAGATGAGATTGTCCACGGAGGATTTTTGGAAGATATTGGGAAAAATGGAACAAGGATTTGTCCAACCTTGAAATTCTTTAACATATTCTAATATGTTAAAAATACATTTTTCATCACTCAAAACAAATTCTTTTAAAACTCTAAAATTTTTGGAAAAGCTTTCAAATTTCAGGAAAAATATTATTTTATTATTTTAAAATGTTCACAACCCAAAATAGGAATTTTGAGGTGTGACAAACTACCCCCCTTAAAACAAATCTCGCCCCAAGATTTGGGTGGACTAGAGAGAGATAGATGGAAGAGTGGGAGCCTTAGGTTTTGTCTTGCAATCAGCTACCCCCATAAAAAATAATTTTTCTTAAGAAAACACCAAACAATGTTTACTACTGCGTTGTACACAAGGATGGAATTTTCACTCATTAATCAAAAGGACACCTACGTGAGTGGAGTATATTAGTTGTTTAGGAGAAACTTCAGCATCGAACCTTTATTTTCAGTGGCATACCTTCATCAACAGCGACGAACCTTCAACTTCAGCAGCAGGGGTTCCAAACATCCATTCTAAGTAGGGTTACATTCCTACAGTTGATATATAGCTCTGATACCACTTATCACGCCCAATTTTTAAGAATAATAACCAGGTGCATTCCACATGTATGCCAGGATCAGTTTTATCATATATGCGATGACATATAAGTGATATACAGTTCTATATCGAACAAAACAACTTTATTGAAATAAAGAGTAGAGTTTACAAGATAACGACGGAAGAACAGAAGAGGACTTCTATGGATCTTCTAGGCACACCACAGGCAATCGACTGGCGGCAACGCGACTTAGAACGCTTGATCTCCTTGTAGTCTTCTCCAACTGAGCAAAATTTATTATTGAAAATAGCAATTGTAAGTACATATCGTATTCTGCAAGTGTGGGAAAGTATGACATGAGGCTAATATCAAGAATGGCTTAACTCAAGGGTTTGTTTGCATAAATCCCATTTTAGTAGTAAAACAATTATAAAAGCAATATATTTACTATGTGAAAGATCTTTTAAAACTTGAGCCAAGGTTCCAACCACCTTGATCCTCATCTGAGGTTTCATCCACCTCTATCCAAAAACCTAAGGTTGAATCACAGTTCTCACCACTGCGATCCACCCGAACCAACCAAAGATCATCCAAACCATCAAAAACCACCCGAGTAATCATGTGAGGGGTCCATGCCGCTCATAACCGTGAGCACGGCTGAATATTCAGTTTTCACTCCATAGTGGTTGTACAGTTTACACACAAGATGTGTCTTCCTATTTTGTCGAGTATCTGTTGACCGATAGATGACTCTTACACACTTTTGAGGTGTGCGCTAGGAATCCACTGCAAAGCCTTTCCAACGCCTCTCTCAGCACGTGTCAATCCGCTGAGGTTTCACCACCGTACATAAGTGGAGTACACCGTCCACCCCGGAAGACCCTTCTTGCACCTTACGGTTCCAGGAAGTACACCCTTCCATTTTCGTACCACCAAATGGTCTTCACAATGCTGAGAGGATAGCGAATATCTTGGCTAGGCCCGTCCCATAGTAGGATTGTGGTTGTACAATTTTCATGGGTGGTCGCTCCATGAACCGGTCTTTAATATGGTCTAAGCAAGACCGCTATCAACCAATACAGGGAGGTAACCAATATCCGACAAAGCCCACAATCTGCCTGGAACACATTCACAGGCCATCCATCATGCCACACTTTTCCAGACCCTAATTTCCATGAGTCTAAGCATCTTTACCAAGGTTATCGGCATGCATTATTAAACAAAACATCATTTGCCTATTCTACCCATGAGTAAGCGACACTAAGCATTTTCTACCCAAACTATGATCATCATTCTGTAGCTACAAGGAAAATTCTGGAAAACTAGTAAACCCTATTCATGGGATGTCATGTTTGATGAGCATGCAATTTGTAAAGCAAAACTTTATAGAAGTAGGCACAAAATGTTCAAGAACACTTGACATCATAATGTTGCACAGTTATCTTGAATTGTTGCTCCTGGAGATCCTCATACTACTTCAGAACATAGTTGTCTACTCATAGGAACAACTGACAAAATAGAAAACATAAAAAACTAAGAACAGTACATCAAATAGAGGTATCACATCATAAGAAAATGCTATGGTTGGATATGGTATGAGATTTAGGTGAATTCATAGGGTGTTGTTTGGATTTGAATGAAATTCCCTGAACAAGATTTGAATAGATGAATTCTATTTGATTAATAAGAGCTCGAACAGAATAGATGAATTAACTATAGAAGGCAGGGGCTACATGTAAACATCCTAAACATGAGATGAGGATAGAAATAAAAGAGAGAAAGCGAGGGGGTTACTTGCAATTGGGCATACCAACAGAGAAGATAGAGAGAGCGGAACAGGCCGATGGCTGGCGATGGGCTCTCGGTGTCGCCGGCAATGGAGGACACATGCGATGGCAGTCACTGATGTTGATGTCAAGCAGTAGTGAGTTTCAACAAATTGAGGAGAGCATGGTGTAGAATGCAAGAAGGCAAGCTCGGTTTTATGGTTGATCTTCGCAGAGGAGTCTTGAGATAGCAGCAAAACAACGATGAATGTTCCTAGGTTCGGAGGTGGCATAGCATAGACACAGGGAAGAAGACGCTCATGTTCCCAGAGGTAGATTATGAATTTAAGGAAAGTACTTGAACACAGAGCTTCACATGTATAAGGAACACAATGCTAGGGTGGAGGTTTGGATAGAAATTCACCTGATAAGGAGATTGATTGGTTGTAACTTTTGGCAAGATTGTGCAACGACATTGGAAGTTAGGATTACGTTCTTGGTGGCGTCGCTACAGATCCTAGGGAACCCTCATAGAAGATGTGATGTAACACACCATGACGCATCAAAAGCACTATTGGATTGACTGGAACGCGAATGAATTCCGAGTGCACGTGCCGAACACACCCAGATAAGGGGGCAGCGATGTAGCGACCAGAAAATCGTTGGCATTGATGCTCTTCTGGCCAAACCGCTTTTAGAGATTGTAGAGGACCACTAGGGGCACATCTCAGTGAAAGGGAGCGGTGATTGGAGCTACAGTGAAAGGGATTGGTGATTGGAGCTACGCGCAGAATTCTAGACCAGGGCAACGGCACGACGATCGTGATCCCAACTTGTCGGTGATTCTAATAGCCGAATGGTTTGGTGAGGGAATGTGGGACATCTAGGGGTATGATTTGGTCAAAGGTCATGGTGATTTGATCTATGATCGGTCGGGGAATGACGATGCAATTCGGCGGCCGTGTGGCTGTCTGCGACGACGACGACCGTGGTAACGCAGATCATGCTTTGGCCGGGCTCAGGGTTCGGTTAGGGATAAAAAATGGCATCCATACAAGGGAAAATAGGAGGGGAAAGGACTGGTCCGAGTCCTCACCTTGCTGCGACGATCGGTGATGAAGAATTCGCGGAGACGACGATGGCACTGGCGACGGTGGCACGACAGCGCAGATCCCAATGGTATCTTTGCTCTTCTGGCCAAACGGGTTTTGGGTCATGGTGAGGGACGATCTGGGGCACATCTTGGTGAAAGATGAAGGTTTTTACCTGGACAGATCACCGAGAACGTGGATGCCAACTGAAGACGACAAGGCTGGACGTGACTTGCGGAGAGAACGGTGAACCATGGTAGCAGCCTGGTGGTGTGGTGGAGTGGTGGCATGAAGCTTGCAGCAACATAGAGGGCTCCTTTTATATGCGCAGGGAGGGAGAAGAATGGCCAGGCCACAAAGAAAAAACGGCCGGTCGGAGTTAAGGCTGTCGATTTTGGAATTTATTGGGGAGGGGAAACGGCCAGCTCAGGTTAAGGACGATAACTTCACTGTCATAACTCAAAATTGGACTTTTCTAGACTCTATCTTGTAGTACTAGAAAAGACCTACAACTTTGGTATTCATTGAAACTTCTGAAAACTCCATCTTTATTTCAAAAAATACGTAACAAGAGGAACTGTTTGAATTTTGTCCAATCTATACAGCACTAATTTCGGTGGCCATAACTCCTAGCTCCATTATCCAAATAGGGACTTACATAGGTGCAAATCGAAGCTCTCGACGAGACCTATAACTTTCGTATTGTCAAGATTTGCATTTGAGGCTGTCTTGAACTTAGAATCTTAATAAGAAGGCGAGGTTGGTGACGAGGAGTAACTGATAGCCAGCTTCAATTGTCATTATAGCCATTAAAGCAGCGGTTTCCACTCTGAATTTCTGGGAATTGAAACAGGATGGAGTGACCACCAGTTTTTCTTACTTTATGGATGTCCAAGAATTTTGATTGAGCACTTGCTCGAGCTTAGTTGACTGGCCATGATTGCCATACGAATGGATGATGACGATTGGAGGTGGATGGAAATGAGCAGGTATATGCACATGCAAGACAGCTGGTTTGGGCTGGCTTTAGCCCACATGTGAGCCGTTCTGCACTCCTTCTAGCAATCCAACATGATGCAATGTTGATGGCAAGTTGCTGGTTTGGAGCCACAGGTTGGAAAGAAAAACATTGAGGAAAGGCAGTGCACGTTAGGTTAGATCAAAAGGACATGAGATGAGATTGTCTATGAAGGATTTTTGGATGATATTGGGAAAAATGGAACAAAGATTTGTCTAACCTTGAAATTCCTTAACCTATTCTAATATTTTAAAAATATATTTTTCATCACTCAATACAAATTCTTTTTAAACTCTAAATTTTTTGAAAAAGCTTTCAAATTTTAGGAAAAATATTATTTATTATTTTAAAATGCTCACGATCCAAAATAGGAATTTTGGGGTGTGACAAAACTACACCAAACTACGTCAGTTAGGCTCGATAAATTAGATTCGGTCAGTTTTCTCGCCTCTAGCTCGAGGAGCTATTCAAAATCAACTATACTCGACTTTTATTAATATTTGGCTTAATGAGCTGAGCTAGCTGTGATCAAACCGGACGCTGCTAATTCACGCGCGCATGAGCTGGTAAACTCGTGCCCCCTTCCGTTAGCCCCTCCTTTTCTTTTTTGGAATTTTTTTCCTCATCTTTCTATTTTTAGAAAATTTTCTAAAATACTTTTTTGTCAAAACTTTTGACAAAAGGTTTAGCTCAAACTTTTGAGAAAAAAGTTAACGAGAAAAAGTTTTGAGAAAAAAATTAGCTCAAACTTTTGTATCGGGACACTAGTAGGTTCTGTGGGTCGTCTCGGTCGGACACGTGACTTGGGCTGCTAGCACGCGCCCGTGGAACAGGATTTTCAGATCAAGCCTCCATTGAAGCGTGTGTAGCTACCCGTGATCAAGCTGAAACTAAAGTGTATTTAGTTAACGAGCCGAGGTGGAGTAGTGGCTCACTAGAGTTTACACGAGCTACCCATGATCAAATAGAAACTAAAACGTGTTTAGCTTAACAAGCCAAGGTGGAGTAGTGGCACTCTAGAGTTTACACGAGCTACGCGTGATCAAGCTGAAACTAAAGCGTGTTTAGATTATCGAGCTGAGCCAGAGTAGTGGCACACTAGAGTCTACACGAGCTAGCCAAAACTAAGGGTGCGTTTGGTAGGGATTCAGATTCTGCTAGAAATGTTTCGATTCCAAATTCTTTCTGAAAATGTTTCTTTGGTGAATCAGAATCACCACAGAAATTTGCCCTTATCCTGATTTGTTTTTCAGTAAGTATTTTAATGAGCAATTGACCATCTTACACGTGGGACCTATGGTCCATCAACTTAACCAACAAATCGTGTGCAGCTTATTGAGCCGAGATGGAGTAGTGGTACGTACACTAGAGTTTACACGAGCTACCCATGATCAAGCCGAAACTAAAGCGTGTTTAGCTTAACGAGCCGAGATGGATTAGTGGTACATACACTAGAGTTTACATGAGCTACCCGTGATCAAGCTGAAACTAAAGCATGTTGAGCTTATTGAGCCGAGATGGAGTAGTGGTACACTAGAGTCACGAGCTGAGTATATATTGAAAGTGTGGCCAGTACAACTTGCAGAGGCCCCGATCCAACATGAACATCCACACTAACCATGATCAAGTCAGCCTCCACTAAAGCGTGTTTAGCTTAAGGAGCCTAGCTGAAGTAGTGGTTCACTAGAGTTTACACGAGCTGAGCATATATTGACAAGTGTGGCCAGTACAGCTTCCAAAGGCCCCGATCAAACATGAACATCCGTGCTAGCCGTGATCAAGTCGGAACTAAAGCGTGTTCAGCTTAACAAGCCAAGCCGAAGTAGTGGTACACTAGCGAATTCTTTCCTTGTTTAAGTCTGCTAGTTCCCTCCAATTATATTATGTGGTGACCTTTTTTTACTCCCGCCAAGTATCATTGACCACCAACCTATATATAGGAAATTACGTTTGCTAGTTCCCTCCAATTATTCGGTAACTTTTTTTTACTCCTGCCAATAGCATTGACCACCAACCTATATATAGGAAATTAATAGCAATTCATTTACAAAACAATTCGAAGAAAGATAGAAAGCCCTGGCCCCTGACTGCTGCACGCAGGAAGAGAATAGGACGCCCTTGCCCCTGGACTGCCGCCGCTTGCAGGAAGGTAAGCAAAACCAATGATTTATATATCCTGATTAATTTTTGTGCTGGTGATTTACTTTACGCATACACACCACATTTGACTCCGTTTCTATTTTGTAGGGAATATGAGTCCCCGCCTACCTCGAGGAATCGCTGAGATGGATAAAGAATTTGATGAGTTAGCCTCCGATGGTTCCATGGCTGCAAGGGAGCAACTATCGTCTACTACAAGTATTATGATTTCTGCATCCTAATGTCTTCTTCCATTCACTATGGTTTCATTTACTGTCTTCTTTTTTCAGTACTCTGCAACAAATAAAAAATACTTATTGTTGTTCATTTCACTAAATTAGGCCCTGCTGAACGAAAGGGTCTAAAGGTAACAATCAATGAACAACTTTGCAAGAGAAGGGCAAAAGGAAACCAGATTGATATAAAGTTCCCTCTACAATTTGCAAAAGTGTATGGAAAACATTCTAGTTTATTTAAAAGTGAGATTTCAGTCATTGTAAGAACTATACCTCTTCAAGTGAAGGAGTGGAGGGAGATGGAGACATACCATCCTGGTACCATTGAGGATGTTTGGCAAAAATTGAAGGTTCGTTACTTTTTTTATGACTCAATATGCATAGATAGAAATGGATTCAATGTCCGCTAACATCATGCCTTTGTGGTGTAGGGAAAATTTCCCAAACTTTCAGAGAAATATAAAGGTTATGTAATGAAACAACTAGAGTCTCAATACAACAATAGGCGTTACCGTCTACTTCAAGCCTTCCGCAAAACAAACCAAGGCCAACACATGTCTCACCAGAAGAGTGGCGATGGCTCATAACAAATTTATGGACGGATCCTGACTTTCAGGTGCATAAACTCATTTGCTATAACATAATGTTTTAGAGTTTGTAACTGATACGCTTCTGCAACTTTGTGAACTAGAAAAGAAGCAACCAGAACTCTCTGAATAGAGGGAAACAAGAGATGAGGTCGAAAGTAGGAACAAAATCAATTGCTCAAATCGCTTACGATTTGGTGAGAAACGTTCTTTCTTTTTGACTAGTTTATTTATCAAATAAATATCTACTACGGTTACTTATATGAATTTTCAGAACATCCTGTTGTGGTGTCTTGGTTATGTTTTCATGATTTGGGTGGAAAACAAGGATGATCCTGCCTCTTGTGCAAAGCCCCTCTCCTGATTATTTAGTTGTTACAGCTGATAATTAGAAGTTTATCTTCCTTAGTTGTTTCTAAAGATGTCTCGGTGACAATGACAATATGACGTGAACTTGGTTTAATAAATTCTGGTTGCGAATGTTTGCTGAAATGTATTGTGCAGCGATTTTTCACCTTGTATCAGAGTATTGTGCTGTCTTTTCTTCAGTAATTCTCCCAGTCAAGAAACATGTTTTAATCTGATAGTTGAAAGTTGAATGCATATCTGCAGTTAGTCAAGAAAGTTTTCAGTTTTTGTATTCAGGGTGTGAGCAAGCAAGAAAGATTCTTTACCTTGTAAACTTCATTAACTTATCTTAGTCCTGTATTCTGTTGATAAATCTACAGAACATGTCTGCTGCATGTACATAGAAATGTTAGAACCGCTTAGTTTTTCTTCAATGAGTGAAGTAAAGCTCAACATTCTGTGGGCTTCTATGTAAGTAGTATATGTTTTTAATTAGGGTAGTGCTAATATGTTGTTATATTTTGACTTGATTTCTTTTACCTAACTGTAGAGGGACCCAGAAACTAGTGCATGTCCTACTGCTATGCAGGTTTGAAGGGCAACATATCAAAAGGCTGATGGGACTTGGTCTGTTCCAAGTGGTGAAGAAACATTGGTATACTTCTTCTGCTACTGTTTATTGGAGTACTAGTTATTGATTTGGCTGTTGCTGCTGTATTTGTGATCTTTGTGCTGTGTAAAGTAAGGGAGAAATTAGATATGCTCTTTATTCTTTCGAATGATTGATTTGTGCCTATCAGTTCTTGGAGAGGGAAAAGAAAAATCAGGGTTTGCTTGCTTTTCAAATCGGTGGTCAGAGCTATTATTCTGAAATGGAGATGGAATTTCCAAATCTTCTTTTAATATTTTGTAGCATAGGCTACATACTTATTTATTTCATAAATTGCAGACCAAACTACATGAAGTTGCATAGACACATGTAAAGCAAGCTTCCTTCCACACTTGTTCAAGCTGGTTCGTAGCTTCCTTGCAAACCTTTCTTCCAACAATTACAATTCTCTTTCAGTGTGATACACACAGTAGCTACCTACAACTTGATGCTGCGGTGTACGCCATCAAAGGGGGTCACCAGAGATCCACCTTTCAAACATTGCAAAGCATTGCCTTGGCATGTACTCTGGAGCAGTGTGCCCACCACCCTAGGCAGACAAAAATATACAGCAAAGTCTATCAAGATCGTTCTTCTTGTGTAGCTCGTACTTGATATCGTACAGCAATCTTGATATATATTTGACATAGCAAACCTAGAGGACCACTGAATGGGCTCTTACCTTGACAGTTGCGAATGAGAGGTTATTAGAGTATGACCTTGTATATCTGCACACATATAACATACCTCTGCTCAGACCGACTGTTGCATAACTGAGTTCCTCTTGAGAATCAGAACTTGTACACTCACCCTGCAACTTGCCCGTCGACGTACCATGGTCTCCAGTTGTCCACAATAGAGAAATTAAGAGACCTAATCCATGCTTGTGTGCCGATAAAAGGTACAATCATGTCGTGATCACCGCTGTAAACTAGACTTCTGTAGCCTTTAGTGGTGACATCCAGATGGTACTTCACCGTACTTGTAATATCACTAGTATAAGGTACGTCGTAGTTGCATCTTATCCACGAAGGAACCGTTCCCTGCATTGTAATGTAGAGTATAACACAGTTTAGGGAGGACAGGTTCTGTTTAAAACGATTTATAATCATGTCAGGCAGATCATCGATGAGCGCTAATGTATCGAAACAAAGCTCTGGCATGAGCATGAGCATTGTAAAATTCGGAAGCAAGCAGAAACAGATTGTTCAGACAAGAGACCGTGCTGTATCAGTTTCATTTTCAGTTGTCATACCTTGTGAATACCAAGAGCCTCTCTTACTGTCGCATTGTTTGCCCATGTCCTTGACAGCAAATATCCTGCCGTCTGCCAAGAATAATGTGATCATTTGGAAATGGCCAAAGGTAGCAAGCACTACGGAGAGAAAAAAAAGGGATGGCTCATTTGAGCACTAACCCTGCATTTTAATGAAATCTCAGACAAGTGAATCTCCGCATCTGCAGTGTAGTCCTGGAGCTGTAGCATCTCCCGCGCGCCTGAATTTATCCTCGGCTTCGGCTTGTGAGGATGAGGACTCGCAAAAGTGCAGAGTGGCTCCAGGATGTGATTCGTGTATATACCCTTGACACACTTTACAAAGAAAGCATTTGTCAATCGATCGCTGGAGAAGCGAACGGAAACAAAGAACTGGATGGTGGTCAGATGTGTGCCTCGTCTATGGCGTCAAGGCTGTTTGTGCATTCAACGCTTTGGTGGCTGTTGTCCCCGACACTGCAGCTCTTCTTGTACGCCTGAAGACAGCGAGACACATCATGCAACGCAAGTAAATAAACTGAAAGCTACAATTCATTTGCCATTATAATCACCCACTGAAAAAAGTGAAAATACCAGCACATCCTCAGCAATGCAATAAATCGTGCAGACTTGGAAAGTGCATGTAGGACGTTAAATTAAATCTACAGAAACTATAAATTACCTCATACATTTCGTCGGATATGAGACCCATCCCATGAGCAAATGGAATTATCGATGGATCATCAAAGTTGGAATCTGTGACTGGATTGCCCACGAGGTAGCCCTGAACAACATGATATGCAAAACAATTCTCAAACCCTTAGATTGAGAGCTGCTGTGGTCAGCTTACGATAGAACAGAATTCTCAAACCTTCAGATTGAGAGCTGGTTCACCGCCAACTTCTTTAGCTGGGAAAAGCATGCACCTGTTAGTTAACTTCTTCGCAGAGAAAAATGTGTAGAGAAAAAAAAAAAGAATGCCCTGCAGGCACGCGTAATAAGTTACCTCTGGCAATTTCAGAGGTGACGGTCGGCACGATCATACCAGAGTATGAATCACCGCCGATGTATAGAGGATTTGACAAGAACTCTGGATACTCATCAAACCACTGCAAAATTAATCAATAAGAAAAACACAAAACCCTCTAGTTTAGCATGCATGGATTCTTATCAGGGCTTTTGATAATTGAAAACTAAAATCGAAGTAGCAGGAGACGTGACCTTCCTGAGGAAGATGAGAATTTGGTTGACAGCTTTGGTGTCACTTGACTTGTATCCTTGCTCCGTGTCGGAATATGAAAATCCAGCACCAACTGGAGAATCAAGAAAAATGACACTGCTCACCTGGATTGTGCAAAAGTGATGGACAAATGAGAAGTTGCATTTTTTCCGTGGAGAGAGAGAGAGAGAGAGAGAGAGAGAGAGAGAGAGAGAGAGCGATGTGAAGTATTAACCTTGGTCCATGAATCATTTTTGTACACCAACTTAGGCAGGCCATCAACGTACCCATTAAGGTCGAAACTGAGAGGGCCTAGAAATTATATGTCAATATATGCAACAAGTTTTTAGCAATGCTGCATGCAGAACCAGGGCTGAGATCGTGGAAGCTACTATCTAGATTGATAATGAATGACTTGTATGAACAAAATAACGATGCTGATATAGGAACAATGCGTGACACGAGCGAAAGAAGCAAATAACAACGAGGAAGTCGTATTTGCTATAGATATATAGATGGTATGAAAAAGACACACATGGATATTTTTTTGACACATCCTCTCTTGGATACCGATACCCAGCAAGAAAACGTATGCGCGTGGGCGCAACGAATTTCGCTCCCGTGCGCTCATCCCTTACTTGTTCTTTTGGACTAGCACTCTTTCCCTCTCTTTGAAGTAGATTTCTCAGCTCCACGAGTCAAACGAAATAAGGCGAAAGGCCCACTAGCATCTTCTATTCGCTGGGATCAAGCTTTTCCTCTATAGGGGCCTTGTGCAGTAAACCCCCTACAGGCGGTCCCCCGTTGTCGTAAAGTAGTAAAGGTCCCCGCGGGAAGAGGGGTAGTCTTGAGGAGTAGAGTAGGTAATATACGAAGGAGCACACGTGTATTTCTTTTCTTTTACTTTTGTATAAAAGAAAAGAAAGGGGAGAAATTAATGTAGATTTGGCTTAAAAGTAGTTGTGATGGCAAAATAAAAACAAAGAAAAAGAAAAGGAAGAGTAGCTCGATCGAATAGGAGGAAGAAATCGAATCGATTAAGTTGCAGTAGAAAATAAAGGAATGAAAGAAAGTAACAGTAGGCTGTAGCGTACCAATCTCGTAGGCGAGGCCTGTGAGGACAGAGCATCCGGGGCCGCCGGTGATCCAGAGCATGAGAGGGTCGTCGGCGGGGCTGCGCTCCGAGCGGATGAAGTAGTAGAAGAGGCGGACTCCATTGGTCTCGTCCACCTCCTCGTACCTGCATGCCCATGGCTTCCATGATTGGCTTCTGTGATCGAAGCAGAAGGAGTAGCAAGTCGTACCCTGTTTGGAGGTGGAAGGGGAGGGGTCCCGGGAAGCCAGGGAGATGGGTGATGACTCTGCTGCTCCTCTTGTTGCGACCGGGGACTAGCGGGGCCGAGGAGGAAGAAGAGGAGCAAGAAGAGGAGGAGAGGAAGACGAGCATCCAGATCCAGGAGCACCAGAGCTTGGGTCCTCCGGGGAACCGTGTTCTTCTTCTGGGTGTCATTGTGGCTGAGCCGAGCCCAACTGGTGGAGGCATCCCGGCGGCTCTGCTATTTTGTAGCATTTGGCTGTTTCTCCGTGTCTGTTTCTGCCTGTCTGTGCAATTCTCCAGCAACAATTAATTCCGCGCTGGTACATGCATATGCCAAGGGCGCGGGGAACTCACATACCCATTACCCACCCTAGCTAGCTCATGCGCTGCAGAGGCGATTACAATGATGGACATTGCAAGCATCAGGAACTTTTACTTCTTGGACGACGACCGCAGCTGGAAAGTAACAAGCTTAACCTCAGCGTCGCTTGCAAAAGACTAACCTGTCGCATCTCCTCCCATCGTCTCCTACGAACTTATAGTTTCATTTCATTTGCTTCCCCAGACCAACCTATCAATGCAGCGTTGCCTGCAAAAGACTAACCTACCGCACGCACCACTCATAGCCTTAATTTCCCAACCTCCGCTTTGACTGGCGTTGGCTTGTTCGCGCCCGGGCTTAGCTCAGTGGTGATAGATGACCATTTTGTTTTTCTGTGGCAGGACAAAGGGGCCATTGTCCAGCTGCGACTCTGCATGCATCCCTCTTCTTTCTCTTGTCATATTGTTGTGTAACACATGCACGAAAATGACACTATGCTAGCATTTCTAAAAGGAAACGGATCAAAGCTGTGAACAGCGAGGACTTGTTGATAGTGATGTACAGTAGTGACAGACCCATCGCAAAATAACAACAGGATTATTTTTGGAGAACTACATAGAGCCTCTAGAAGTTTGTCCTAGTTGCAAATATCGCCCTTACAAACTGAATAGTTATATTTAGTATCCCGCATCTCTCCTCCGGTTGCAAACTCAGACACGCCGTTATTTCATAGGCTACAAACTCAAAATCAAAAAATTGTTGGCTTACACCACACCAAAACAGGTCAACTTACAAAACCTCATCAATACCGATTTTGAAACCGACACTCCTTAAAAGACACTGATAGTCTCTAACTATCAGTTCCGGTTTAACAACTACTCCAGCATTGTTGGGGGATGATCTCCCGTACCCCTTCAGATGGCAAGTCAAAGTCCGCCGGTAGCTGAACACTGATGAATATTGCAGTTGTGTTTCAGGAAGTGCAAGCGAAAGCTCTAGCCGGCCTTCAGTCAGAGGCCAAAGGTCGATCCGCAACTTCACCTGCCAGCGTAGGCGAAGGCTCTGGCGGGCTTTCGGTCGGAGGCCGAAGGTCGACCCGCAGCGCCGGGGGTTAGGATAGGCGAAGATCCTGGCGAACCTTCGGGTGCAGACCGAAAGGTGACCTGTGGTGCAGTGCTGGGACTGGCCGAAGGCGCTTGGTGAACTTGATGGTACCATAATGCCCTCGAATATGCCGGGAATGTGGCAGTTGAGGGTGTGAAACTATAAATCCTAGCGTGGAGTGGTTGAGTACAGGCTATAAATAGGGAAATACTGTAACTGAGGTGACAGAGGAATTAAGATTATTTCACCCTCTAAACACATGTCACACTCTGAAGCCTTCAGCTTCTCCTCTGGGCCGTCAAAGGGATAGCAAGGTCTTGGTACTCTGTGTTGCCTGCAGGATCCATTTATTCATGGGAGCAACTGCACAATGCCCTATATAGCAATTTTCAAGGAAATCGAGCAGACAAGGTTACCGCCAACGACCTCTTCGCACTGAAGCAACAGCCAATGGAGACATTGCAGAGTTATATGCGTCGCTTCATACACATTCGCTGCTAAGCGAAAGGCTTGAGCAAAGACACCATCATTGATGCCGCTATACAGGGCATCAGAGGAGGGCTTCTGATAGTAAAGCTTACACAAAACAGGCCAGGGAGTGTACAAGAGCTCCTCAATAAGATGGAAGAGTATGCGAGGTCCGAGCTAGATCACCTTCAGAGGAAGAATGAGATGGTAGCTTCAAAAGCACTAAAGACAAATGCATCAGCTAGAGTAGCAAGCACTGGACACCCCAGAGACAGATCGAAGCATGTCAGAAAAGACAAAGCATTCAAGTACACATCGAAGCAAAAAGAAGTCAACCAGATAGACTCCGTACCAGTTGAAGTCGCCCAGGTGATAAGAGAAGTGCAAGGTGGGGCTACTCGAGGAGGCCGGAGTGTTAGAGGCCGAGGTCGAGGAGGCCGAGGTGGACGGGCTCCGCAGGACCCAGCCATATTCTACTATGAGTTACATGGCGAAGGTGCTGGTCATAGGACTAAGCAGTGCCCACAGGTCATGGTCATGAATGAAAGCTTTGCAAAGCAATCCTTCGATCATGCAAGAATCATGCATCATGCCACATAGTTTGGGCATGGCAAAGCATGGGAAAACAATAAGACCCGCAACCCAAGCACAATGTTCGCTAACCAGTAGTGACCAATGGTTATGCTGGCACAACAATATATTCCTGTAACTTTGGCCCAACCAGACCAGACAGTTGGCCAGTTGGCTTTCCAAGGAGAGCTACCTCTGCCTCCACCAAGACCAGCGATCGAAGCCCCCCCCCCCCCCGGAGACTAGTAGATCGGTGAGCACAGTAAACCATGGATACAACGTTGTGTTGGCAATCTCTGGAGGATCCAATCAACAAACATAATCGAAGAGGCGGTGAAAAGAATATGTGCGAAGGGTTAACCATGTTAGTGTAGGGCCAGCTTATGTTCATTCAAGATGGTCCAATGTACCCATTACCTTCTCACAGGAGGACATGAGGGTTCTAGATTACCCACACATGGATGCCTTCGTGGTTACAGCAAATATTTGAGGAAATGAAGTGCACAGAATTCTGATAGATGGTGGAAGCTTAGTAGATATCATCTTTGCCGATGCTTTCGATAAAATGGGTTTGCAGCGAAGTGACCTTCACCAGGCTGGGTCCCCACTACTAGGCTTCGGGGGAAATGTAATCAATGCTTTAGGGAAGATAGCAACCCCGGTGTCATTTGGCGAAGGGTCAAACTTCTGAATGGAGGACATTACCTTCGATGTGGTCGATATCAACTATCCCTATAATGCAATATTCAAGCGAGGAGTCCTGAATACATTCGGAGCAATACCGCACCATGCATATCTATGTATGAAGATGCCTGGTCCCGGAGGTGTCATAACGGTGCTCGAAGATCAACAGGTGGCCCGTAGGATTGAAGTGGGAATTACTCCAGGCCGGCGAAATGTCCACGTAGTGGCTGGACCTTCGATGGATCATGGAGAGTGTGAAGAGCTACCGAAGGTACACAAAATGGCGAAGGCTGTACCAGAAGTGCAGACCAAGAAAGTGCCGCTGCGTCCAGACAGGCTAGACAAAAAAGTCATTATCGGGGCAGAAATCACAGAAGAAGATCAGTAAAGATTGCTAATATTCCTTCGCAACAATGAAAATATCTTCGCCTGATCTTCAAAAGATTTGCAAGGAGTCAGCAGAGAAATCATTCAACACACTTTAAATGTAAACCCAAATGTGAAGCCAAAGAAGCAAAAGCTTCAGAAGGCTTCAAAAGAGAGGGAAGAAGCAGCTAAGGCTGAAGTGAAGAAGTTGCTTGACGCTGGTGTGGTGCACGAAGTATTACATTCGGAGTGGCTGGCAAACCCGGTGCTAGCTAAGAAAAGTAATGGCAAGTGGAGAATGTGTATAGATTTCACAGACCTAAATAGAGCTTGTCCGAAGGATGACTTCCCACTACCACGAATTGATCAACTGGTAGATTCTGCTGCTGGCTGTGAGATATTAAGTTTTCTGGATGCGTACTCTGGATACCACCAGGTTTGGATGGCGAAGGAGGATGAGGAAAAACCAAGTTTCAGAACCCCCTTCGGCATATATTGCTTTGTAAGGATGGCCTTCAGCCTTCGGAATGCTGGCGCCACCTTCGCCAAGATGGTGCAAATAGTGCTGAATTCATAGCTAGGGCAAAATGTCTTGGCGTACATCGATGACATAGTGGTCAAAAGCGCCAGAAAGGAACACCACCTCGAAGACCTTCGGAAAACCTTCAAAAAACTGTGAAGTGCAGGCCTAAAGCTGAACCCCGAAAAATGCTCGTTTGGGGTGCAGTCTAGAAGGCTGCTGAGCTTCATAGTCTCAAAAAGGGGCATTGAGGTGGAACCCCAAAAGATTCAGGCAATAATTGACATGAGACCTCCGCAGAGCAGGAAACAAGCACATCGCCTAGCAGGTAGGTTGGTAGCGCTAAATCGGTTCATCGCAAAATCAGTCGAGCGAAGCCTACCTTTCTTCAAAACGCTAAAAGGCTCTGACCCATTCAAATGGGGCGCGGAGCAGCAGGAAGCCTTTGATGAGTTGAAGTAATATCTAACGAAGCTCACGGCCCTATCCAGCCCCAATCCCGAGGCTGAGTTGTTACATAGCAACATCCCCTTCGGCAGTAAGTGCCGTACTTGTGCAAGAAAGGAAAGAAAATAACATGTTACAACAATTTCCGGTATACTACATGTCGGAGGCTTTGGCGGGCCTGAAAAGGTTCTACACCGAAATGGAAAAGGTGGCCTACGCTGATGAGGACATCACTCTTTTCAGATACACACACACCAAGTATTCCTCCAACAATAGGTCCATTGACACGAGCTCGTGCACGTCAACTAAATCATGAGGTGAGCTCGTTCCTTAGTGTTCCTTTATATTTTGATAAGGATGGAATGCTACTGAATAATTGTGATGTATTGTTACTTAGGAACACGGGAGAAGACCAGCAAGGGCGCCCAAGCCAAGGTGGAGGTCCAATCAAGTTCGAGTCCGTTTTGGAGTCCAGGATCAGACTGCACTAAAATCGTCACCCAGGACGTATACGGACTCCGTTTTCAACGTTCTACACATGGTTGGAAAGCTAATGAGATATACTTTCCAACGGGACTGGTCCCATGTCCAAATTCTTTCTGAGTCAACAAGAATCGTCAAAACAAGTGGACATTCAGAATCTGTCAGGGTGCTGCGCCACCATCTTTTGGCCCGTTAGGTCGTGTAACATGTTGGAGTCTATTAGGGTTGCGTCCAGGGGTCCTTGGCCGACCCTAGTCTCTTATATACAGTAGCCACCACCCCAATTAGGGTTGGGTTTTGCTTAGATATTGATCTACACACAGGTTGTGAGATTTTCGCTATTGATCCGGACCGATTAGGCCGCCGCAAGTGTTTGTGGAACCCCAACTTCGAGTGCTTGAATTCTATTCGCAATATTTCAGATTGCATCTTCTACATTCTTGCTTGTATTCTCGGTACGCTTGCAGGGATTGAGCCTTCTTGGCGAGGTCAACTGCGCGACACGGTTGATAACCAACGGAGCTGTGGTGTAGTGATTGTAAGGGAGACGATCTGTTCGGGTCGAAGCCTTTGGATCATCAACGTCGAGTTCCCACCTATCGACTTATCGCTACCTATCGGAAGATCAGGCCAACAATCCCATCATACGCACTAGTAATGGCATCGCGGAAGCTTCGCCATTACTTTACGGCTCACAAGATTACAATGCCCACTTCCCTACCCCTTTGTGACATGTTTGAAAATCGTGAAGCTACAGGGAGGATTGCAAAATGGGCTGTAGATATCGCACCATTCATGATAGTTTTCGTTGCAAGAACAGCGAGTCTCACACATTAGCGGACTTCATGGTAGATTGGACACCACAGGCCGAAGCTCCAGCAGAAGCACCGTTAGACCCGGTCTGGGTCGCATATTGTGATGAAGCCTGGGGGGCTTCGGACGCGGGTGTGGTGGCAATACTGTCTTTGCCTTCGGGAGTGAAGTTGAGATACACTACCAGGCTCGAGTTTCGATCGACAAACAACGTCATAGAGTATGAAGCAGTCCTCCTTTGCCTTTGCAAGGTGCAAGCTTTGGGGGCCCAAAGGGTATTGATAAAGACGGACTCTAAAGTAATAGCAAGCTAAATTGGCAAGATATTTTAGACAAAAGAGCCAGAGCTTGTTAAATACATGGCAGTGGTTCGAAGCATGGAAAAGCACTTCCTGGGATTCTCAGTCAAGAGTATATCAAGAAATGCCAACATCGAAGTAGATGACCTCACAAAGGCCACGGCACAAAATCTGCCAATACCGCCAGATGTGTTCTATTAGAAGTTGAGGGTGCCAGCTATAGAGGTCCCTTCGCAGAAGGCACGCTCAGTCGCTATAATTGAGAGCGAAGATTGGCGCTCTCCCATAATGGTTTATCTTCGCGGCTACTATGAGCCTGAAGATAATGTCGAGGCAAGGCGCATGGCCCAGAGAGCCAGGAACTACAAAATTGTGGGGGATGACTTGTACAAGATGGGAGTCTGTGCACCTACGCTGCGATGTATATCCCAGGCAGAAGGGCAAAACTTGCTGAGAGAAATACATGGAGGACTATGGGCTCGCACGTAGGCACTGGAGCCCTCGTTGGAAAAGCATTCAGGCAAGGATTTTTTTGGCTGAAGGCGGTCAGCGATGCGGAGTTTATAGTCCGTTGTTGTACGCAGTGCCAGTACTTGGCGAAGGGATCAAACAGGCCTTCGACAAAGACACAGCTCATACCACCAATCTGGCTGTTAACACGGTGGGGAATTGACATTGTCGGCCAGTTACCAGCCGCCCCGGGAAACTTGCGTTACGTTGTCATCGCAGTAGAGTACTTCTCCAAGTGGGTGGAGGCAATGCCGCTGGTGAATATAACGTCAAGAAATATCCAAAAATTCTTGTGGTAGAACATCATCTGCCGCTTCAGACTCCCACACGAAGTGACCGTTGATAATGGCATGTAATTTGATAGTGAAGGATTCAGGCAATTCTGAGAAGACCTGAAAATCAAAGTCCACTTCGCGTTTGCGTATCACCCACAATCAAATGGAGCCATTGAAAGGGAAAATGGCATCGTTTTTGCTGGTGTCGCAAGACGTCTACAAGGCCTGCTGAAAGGAAAGTGAGTAGAAGAGTTGCCAAAGGTCTTATGGTCTGTAAGAACAACGGTAACAAGACTGACTGGGTTCACACCATTTCATCTGCTCTTCGGCGAAGAGGCAATAACTACAGAGGAGTGTAAAAATAGATCATTTTGAGTCACAAATGAATCAGCACAAAGAGAAGAATTAACATCAAAAGATACGCTGGAGGAAATGAGAATACAGGTCGCCGAAAACTTGACCAAATACCAGGAGGAGACTAGAAGGTGGAGAGACAAGAAAGTATCCCCAAAGGACTTCACCCCTGGGGATTTGGTACTACGAAGACTCAACAATGCTTCAGCCATAGGAAAACTGCAAAGCAAGTGGGACGGCCCATTTTTGGTGAAGAGGTTGTTAAGGCCCGGTTCTTATCACTTGGCTACTGTAGAGGGTGATGAGCTCCCGCATACTTGGAATGCGGACAACCTTCGCAAGTTCTATGTGTAGTAACCGAGGAAGTCTTCGCATCAATGGGCGAAGCACATGAACCAATGCAACATTTATGTAATTTTGTTTTCCTTTTATGTAATCAAAATAGTGTACGGGTGCTATACTCTTTTCCTCACGGGGGGAACCCTTCGTTAGGGCGTGAGATTTTTAACGAGGCAGTGACCTTTGTAAACACTAATATATATGGAAATACCCCTAAGAAAGCGTGTACTTTTGTTGAGTATGCAGAATCCATCGTCAAAGTGTTGCAGGCCTTCGAAACAAGGAAGCACACCAATCGACGAGAAGTGTGCCAAGAACCCGCCATAAAACTAGAGGTGTGAAGTGTCAAAGAAAGACACCTTACCCTTTGACCTCGGACGGGCATATACCCGTGGAGAAATTTCGATCATGGGTTGCTTTGAAGTTTTCCACATTTTAAAGAATTTCTTTCTGCGACATCCTCGCCTCTACAGCAAATTAATTACGATAGAGTTATGAATGTTTGTAATCCTTAAGAAAAAAACCAAAGTGCTACTCAACCTAAAAGAAGGCGGCGCACCTCTCGGCTAAGTTGGGGGCTAAGAGTGTCAGCTCTTGCACCGAAGGAGAAACAAACCTTCAAAAAAAGCCAAAGTGCTACTTGACCTAAAAGAAGGTGCTGCACCTCTCGGCTAAGTCGGGGCTAGGAGTGCTTGCCCCTGCACCAAAGGAGAAACAAACCTTCGAAAGAAAAAAAAGCCGAAGTGCTACTCGACCTAGAAGAAGGCGGCACACCTCTCGGCTAAGCGGGGGCTAAGAGTGCTTGCCCCTGCACCGAAGGAGAAACAAACCTTCGAAAGAAAAAAAAGCCGAAGTGCTGCTCGACCTAAAAGAAGGCGGTGCACCTATCGGCTAAGTCGGGAGCTAAGAGTGCCTGCCCCCTCACCGAAGGAGAAATAAACCTTCAAAAGAAAAAAAAGCTGAAGTGCTGCTCGACCTAAAAGAAGGTTGTGCACCTCTTGACTAAGTCGGGGGCTAAGAGTGTCTGCCCCCGCACTGAAGGAGAAACAAACCTTCAGATGAAAAGTAGCAATTACAACGTGAAACCAAGTTATGCACTATCGGGCCATTAAGAGGAAAGTCCCCACTGCCGAAGGACCCTAGTGCTTCAAAGTCGCGGGGGGGGGGGGGTGGGGACGGCGTTTTCCGAATGATCCTTGGCTTGCGTTGCTGCCGAAGGTCCCTACGGCTTCAAAGTCGGGGGGGGGGGGGACGGCATTTTCCAAATGATGCTTCGCTTGTGTTGCTACCGAAGGTCTCTACGGATTCAAAGTTGGGGGGGGGGGGACGGTGATTTCCGAATGATGCTTCGCTTGCGTTGCTGCCGAAGGTCCTTACAGCTTCAAAGTCGGGGGGGGGGGACGGCATTTTTCGAATGATGCTTCGCTTGCGTTGCTGCCGAAGGTCCCTAAGGCTTTAAAGTCGGAGCGGGACAGTGTTTTCAAGATCACACTTCGCGTGCAGTGTTGCCGAAGATCCAACTCGATAAGCACAAGTATAATAACAAAACATAGTAATTGTCTCAACATCCTTTATTCCTCAAAATCATCAATATCAGGATAAACAAAATCCTTATACCATCGGCTAAAGCCAAATTGAAAGGCTATGTCTTGGCTGGCATGAAAAGGAAACGTTGGATCCAATGGGGATCGAATGTAAGAAGATGAAGTGGTTGAAAGGATCGAATAGCCCAAGAGGGGGGGTGAATTGGGACATTAATTAAAACTTCTACCGCTTTAGCAAATAAAACTAAAAGGAAATGCGACTAAGGGATTTAACTAGAACTAGATAGCTAATCAAGCAAGAATTAACTAAGAAAGATAATCACTAAGAAGAACTTGCAATAATAACAAAACTCAAAATAAGATGCAAGAAAGTAAGGAGTTGGAGAAGACAACACCGATTTTTTCCCGAGGTTTCGAGAAGTTGGCACTTCCCCCTAGTCCTCGTTGGAGCATCCACCAAGGATGTCGCTCCCCCTTGAGTCACCAAGGCTCAAGTGCTCTCTCTTGATTACCCCTTCTCCATCTCCGGATTGGCGGGTATCAAACCAAGTACATCCTCCTTCTCCCGGGGCTCCCACAATTCCTCCAAGAGCTCACCGAGAAATCCTTCGATCACCAAGACCGTCTAGGTGTTGCCAACCACCAAGAGTAACAAGCCTCAAGCTTCGCTTGACAAAGACAAAGCCTAGACAACAACTAGATGCACACTTGCTACTCTTCAAGCACTCAAAGAAGTCCTTAATCCTCAACTAAGAACTTGGAATGGACACAAGTGCTCTCTCTTGCTTTTAAATGACACACCAAGTGTATGAGCTGCTACAGAGTCGCAAGAGAGGCTGTTGAAACCAACTGAGTGGGTATTTATAGCCTAGAGATAAAAATTAGCCGTTGGCTAACCACTCTCATTTTTCTGTAATCCTTAAGATCACCGGATAAACCGGTGGGTTCAAACCCAGAGCCAGCTGTCACTAGCCGTTGCACGGCAACATTTGTCCGGTGATAAACTCCGGTGATCAACAGTCATCACCGGATAATCCGGTGAGTACAACTCACCCGACCCTTTAAATTTCAGAACCTTCTGCAAGAAATACTCCGGTGATATTTTTGCTCTCACCGGATAATCTGGTGAGTTCAATTTGTCTGAGTTTCTTCACAACATTTCTCCGGTGGTCTGCTAGCTAAGTCACCGGATAGTCCGGTGACTGTAATTTTCCACTGTTGCCCGAAGCAATGCTCTCTGCAAGAAATAGTCCGGTGTTCATATTATGGGGCATCGGATAATCCGGTGAATACAAAGTTGTTTTTCTCCCAAAATTTTCTCTGCTGGAAAAGCTCCGGTGGTCACCGAACTTCCATCACCGGACATTCCAGTGTGACACTTCTGAAATTTTTCATATAATTCGGATGCCTCAATTAGTGTTTATCCGGTGAGTATTAGACATTCATCAGAGGATAATCCGGTGAATAAATTTTTTGTGAGCTCGTCCAATTCAAATCTCTTTGAGCTCTAATTCCTTGACAGGTTCACCATGGACTTGTATGCTCTACCTAGTGCTAGAATTTAACAAGTGTGCATCATCTATGTCTAGACTCACTAAGTCAAGCTACTACTTTTAGCCCCCCTTTATAGTACGGTCAAAAGACTAAAAGAAAAGAAGACCTATACTACTCTAAGTATCCTCCATCTCCTTTGTGACACTTAGAACTAGAAGATCCTTAGTCTTAAAGCATATGTCCTTTGATTGTCCATATAAGCACTTTAGGGACCAAGATTACCCAAATGTCATTGTATACTGAATTTTTGATTCCCTTCAAAACAAATTGTTAGTCACACTAATATGGTTGTCATTAATCACCGAAACACTTACCACTTACCTAGGGGCCTAGATGCTACAATCTCCCCCTTTTTGGTGATTGATGACAACACAAATAACAATAGAGATATGAATTTGAAGAGCAACCTATCATACTAGGCAAAAGAATGTATAAAGCAATAAAAGCGAGATAAAGCCTAGCGCTACAAAACTATCATGCTAGAATAGGTAAGAATTATGCGAGCATGAAAATAAACACAATGTGATGACAGGCAAAACACATCCATATACGGAGCCAAATAGCCTGTGATAACATCAAAATCAATCCATAAGATCCAACATTTCAAAACTAGCTACCCAAAAATCTAACCTCCCCCTGAATTAAAATCTCACTAGACCCTCCAGCTACTCTCTCTACCAACTCCCCCTATTACTAGACTCTCCCCCTTTGGCATCTAAGCACCAAAAAGAGAAAACTAGGACATGACTAAGCATCCGGAGCTGGAGAAGTCGGAGGACCTGACGCTGTCGAAGAAGGTGCCATGACGAACTGAGAACCGTCGGCCTCGGAGTCGGAGCTGGACGGACTGTGACCCGCAGCTGCTGTCGCCTCAACGATCTGATCCTGCACTGACTGAAGAGTAGCATCTGGAGCGTCAAGTGCTGGCTCAGCGATTGAAGAAGGCACAACTGACAGCTTAGGGACATGGGGAGACACGACTGGCTGCTGCTGCTCGGGGACTGTCGGCTGTGTAGTGTCCTCGAAGCTCAGAGGACCAGTGGGTACAGAAGAAGCCAACGATGGTAACACTGGCCTCTGAGACATCCCAGCAGGCAGAGAGTACACTCCGAAAGCCAAGAGAGCTGACAGAGGAAAATCAGACCCCGGAGTACGCAAGAGTGCACTGATACTGCCTGGGAGAGGACTCGGTGCAGGAGCTGGAGCAGGTGCTGGAGCTGGCAACTGAAGGCCCTGTGCCTGGAAAAGAACAGAGAACAATCTGGCGTTGTTCTCACGGTCTGCCTGAAGTGCTGCAAACATGGCCTGCTGCTGCTGCTGTAGTGACTGCATCAGTGCAAACTGCTGCTCCTCTCGGCGGCGAGCATCCTCTGCCTGAGCTGCCTGCTGCTGCTGCATCTGTCGAAGGATAAGAGTGATCTCCGAAGGCACTGCAGCAGAGGGCTCGGTGGTAGCTGTCTCAGTATCTGAGGAAGGAACTGAAGTCTGAGGCGCACCCTGAGTAGAACCACCGGCCTCAGCATCGTGACGTCTCGGGAGTGGTGGAATGAACTCGATGTCCTCTGAGTCACTGTCGTCGTCATCCAAGTCTATGAAGGCATGCGGTAGCTCTACCTCGGCCTCTGCAAGGGCCTGGTCCTCAGCTGCAACTCTGTCTCGCTCCTCTACTGGGATTTGCCGCTGAGCCTGCGCCATAGCACGCTGTCCGCGATGTCTGTCCGTCGGAGCGCTAGGAATATAGTCCGGGAATCGCTTCGGGGATCTCTTGTAGTCGTCAAGATGCTCTGTATAATGAATCGAGCGAGCCAACAAATATGAGATGAAATGCGCGAATGGCTGCTGTCTGCCCAAACCCTCTGCTATGTTATCCTCAATCTCACACAAGATGAGATCTAAAATGTCGAACTGCTGACGAGTGAGGATAGATAATAGCAACCACTGCTGGATACTGGTGATAGCCTCTGCGTTCCCGATCCTAGGCAATAGGCTGCGTCTGAGTGCAAAGTGAACTGCCCTCGCCTCCGGAGTCAGCATCTCTGGCAGTCTCAGTGAACCTGGAGGGAAGGGTGACCTGAACAACGGACGGATCTCGTCATCCGTCGGGAAAACACCACCGGTCAGAGGACGACGAGGAGGATGAGCGTTCAGATGAACGACCTCATGCAAGAATCTGGTACTCTCCTGAAGCCTCAGAGCCTCGAGCATATCTGCCCGGTACAATTTGTAGACCTCTCCCTGGAACATGAACTGAATGAACGACCTGTCGGGAGCGATCCACACTGTCGCATAGAATACTCTGACCCAATCCCCAACATATCTGTCCACCTGAGTGAGGAGAGCGGTGAGACCTGGGAATGCATCAAAATGTTGTCTCACATCTGCTCCCCCTGCAGCTGACTGCAAGTACTCCCATCTCAGCGTCCTGTGCTGGCTCAACTGAACGCTCTTCCTGCCAAATGAGCAATAGAAGCTCTCCTGTACCACTGTCCAGAACCGGGGATCAATCCCCTCCTCTCTGACCTCAGGGAACCACTCCTCGACTGGTACGAATCTCAGCCTCTTGATCCTCGGACCCTTGCAGGACGTGAGATCAAGCAAGCGGACCTCTCCCTGAGCTGGAGGCTGCTGCTCAGACTGCTCGGACTGCTGCTGCTGCTCAGACTGCTCGGACTGCTGCTGCTGCTCAGACTGCTCGGACTGCTGCTGCTGCTGTGCCTCCTCTGCCTCTAGCTCCTGGCGAACCCTCTTCCGGCCCCCTGACCGGCTGGAAGGCGTCGAACCTGACCTCCCGGAAGCACGAGTGCGGGTGGAACGACGTGTAGGAGGGGTGGTGTCGTCTCTGATCGCAAAACCCTCCTGCCTGTTGTAGGCATCAACAGCAGCAAGCGCTCTGTCCCATTCTTTCTGAGTCTTCAACTTCTTCTGCTTCGGCTTCTCAACTGCCTTGCCCTTGCCCTTGTCACTGCGATCACGACCCATCTGACAGATACAACTTGAAATATAGATGAGTGATCACATTGGGTTTAAGATTTCGAATGAAATTATCCCGAAACCGAACCCTAAGCATGGATGGATATGAATTGAGACAAACATGCTATGGATTCAGGCAAGCGACAATAGATATTGATCAATTGCATAGAGTAAGACTTGAATTTGAGCAAACTAATCAAAATAGGCATGAATTTGAAGCAAATGTGAATGATTTTGCTTGAATTTGAGTGGAATGAGCGATATATGGCACAAACAGATGAACATGCCCTAGTAGGTGATCAAAAAGGTGGATATGAAGCTAATTTCATGATTTGATCACCGCAAGAGTCAAAATTTGAACGAAATTCATCTAATTTGACATGAATTTGATCTAGGGCATCATTGGTTTGAGTAAACCGGCCACAAATGTGCTCACCACGATGAAGAAGAGAGAGAGGAGGCGGTGGTGATGCCGGAGATGATAGCCGGCGGCGCAGGAGGAGCGACGGCGGTGAGGAGGGCACGGCGGAGGCAGCTCTGCGCGTGGGATCTCAGGGCAACGACGGGCGGAGAGCCGGCGGTGGCGAACTGATGGCACCGTGGACGGCGCAACTCCGGCGGTGGCGCTACGGAACTGGGAGGCGGCGAGTCGGCGAGGTGGCGCGACGACGTACGAGCGGCGGCGAAAAATGAGAGAGCCGGCCGACCGGGAAGACATATATGACAGGTGGGTCCCGCAGTTTTTGAAAGCACCGGATAATCCGGTGGAGGCAACAGAGAGCACCGGATAGACCACCGGACTAATTTTTGCAGAACCAACTTTCAGGGACCGAAAACTTCTTCTGTTCACCGGATGTTCCGCTGATCACCAGAAAAAGACAGCGGACTAATTTTTTTTTTCAGAACTAAATTTTTTGGAGGCCGAAATCTATTCTACTCACCGGACTTTCCGCTGAGCACAAGACAGCATCACCGGACTTATGTCAAAATTTTGAAGTTCACAGAACTGATGAGCACCGGAATGTCCGGTGATAACTAAACTGATCACCGGACTATTGCCATGTTTGAACTGATCTGAGACAGAGATCACAGGATATTCCGCTGGTAATTTGAAAGGAGCGCCGGACTATCCGGTGATATGAAAAAAAAACTAGGCTGAACTATTTTCTCTCACTAAGTCCAAATTTCAAATAACCGCTCAACATAAACACATATTTGGACCAGTTTGAGTGACATCTTTACCCTCTCAAACACTCCTTTGCAAATATTTGCCAAAAGGCTTTACTATATATAATAATTTTTATTTTATATATTCCCCCTTTTTTAAACAAAAATTAGGCAAATAAGATTCAAAGAGTAAGAGATGGAACTCCAATGGAAATGTTTGAGCCATATTTCCTACGAACTTAAAGATTAAGACCTTAAATTCGATAGGATATGACTCAATAGGCATTAAGCACTTATATCAATTTAAACACATCAAGAGTGAACAACCATCTCAAAGAGTGATATTCTCCTTTGTGATCTCTCTACCGCCAATGCAAGGTTCATTCATGAAAGTAAACATGAGTGCATATTATATGACATGTGAATGCGAAGCGTAAAATTAATCTATCTTGTCATATTACTTCCCTTCTCAAGCTTCTTCATGGTGAACCCAACAACATGCCTTGAGAAGAACTAGTGACCCACCATCTCAAGCAAAACCCATGTTCACCATTATCTTGAGAGGGTTAGACAAGTTCCTATTTTGAATGCATCTATATGACATTAGAAGCATCGATCACATTTAGTTCATTTCGTAATCTACTAAAAGTGGCTTCATCTAGAGGTTTAGTGAAGATATCCACCAATTGATCTTCTGATCGAACACTACTGAGGGATATATCATTGTTTGCCACATGGTCTCTTAGAAAGTGATGACGGATATCAATGTGCTTTGTGCGGGAGTGTTGAACGGGATTGTTAGCAATTTTTACGGCACTCTCATTATCACAAAGGAGTGGAACCTTCTCTAGACGAACACCAAAGTCTAACAAGGTTTGCTTCATATAGAGGATTTGAGCACAACATGCTCCGGCGGCAATGTATTCTGCTTCAGCTGTGGACAAGGCTACTGAGTTTTGCTTCTTAGAACTCCAAGAGACTAGGGATCGCCCTAGCAAGTGGCACCCACCCGAAGTACTTTTGCGATCCACACAGCATCCGGCAAAGTCCGAATCTGAGTATCCAAGGAGTACAAAACTAGCGCCTTTTGGGTACCACAAGCCTATGCTAGGTGTATGCTTTAGGTATCTAAGGATTCTTTTTACCGCACCAAGATGAGATTCCTTAGGATTAGCTTGAAAACGAGCGCACATGCATACACTAAACATTATATCGGGCCTAGATGCAGTAAGGTAAAGGAGTGACCCAATCATAGAACGATAGAGTTTTTGGTCAATCGATTTACCTGTTTCATCCAAGTCGAGATGTCCATTTGTAGGCATGGGGGTCTTGATTGGCTTGCACTCTTCCATCTTAAACTTCTTGAGGATATCTCTCGTGTACTTCTCTTGATGGATGAATGTTCCTTCCTTCAATTGCTTGATTTGGAATCCAAGAAAATAATTTAGCTCGCCAATCATCGACATCTCGAACTCCTTAGACATCATGTCACGAAATTCCTTGCAAAACTCTTTGTTAGTTGAACCAAATATTATATCATCAACATAAATTTGACACAAGAAGAGCTCATTGTCGATGATTTTTGTGAACAATGTGGTATCCACCCTCCCGATCTTGAATCCTTGGTTGATGAGGAAGTCACGTAGACGTTCATACCAAGCTCGTGGGGCTTGCTTGAGTCCATAAAGCGCCTTGACCAACCTATAAACATGATTAGGATATCTAGGATCTTCGAAACTGGGAGGTTGTTCAACATATACGAGTTCATTAATAAGGCCATTTAAGAATGCACTTTTCACATCCATTTGATAAAGTTTAATGTTATGATGTGAAGCGAATGCAAGAAGGATACGGATGGCTTCAAGCCTTGCCACGGGAGCAAATGTTTCCCCAAAATCCAAACCTTCGACTTGTGCAAAACCTTGTGCGACAAGTCTTGCCTTATTGCGTACCACCACACCATGTTCATCTTGCTTGTTACGAAAGACCCACTTGGTTCCAATCACATTCTTATCTTAAGGACTCTCTTCGAGTATCCATACCTCATTGCGGGTGAAGTTGTTAAGTTCTTCTTGCATTGCCAATACCCAATCCGGATCCTTGAGAGCCTCATCTATATGTGTGGGTTCTGAACAAGAGACAAACGAGTAATGTTCACAAAACGAAGCACACTGACGAGAACGAGTTTGTACTCCCCTAGATGGACTCCCAATGATCAAGTCAATCAGGTGATCTTTGGAAATATGTGTATGCTTCACTTGTGGTTGTTGAGGTGTATTTTGTGGTGGTCCAACATCTTGAGCTTGCGCTTGAGCTTCCTCTTGAGAGATATGGACGTCATGTGATGGAAGTGGTTGATCATCTTTGTCTTCATCTTTATCAACTTGGGGTACCATTGAGGTGTGCGGTATTGAAGTAGAGGGTACATCTCCATCATCCTCCTTAGGCTTGATATCCCCAATTGCCATATTCTTCATTGCATCTCTCAAGGGTTCATCACCTACATTATCACAAGAAATAACTTCTCCTTGGGAGCCATTAGATTCATCAAACTCCACATCACAAGTTTCTTCAACAAAGCCGGTGGCGTTGTTGAATACTCGATATGCTTTGGAGTTTGATGCATAGCCAACAAGAAAACCAATATCACAACGTTTTTCAAACTTGCCTAGGCGTTCCTTTTTCTTGTAGATAAAACACTTACATCCGAACACCCGGAAGTAGGAGACATTGGGTTTTCTCCCAATGAGAAGCTCGTATGGCGTCTTTTTCAATAGTCGATGGAGGTAGACTCGGTTAGAAGCATGGCACGCCGTATTGATTGCTTCCGCCCAAAACTTCTCTGGGGTACCATACTCATCTAACATTGCTCTTGCAAGTGTAATCAAGGTCTTGTTCTTCCTTTCCACTACGCCATTTTGCTGAGGTGTGTAGGTTGATGAAAACTCATGTTTGATGCCTCTTTCTTCACAGAAGTCTTCAATTTGAGTGTTCTTGAACTCTGTCCCATTGTCACTCCGGATCTTCACAAGTGTGGACTCAAACTCATTTTGAGCCCTCTTTGCGAACTTCTTGAAGATTTCAACAGTCTTTCCTTTGTCATCTAAAAAGAAAGTCCAAGTATATCTTGTATAATCATCAACAATGACAAGACAATATAAATTACCACCAAGACTTTTGTAGGTAGTCGGTCCGAAGAGGTCCATGTGTAGAAGTTCCAAGGATCTTGACGTAGACATCATAGACTTGTATGGATGAGGACTTGCAACTTGTTTTCCGGCTTGACACGCACTACACAACTTGTCCTTCTCGAAAACCACATCCTTCACACCAACCACCTTCCCATTTTTGAATACCTTCTTGAGTTGGCTCATCCCAATGTGTGCAAGCCGACGATGCCAAAGCCAACCCATAGATGTCTTGGTGAAGAGGCATGTAGTCAAGCTAGCTTCATTAGAGGAAAAATCCATAAGATAGATATGCCCATGTCTAAATCCCTTGAATATTAGGTCATTATGCTTCTTACTCGTTATGATAACATCAACATCACTAAACAAGCATGTGAAACCCAAATCACATAGTTGAGCTACGGAGAGTAGATTGAAGCTAAATGATTCTACTAAAAGAACATTGGAAATAGAGAGATCTTTTGAGATAGCCACCTTACCCAAACCTACCACATTTGCCTTAGAGTTATCACCAAAAGTGACTTTATCATGATTATCCACTTCATCTTCTAGAGAGGTGAACATCGTTACATTGCCGGTCATATGTTGTGTATATCCGCTATCAAGCACCCAATGTTTTCCACCGGCTTTGTAGTTCACCTACACACATGTGATCAAGCCTTTTGTTTAGGTACCCAACCAAGTTTGGTACCTTTCATGTGAGATACAAGAGATTTAGGCACCCAAAGTTGCCTAGGAAGTTTGCCCTTAGCTTGAGTTCCAATGAATTTTGCCATAATTTTACCATTTTTAAGCTTATGCAATAGAAAATGATGATCATTAAATGTGGACTTGTATTTGGAAGGCAAAATAGGGAGAGGTTTGGTAGGAATTGGACACTCCATTGTGTGGTGTCCGGTGACTTGACAATGTTGGTAATATGAACCAACTTCCTTGATGAAATAATTCTTGATCTCCGGTGTCTTTATGACCCTTTTTATCGGGTTGGGGAAGCATCCAGGTCCTTTCTTGTTGTAGTACAAAGCATTCTTCATGAGGATTTCCTTGTGCTTGTACTCCCCCTTAGTCAACCGGGCCACACAAGATTTGAGACTTGCAATTTCACTTTCAAGCTCTTGCTCCCTTCCATGGTTAGTCTTAGATGATGATGTAATATCACATGATATATCACGAAGATCATCACAAGAAGTAGATGCATTGACCTTAACTACATCATTATCAACCAAATCATTCAAGCTACGATCAATGGCATCATAGGCATACTCAAGTTCTTGATGTTTGTATATTAGGCCATCATGCTCAAGTTTTAGCTTATAGTTACTTGCTTTAAGAGACTTGTTGGATTCAACTACTTCATCATATTTTCCAAGCAAATTATTGTGTTTAGTGAGCAACTCATCATGTTTAGAACTAAGCATGGAGTTAGCATTTTCAAGCAACTTGATTTTAGCCTTTTGCCTCTTGATTATAGTAGCATAGTCATTCATTAGCTTAGATAGATCATTAGGAGAAAGACCATTATCATCACTACTATCATCTTCCTCAGTACTCACCTTGTTGTTACCTTTTGCCATGAGGCACATAGGTGGTGGAGGTAGAGGTGGATCATCATTGACGATTGCAAGACCCGCGAAGTTGTTGTCATCATTATCACTTGAGTCATCACTTGAGCTCTCACCGGAGACCCATTCACCAACAATGTAAGCTTTACGTCCTCCACCTCTCTTGTTAAAGAGCTTCTTCTTCTTCTTATCTTGATCCTTCTTCTTGTACTTGTCCTCATCCTCACTTGCATCAAGCTTCTTGGAC
Source organism: Phragmites australis (assembly GCF_958298935.1). Classification (NCBI taxonomy): domain Eukaryota; kingdom Viridiplantae; phylum Streptophyta; class Magnoliopsida; order Poales; family Poaceae; genus Phragmites; species Phragmites australis. The sequence continues at coordinate 19,834,694 of NC_084944.1, read as the reverse complement.
TTGTTCTTGTTTCTCTTGTCAGGATGAGGGCAATCATATGATATATGACCAAGATTACCACAATTGTAGCACTTCTTCTTGTCTCCACCCCCGAACTTGTCAAATTTCTTCGGACGAAATTTGTTCTTCTTGGGATCATAGTTGTAGCCCTTCTTTTGAAACTTAGAGATCATCCTTGTGGTTCTTCTCATGAGAAGAGCAAGCTCGGTGTCGGAGTCATTATCATCATCTTCATCATTATCGTTATCGTCATCTTCATCACTTTCACTTGATGATGACGGAAGCTTGATCTTCTTCTTCTTGTTGTCGACCATCTTTGCTTTGAGAGCAAGATTTTTCTTGGATGAAGACTCATGATCTCCGAACAAGAACATTTCATGCGCACATATCTTTCCAACGGCATCGGTGATGGTCATGTCATTGATGTCTCTTTCATGAAGAAGAGAGATAACAATATTATATTGTGGCTTGGGAAGTACCATCAAGATCCTACGAATAACATTTCCATCGGACAATTGAGTGAGTTCAAGAGAATTGATTTCTTCCACAAGCATGTTCATACGAGAATACATATTATTGCATAATTCATTTAGAAGCATCTTGAATTGATTTAGAGCATTCATAAGCACATGATATCTTTCTTCACGAATTCTCCTAGATCCCTCATGAATTTCACAAAGAGCGACCCAAATGTCATGAGCGAATTCCTTACTTCTAACTCTAGAGAAAACTTCTTGACTAATTCCTTCAAATATAGCATTCTTAGCCTTAGCATTCCACTTAACTTCTTGTTCGATAAAAGGTTGTTCAAACCCAACGGAGGTTGCTTGCCAACACTCGGGGGAAATAGCCTCTAGGTAGCTCGCCATGCGAACTTTCCAATATGCAAAGTTCTTTCCCTCGAACCTTGGCACTCTACTTCCGCTCCCCAGGGCCATTTCTCTAGGATTTTAAGCCTATCAAGAGAACGTGGCTCTGATACCAATTGAAAGGATCGAATAGCCTAAGAGGGGGGGTGAATTGGGATATTAATTAAAACTTCTACCGCTTTAGCAAATAAAACTAAAAGGAAATGCGACTAAGGGATTTAACTAGAACTAGATAGCTAACCAAGCAAGAATTAACTAAGAAAGATAATCACTAAGAAGAACTTGCAATAATAACAAAACTCAAAATAAGATGCAAGAAAGTAAGGAGTTGGAGAAGACAACACCGATTTTTTCCCGAGGTTTCGAGAAGTTGGCACTTCCCCCTAGTCCTCGTTGGAGCATCCACCAAGGATGTCGCTCCCCCTTGAGTCACCAAGGCTCAAGTGCTCTCTCTTGATTACCCCTTCTCCATCTCCGGATTGGCGGGTATCAAACCAAGTACATCCTCCTTCTCCCGGGGCTCCCACAATTCCTCCAAGAGCTCACCGAGAAATCCTTCGATCACCAAGACCGTCTAGGTGTTGCCAACCACCAAGAGTAACAAGCCTCAAGCTTCGCTTGACAAAGACAAAGCCTAGACAACAACTAGATGCACACTTGCTACTCTTCAAGCACTCAAAGAAGTCCTTAATCCTCAACTAAGAACTTGGAATGGACACAAGTGCTCTCTCTTGCTTTTAAATGACACACCAAGTGTATGAGCTGCTACAGAGTCGCAAGAGAGGCTGTTGAAACCAACTGAGTGGGTATTTATAGCCTAGAGATAAAAATTAGCCGTTGGCTAACCACTCTCATTTTTCTGTAATCCTTAAGATCACCGGATAAACCGGTGGGTTCAAACCCAGAGCCAGCTGTCACTAGCCGTTGCACGGCAACATTTATCCGGTGATAAACTCCGGTGATCAACAGTCATCACCGGATAATCCGGTGAGTACAACTCACCCGACCCTTTAAATTTCAGAACCTTCTGCAAGAAATACTCCGGTGATATTTTTGCTCTCACCGGATAATCTGGTGAGTTCAATTTGTCTGAGTTTCTTCACAACATTTCTCCGGTGGTCTGCTAGCTAAGTCACCGGATAGTCCGGTGACTGTAATTTTCCACTGTTGCCCGAAGCAATGCTCTCTGCAAGAAATAGTCCGGTGTTCATATTATGGGGCATCGGATAATCCGGTGAATACAAAGTTGTTTTTCTCCCAAAATTTTCTCTGCTGGAAAAGCTCCGGTGGTCACCGAACTTCCATCACCGGACATTCCAGTGTGACACTTCTGAAATTTTTCATATAATTCGGATGCCTCAATTAGTGTTTATCCGGTGAGTATTAGACATTCATCAGAGGATAATCCGGTGAATAAATTTTTTGTGAGCTCGTCCAATTCAAATCTCTTTGAGCTCTAATTCCTTGACAGGTTCACCATGGACTTGTATGCTCTACCTAGTGCTAGAATTTAACAAGTGTGCATCATCTATGTCTAGACTCACTAAGTCAAGCTACTACTTTTAGCCCCCCTTTATAGTACGGTCAAAAGACTAAAAGAAAAGAAGACCTATACTACTCTAAGTATCCTCCATCTCCTTTGTGACACTTAGAACTAGAAGATCCTTAGTCTTAAAGCATATGTCCTTTGATTGTCCATATAAGCACTTTAGGGACCAAGATTACCCAAATGTCATTGTATACTGAATTTTTTATTCCCTTCAAAACAAATTGTTAGTCACAGTAATATGGTTGCCATTAATCACCGAAACACTTACCACTTACCTAGGGGCCTAGATGCTACAGTGGTGGACAAAGATACATGCGGAGTGCTCCTGCCTTCGGTATGTCGCACTATTTGCGTAGAAGGCCCCCGGCTGTAACAAAATTGAAACTGGCAGGGCAGGAGCCCACCGTTATCATCTTCCGGCTCGGGCTTCGGGTCAATGACAATATGCGGAGGCTCAACGTCTCCGCGCACAATCCGACGGGACTCACGCTTAACCCTATGGGTATCTAAAACCGAAGGGCTAAAAGACTTCCAAAATGCTTTGGATCTGGCATTCATCACGTCATACCTCTTAAAATCGATAGTTGGATGGCAGCGGTGGAAGGAGTCCCAGCAAGACCAAGACATGAAAAATTGTCTCGCATCATAGTGATGGGAACAACGTCTTTGGCTACCTGCACAGTGTCTGAAGGGAGGACCTGCACAGGGTGTGAAGATAGTCAAAACATTTAACAAAAAAAATGTATATATTACAGAATGCCTTAGTCGATAACAAATTGTTCAAAACCCAACACGACGCTTCACGCTTTTTCGTCACACCTTCCCGGGTTCTTCAGCTGCCACAGTTGTCACCTTTGCCGAAGGGTCTTCCTTCACCTTCGCCGGCAGCAAAAAGGTTCAATGAATGCGCAGACGGCGAAAATTCAGACCCTTTAAAAAAAATACAAAACATGTACTCGCTAGCGATTGATTTCTGCTTACCGGAGGGCGAGCTTGCGGCCATGTTTACACTAATAATTAGTGGTGAATGACCACGCAGTGGCCTTCGACGACCTCGACACGGCCGAAGTCAACATATCCATTGGGTAGCAGAAGGTGTGTTTTTGAAGTGCAATGTGATGGTCACAGCCGGTCATTTCAATTGACTGCACTAAACTTCGGGCTAAGACCATGGCGTAGAAGTCACCGTACAACTAGGCCGCAGGCAGAAGGCTTCCACTGGTTTTGTTGGTACATCCTATAAGTCTACCCAGCCTGACAATATCAAGCATTGGAGGCTGGGCCGAAGCATCGATCCCGTCAAAGGTACTGCTAATGGCTTTGTAGGCTACAATGGCCTTCAGCTCCAGCTCTCCAAGCATAGTGAGGGCATCTTTGGATAGCACCTTCGCCTCGCCTAGCTCTTCGTGCAGCCACTGTGTTTTAGCTATTTCAGCGGTGCAGAGTGCTTGCAGCTTTGAAACTTGAGCTTCGGATGCCATTAGATTTTGCCGGAGGCACGTGACCTCTTCCTCAGCGCTCTGTTTGCCTGAGCGAAGGGAGCTCACTTCCTTTTCATGCTGCTGCAGGTGCAGCTCAGCCTCCCTTACTCAGTGTGTGAATTCACATTTTTTCGGCATTTTCCGCCCAGGCCTGAAACATGTCCCTCTGCGCCTCTGCATTCCTTGCGTGGGCTTCGAAATTCTCCGCCTACTTGCGCTGAGCGCATGAGATAAGCATAGCCTGCGATAGCGCGCGGGGTATGAGAATGAGTAACAAAGGAAACAATGTAGTGTGGTAATAAATAAATAAACATAATAAAATATATGCAAATACCTTCGCAATGGCCACGTCCGAAGCGTCGATGAGTTCGGTGGCAGGCTTTCGCGTGAGGGAAATCTCAAGCTCGGATAGAACGAAGGTGCTAAAAATCTTCTTTGCATCACTGACCTTCCCTGAGCTTGGCTCAAATGATGAAATCTTGAACGCTTCCACTTCAATAGCCTTCGTGTCAATTAAGCCGCCATGACTCATAAGCCCCTTCCCACCACGGTGGGGCATGGGTGGTGAAGACTCCTCTTCCGTCTCTGTGGCTCTGTGGCCACCAGACGACTTGTCGTCAGAGGAGGAACTCGAGGATGAAGAGGAGGATGAGTTGGCTACCGCCTCAATATTCTCGCCCCCTTTGACCTTAGTTTCCCCTACGACTGGCTCAACGGTTATATGTGGATCCGAAGGCTCCTCCTCGTCATCACTAAGGATTAGTGTGGGAAGGTCCACGCGCGTGCAAAAGGATGAATTCGGAGAAGAGGGGCAAGGGTCCTATATGCCCTCCGGGGGCTCCTGTCGAATGGGTACAGCTCGAAGGGCCAGTGAGCCCTTGGGAGTCAATTCCTCACGAAGATCGTCGAAGGCCACTTCGCGAGGTCTCTTCCTTAGGATGAGTGATTTCTTCTTTTTACCCCCTTGAGGCGAGGGGTTTGCATTTTTTTCACTTCCTCTGCCTGCCAGTGGAAAGTTCTTCGCCGATATCGGTGGTCGAGGAGCCCTCTCCTCTTTGACCCAGTAAGGGCGCACTCACTTTCGGTCTGTCCTTGTAGGCAAGACCACGAAACTCAAAAATCCGATTGAGCCATCGGCCGAGACCTCAAAAATCCCCTTGTGGGTAAACTTCCTGAGCAGCATCATGGCCTTAGCCTTGACTTCGGCTACCATTAGGTCTGCCATAGAGCAAGAAGTGTAAGCAAATGATAGCCAAGATGCACTTAGGAACGTGATAAAAGATAATACATGTGAAACCTTGTAGAGCAAGGTGAGGACGGTAGAAGCCCTCCGGCCCTTTGTCTCCAAATTCTGGGATGCTCTAGTCCCGACCGAGGGGCCATACTCCAGCTACCACAAACTCTTCTACAAGATCGCGAGTTGACAGGTACTTTGCACACCTGGCGAAGGCCTCAAGTGCCGGCCATTGAGAGGCCTTCAACTGCACATCGGGGGCGCGGTTCCCCTTCACTTCTTCACATTTGGAAACAAGAAAATCTTCTTGGTCCACTTTGTAGTAGAACCACCAATGTGTCCAGTCCTTCGGCCACTTATTTTTGTATACCATGGTTGGCGTGGTCAGTCCAGCATGGTAAGTAAAGTTTAAGCATCAATAATGGGCTTTGCTCTGCATGCTACGAGCGAAGACTGGCTTCGGCTGATGGTGAAGCCGGTGGGTGGTGATGAAGGCCCTGGCTGACTCCTACGCTCCTTCAGAACGGGCCGTCCAGGCGAACAGGCCAAGCTGTACGATAGCGTTTGGCGTGAGCTGATGCAAGTAGACTTCAAACAATTTCAAAACTTTTGAGACCATCTCATCGCATGGAAAGTGGAGACCCACACGGAAGAAGTCAACGAAGATGATAGCTTTGTCATCTTCGGGCTCCGGCGTCTCATGGCTCCTCGGGAGCCTAACCTTCAAGACATTGCTAATCAAGCCCAACCAGTACCTCATCGTCCACCTTAGATTGTCCGATCCAGTAGGTCTTCACACGGTTTGCCTTGATTTGCAGAGCCATCGCGCTGAGCTTTGGAATCTAAGAGACTGTGAGAGGCTTCGGAAGCTAAGAGATGGTGACAGGCTTCGGAAGCTAAGAGACTGCGAGAGACTTTGGAAGCTAAGAGAATGCGAGAGACTTCATACGAGAGCTACAGCTTCAATGAGTTCACGCGATAAAAATTAAACCACCGCGTGGAGCATATTTATAGCGGTGAAAACATGGGGTAACGACGGATAAAACGAGACACGTCGGAAGTAGAACCATAGCCGTAAAAGACGTATCGGCATGCAGCGAAGACATTTAATGTCCTCGATCTGATGGTTGTACAGGGGCAGGATGGTCATACCAACCCAAATACAAACAAAAACTAAAAATAACAATAGTCAAAATAAACAACATGAGGGGGCAATCTACTAAAATGTTAACCTAGCCCGTGGGAGCCTTCGATGGGCCGAAGGGGACGGCATTGAGCTATATCATCCGATTTGCATTCTTGGCCCCTTGAAGATGAACCTTACCTGTAGGGGGCTACTATTGGGGGATGATCTCCCGTATCCCTTCGGATGGCAAGTCAAGATCCACTGGTAGCTGAGCACCGAAGAATGTTGTAGTTGTGTTTCAGGAAGTGCAGGCGAAAGCTCTGGCGGGCCTTCGGTCGGAAGCCGAAGGTCGATCCGTGACTTCACCTGCCAGCGTAGGAGAAGGCTCTAGCGTGCCTTCGGTCAGAGGCCGAAGGTCGACCCGTGGTGCCGGGGGTTAGGATAGGTGAAGATCCTGGCGAACCTTTGGGTGGAGACCAAAGGGTGACTTGCGGTTAGTGCCAGGACTGGCCGAAGGTGCCTGGTGGATGTTGAGTCTCAGGGTATAGTTGTAATTATGTAGATGTACTTGATGGTAGCATAATGCACCTGAATATGCCGGGAATGTGGCAGTTGAGGGGGTGAAACTGTAAATCCTAGCGTGGAGTGGTTGAGTACGGGCTACAAATAGGGCAATACTGTAACTGAGGTGGCAGAGCAATTAAAATTATTTCACCCTCTAAAAACGTGCCACACTCTGAAGCCTTCGACTTCTCCTCTGGGCAAAGGCATTCCTTGTTTGGGGACTTAGGTTCCAACATGCACTATTAGGCTTTCTAGAAAACAAAAATAAAAAGAAAAAGGCCTGCAAACGAGCTGGCTTGATCCATCAAGCCGGAGCCCGCTACTGGCCCCACATCGCAGCCCACCACCAACCCCACATGGTAGCCCACCACCTTGTCAACGTTGTCAACACCATCACTCTCGAGCTCCCGCCACTAGTGGCAGATCTACCACTGCCACTGGCTGAGGCGATCAGAGGGCAGCATGGTGGCCACCGTCATGGCACCTTCGTTGGAGAGGCCATCTGCGCTAGATCCCGCTACCTGCACTAGGATGCTGATGAGGAGGGAAAGGAGGGTGTAAGGTCATCGAAGAGGCATAGGGGCGAGGACAGGAGGCCCTTGGCATCCGACGCCTTGGATCCTGTCACCCCCGCACCGAAGATCCCACTACACCGGGGTGAGGAGGCCAGCGAGGAGGGCGAGGGCAGTGAGGAGGGAGGAGATGGGGAGGTCGGAGGCCGCTAGCGGTGAGGCAGTGAGGGGGAGGAGAGGAGGGGCCAAGGAGGTGAGAGATAGGGAGGCCGAAGCACAGCTGAGGGGGAAGGAGAGTGGAAGGTCGGTGAGCTCGAGGGGGCGAGGAGGCCGGGATGCATGGCGAGAGAGAGACTGAGAGCCGTGAGTGTGCGAGAGAGAGCTGTGAGTGTGCGTGGGGGATGGAGATACAGCCGGATGTGAGCTGTGAAGTATTTAATGAAGCTACCAAAAATTTTGAGTCTAGCTCCCCCATTCAATGCTGGTTCATATCAGTGCTGGTTTTTTCTATAAACTGACACTGATAATACTTATTAGTGCCAGTTTTTACTCGAATGGATGTGTTTTTCCTAATTGTGTTGCAAACTGGTACTGATACACTATCAGTGTCGGTTTTCATCTAACCAGCACTGATGAGCTAACACGAATGACTCTTTCTATAGCAGTGGTATGTGATGCATGATGAGTACTTGACTCGAATCAAACACAAAACCACCCAAATCACATTATACAAATTTCTCATGCTCTCCCTCACCTTGGCGCTCACCCTCCGAAACCTTAATACCCAATCACAAATCTGAGAAAAGCAACATAAAATGGGGGAGCACACCTAAGGAAGCCACAGGATGTAAGGTTTTCTTGCTGCCCAATCCGCTAGCCATAGCACCTTCTTCACTATAAAATACCTCCAGGTGTGAGTTTTGCAACAAGAGAAAAGATATGGGGCGCTAAATGCAAATATTGTCTTGTTAGGGAGAATTTATAGCCGGGACTTACTTCTGGTGGCTATATGCATTTTCCCGAAAATATAATTGATTGATATTGCAATTGTTGGTGCCAAATATGGGTATACAAGCAACAGTTCAACCCATTGCCTTGCATTAAACATTCAAGGATAGCATTTATGTTGTTTCAAAGTATATTTTAGTAACTTTCTAATTATATTGATTACGAATTTAACACATATTAAACATAGCTTGAAAGCCATGATATAACATCACATACATGGATATGAACATTTTAGCAAAATGTAAAACATGAAAGTTGCTACTCATATTCAAAAAGATATTTATATATTCAATCAACAACATATGGTGGTACAACATAAGAAACATACCAACAAGTGTTAATTTGAATAAAGGGCTCTCAATGTAGGTTATCGAGCAAACGGCCATCCAACACCAAAAGCTTTCTAGGTTACTTATCAGTGTGACAATACCAAATAGATGTTCTAGGCTATAGATCAATAAAGTCAAGTTCTCGTTTATTTAGCAATTAAACTATCAACACCTAAAAACTGTTCAATTCAGATCAACAGAATGAATATATCAAGTTAATTGCACACAATTAAGCAAGACTATATACTAAGCACAGGAATTTAGTATAACTACACCCTAGAACAACTCTGTATTGTCACACTGATCTCGCTAAGGCCACTATCATCATCGAGCATTAAACCCACAAACTCTAGCATGAAATTTATCCCTAATAATAGTACACATATAATCACAGGCACATGATATGGCTAAATTACAAGCTATTCAGTAAAGAGGCAACGAGAATCTTACTTTCTGTTGTAGATGAAGTAGACACCAATGAAAAGCACGCAAAAGTATTGTCATAGAAAACAGAGATACCCCCTTTATGCCAAGGTCACAGGGTGTTTATTCTTGGATATGCAATGCCGCTATGCCAATTGCAGAGCACACTACAGTTGGCACTCGAGTATCACAGAGAGAAGCCCAACTCTGGGGCAAAGAGGATGTCGGTGAGCATCAGAATGTGGCAACACACGCAAGCATTTGGTCACCACCCATATAGGGTAGGTGCACAACATGGTCACGACCGATAGAGCATGCGTGCATGCATCCAGCATGAGAACAACACACGCATGATGCAATCACGAAGGATAGAACGAGTGTGCGGCATGGTCACCAGTGTGATGGTGCGCGCACGAAGAGCTGGGTACATGCACGCCTTCCACCACCTGCAAGAGAACACACATGATGGCATAGATAGACAACACTAGCAACGGCACATCCACCGGCCTACGGTGAGCATGACAACATGCCCAGGATGACCAAGAAGTGGTGAGTACAGTCGGGTTGAACCCCTGGCAACCAAGCTCCAAGATGACGAGGTTGTGCACGGCATGACGGGGCTCACCTCCGGGATGAGAACCAACAGTGTCATGGGCACCCCACATGCATAGAAAAATTGCAAGTGGTAGTTCAGAATCCATTGAGTACAACCACAAGCAACCGACAGATCGAGGTTGAAGAAGAGGTGGGAGATGGGGATTCAGGATTGGTTCAAAAGAGGACCGACACCATGTCTTATAAAGAGATTGGTGCCATGGAAGAGTGGAGGACCGGTTACTACCGCCACCACCATCCTGTGGGGAAGCCGAGAGGATAAGGCTGAGAGAGAGGGGGTGAGCAATGGGCTGCTCACCTTGATAGGCCTTGAAGCAGCTGTAGGATCAAGGGTACCGACTAGAGGGGGGTGAATTGGTAGTTTTAAAAACTAATTGCTAAGCGATCAAGAAAACTTGTGAAAACAAACTAAGGATCACTAAAGCAATAAGTAGAACAACTAAGAGCTAAAGTTGAGGTTTGCAAACCTAGGGTGACATGCAACAATTTATAATATAGCAAGATAAATTACTTGAATTAAATTGCATGAAAGTAAATAACTCAATGATAAGGTAAATAGCTCAAAGATGACACAAGAGATTTTTTCTTGTGGTATTGGTGATTTGCTGATCACCCCTAATCCATGTTGAGGTGAGTTTAAGCTTCAAACCGCTTCTCTATCAAGTATTCAATTCTCACACGAGAAAGGGCTCATACCGAGCAAGTTGACTTTAAGCCGGAAATGAACAAGAACTACTCAAAACCTCGATTCCACTAGCTAAGCACTTCACCACTCCGGCAAGGCATGCTCAAACCTCTCACAATCACCACCGCCCTCCTTCACAATCTTCCTTGAAGGGCTCGACGGTGCCAGAACCTCCAAGCCGTCTAGGAGGTGGCAACCTCTAAGAGTAATAAGTTGATGATGCTTGCTTGAAGGATCACGAATGCCTAATTGCTCAAACTCTTTGAAATTATGCACTAGTTGCTCTCAACCTCTCAAAGATGCAATCACCAAGTTAATGGAGAGAGAGAGTAAGGGCAAGAGCTCAAAGTGTTGTATTTATGTGCTAGGGTCAAGGGATGCATTCAATGAACTAGCCACACCCTTATTTATACCCCTCTACCCAAAAACTAACTGTTACTGTCGTTCTGACAGTTCTGCGCAAGTGGCGATCAGACCGTAGCACCATTAGTGGTCAGACTGCCCCCGTACAACAGCTACAAACAACGGTCAAAATTAATTCTGACACAGCCTGGCGGTCAGACCGCCATCCTTCTCGGTTAGACTGGCACAACCTTGGCGGTTAGACCGGCGGACCCCGCGGTCAGACCTTAGGACCCAAAACTTTCTATATGATTCTTGGTCAGACCGAGACTTGGTTTTACTCAGCGTTTTGAGAAGATTTCATTCAATGGTCAGACCACCCGAAGGGCCAGTCAAACCACCACTCTCAAAAGAGTAAGATTGCTCTGGTTTTTATACAACGATCAGACCACCGCCTGGGCTGGTCAGACCGCCAACATACGGAAGCTCCCAAGAGAAGTCTTTTCGACAGATTATCTCAAACTATAATTTTCAACTCTATATGAAATGCAAGTTTGAGTAATTTGGCACCACAGAAACCTTAAGTAACCACACATCAACCCCACTTAATAGTGCGGCACTTATCCTATCAATCCGATCAATTTTTCTTCTCTAATCTTCGTTGACTGGTAAAAGAAAAAAATGCCCTACAATTATACCTTTGCCTTGAGCTAGCCATTCTTCATGTTTTCCACTCATGCAACTTCTAGCTCAGCAACATCTTTATGACTAACCTTTTCATAACTTATTCAAAATGTTAGTCCACAAAAGACATATTGTTATTAATTACCAAAACACGAATTAGGGCCCTAGATGTTTCAATCTCCCCCTTTTGGTAATTGATGACAATAAAACTAAGAAGTGATGTGATTTAAGTTTTGAGCCCACTTTTAGCCATTAGCAAAAAGAAGACTCGAAGGTGAGTTTTTATAGCAAGAATTTCAAGTATATGAGATTGAAAAAGATAATTCGCTATAAAAACTCAAGTCAAGGTAAGCTCCCCCTACATATGTGCCCATAAGATTAAAGAGAAGATAAATGGCACAAGATAGAGATTTTAATGAAAATTTGGCAGAGTTTACATTGCTTTCTTGGATCCGAGGAAGAGAATATAACCAAAGGTATTTCCAATACTAACATATCATTTCAACTCATTTTCCTCGAGATATCCAGCATTGTTAGAACATATGATCACACCAATTAAACATAGTTCAACAATTAAACATAGTTCAATATGGTACTAATGCAAACAAAAAATAAAGAACTACATAGATCATCATGCAACCAAAATAAAACTTCACACTTCTTCCAACACTTCTTCTCCTCCTTTGGCATCAAATGCCAAAAAGGTCTACACATCCTACGGAGGTGGTGGAGGAGGTCTCGGATAGACATTATAAAAGTGCTCGGAGAAGCTGTCAAAGCGGCTAGGAGAGGGTATCAAACTGATGCTGCAGATTCTGCTGTCCAAGAGATATGTTGTTAAACATGTCAGTCAACTCTTGGTTATGAGTGTTCAACGCTGCAATATCTTCACGAGCAAGAGCAATAGCATTCTGAGTGGCATTAATGATTAGCTGATAGAAAGACTGGGGAGGATTGGCCTGAAAGAGGCAAACTGTTGCTGAATGCTCTGCTGGATGTTGTGCCGAATGGAGGTCATATATGGATCAAAGAACCCTGCCGGAGGTACCCACTGAGGGGGAACTGGTTCTGGAGTAGGCTGAGGTGGAGGAACATAGTGTTGAGGCTCATCATGCTATCCTCCCTGAGCTGCATCCTGAGCTCTTCGCAGAATACTTGGGTTTACTTTGAAAGGCCGATATCCCAAATGCTTACAATCACAGAAGATCTCCGAAACTTTGTCTTCATAAGAATAAGGGACATAATGTATGGAGCATAATAAAGATTTGGAGTTATGCTCACCGTGATACCATCAATGGCTTTGAGCATAAACCTGATCACGTTAATCTTTCTCCTGTTCATGATATGGTTAATGATATTCCAACAAAAGTCCCAAGCATTACTGTTATCACTCTTTGGAGCAAAGGTGGCTCTAGCAATTTTGTTGATTGCAGCAGGGAGCACCTTTAAGCCTGTAACCATCCCAAGAGTGACTTTAGGGATAACCCCTATTGGTTCATAGAATGCACTCCAAACTTCTTCTGCCAAGCATTCTTCATTGTTGATATCGATAGTGTCATAGACAATATCAAAAGGAATTATGATGGCATGAGCAAAATCCCTGAATGAAGCTTCATATCTCCTAGATCTAGTCATCCACTCAATTTTTTGAGAATTGTGAGATATCTCAACAGTAGCATAGAATTGTCGAATGACTATTGCATTCCAATCACACTTGAAACTGACAAACTCATAAAGACCTAGCTCTTGAAAGATATTAGTTAAGACAATCATGCTAGGTTGATTTCTCACATAAGCCCAATCAATCCATTTATGATCAAATATGTTCTTGTGCAGGAGATGGCCATAAAAAGCATCTTGTTGTGTCATGGTATAAAAAGTGGGGTAGAGTTGCATCATTATAAAGATCATACTGAGATGTATTTCGGGCCCTAGTATATTCAGTTGAATTCTAATTTTTCTTATGCCTAACATAAGCTTTATCTCAATATCCTCATCACTAGCATCATCCACATCAAAATCAACATTACCAGCATAGGATGAAGCTTCCTCACCAATATCTTGTGAGGGCACCCAATCAGAATCACCATGATCACCTTCTGACTCTGAATCTGCCAATCTTCTTTTACCCTTGCCCAGACCTGCCAACAACTTTCTCACCTTCTTTCCAAGACCACTTCCTCCTCCATTGATCATATGATATATCACAATGCATTAGTTAAGGTAAAAGATTGACACAAGATGGAAAACAGAGAAAATATGGTTGCTGTCGCTGGCAGTTAGACTGCCAGTAGGCAAACAACCCTCCTTTGATCGATTTTGATGAATATATGAGGCAAATTGAATTCCAATCTCACCAAACCTTGAGAATAGCATAATAGAGATGCTAGCAACTAATTCCAACAGAGTTCATCTCAAATCCATACCTCAAATTATAGATCACACCCTTCAAACCCTAAGCACTAAAAACCTTTAAAAAATGGTAAAAAGAGTAGGAATCCAAAGATTACTGAGAGCCATGAGAGAGGAATCCGTGGTGAGACTGGAGAAACTCTCGGATTGACCAGGGACCAAAGATTTTGTCTTCTTTGAGTTTCCTACCAAGAGCACGTGTATGGAGAGAGAAAAAGAAGATACTCGGTGGAGGAAAAGGATGGGGACCGGAGGAGATAAGGTCAACCTGGACAAAACCTTTGGTGGCGGTCAGACCGAGACACAGGGCAGTTAGATTGCCAGAGTCCAGAGACACCAAACCTCTCTGTATAAATCGACGGTAAGACCAGAGAGAGAGCTGCGGTCAGACCGCTAGAACATGAGCTTTTTGATCTTTTGGGGACATAACTATAAAGAGAGATGCAAGGTAACATATAATCTTTTGATATGGAAAGAGAAAGAAATATATGTAACAAGTCATAACCAAGATTATTGAAAAAAACCTGAATTTAAATATGCAATAAATTTACATATTCAAAGGAAATAAACATGAACAAGATGAGTATGTAAAGCATTGAGAACAAATGCTAGATCATGAAAATGCATAAACATCATGTGTCTAAAGTTTCAAGTAACATTTGAGAAGTCAATGACATTAAGCTCATTTCTTAATTTACAAAAACAATTCTCATCGAAGGGTTTGGTGAAGATATCTGCTAGTTGGTCTTCAGTCCGAACATTGTCTACTAGGATATCGCCTTTGCTTACATGATCTCTAAGAAAGTGATGGCGAATATCTATATGCTTGGTTCTAGAGTGTTGGACCAGATTTGTGGCTATTTTCATAGCACTCTCGTTGTCACACAAAAGAGGCACTATTTTGAAAACAACACCATAATCTAGCAATGTTTGTCTCATCTAAAGCAATTGAGCACAACAACTACCTATGGAAACATATTCCGCTTCAGCGGTAGAAAATGCTACGGAGTTTTATTTCTTGGAAGACCATGAAACTAACGATCTACCAAGAAATTGACAACTACCGGATGTGCTTTTCCTATCAACTTTGCAACCCGCATAATTGGAATTTGAATATCAGATTAGCTCAAACTTAGCACCTTTAGAATACCAAAGCTCTATACTAGGAGAGAACTTTAAATACCTCAAAATGCGCTTAACGGCTATCAAATGATATTCTTTGGGAGATTCTTGAAACCTTGCACACATGCATATGCTAAACATGGTATCGGGCCTAGATGTAGTAAGATAAAGCAAACTACCTATCATTGATCTATAAAGCTTTAAATCTACTGGTTAACCTCCCTCATCAAGATCAAGATGACCATTTGTTCCCATAAGAGTATTGAAAGTTCCATCATAGACATTTTGAATTCCTTAGACATCAATTCTCCAAATTCTTCACAAAAATCCTTATTAGTAGATCCAAAAATGATGTCATCAACATAAATTTGACAAACAAAGAAATCATTGCCAATAGATTTAGTGAACAAGGTAGTATCAACTTTCCCAATTTTGAAGCCTTTAGAAACAAGAAAATCTCTAAGTCTCTCATACCACACACGTGGGGCTTGTTTAAGGCCATATAGAGCTTTAGAAAGTTTATATACATGATTTGGCTTTTTAGGATCTTCAAAACCGAGAGATTGTTCAACAAAAACAAGTTCACTAATTTTACCATTCAAAAAGACACTTTTTACATCCATTTGATATAACTTGATATTATAAGATGAAGCAAAAGCAAGCAAGATTATAATAGCCTCAAGTCTAGCTACGAGAGCAAAAGTTTCACCAAAATCCAAACTTTCAACTTGAGTATATCCTTGTGCAATCAATCTTGCTTTGTTCCTTACAACAATTCCATCTTCATCTGCTTATTTCGAAAAACTCATTTTGTGCCAATAACATTATGATCTCTTGGTCTTTCCACCAATTCCCATACATCATTGCGGGTGAAACTATTTAACTCTTCATGCATTGCATTCACCCAATTCGGATCATTTATTGCTTCTTCTACATGATTAGGTTCAGTAGAAGATACAAAAGAATAGTGTTCACAAAATGAAGCAATACGAGAACGAGTTTGAACACCCTTACTATGATCACCAATAATTTGATCAATGGGATGGTCCTTGGCAATGGTATGATGAACTCTTGGATGAGCTATTGGTTCTTGTGATGGATTTGATGAAGTGGTAGCTTGTTGTACATGATCATCTATATCTTCCACATTTTGAGTTTGAGCTTGATTGTTTGTAGTGGAAGAAGATGGAATAGCTTGAATAGAGATAGATGGATCATCCTCTGGTTCATCTTCCACTTTTGGCTTGATGTCACCTATTGACATATTTTTTTATAGCACTTCTCAAGCCTTTATTAACTACATCATCCAAATTTTCTTGTTCTTATTGAGAGCCATTAGTCTCATCAAACTTAGCATCATATGTCTCTTCAACCAAACTGAAATTTTGGTTATAGACACAATAAGCTTTACTATTGGAAGAATAACCAAGTAAGAAATCTTCATCATATTTTATTTGAAATTTTGATAAACGTGTACCTTTTTTCAGAATATAGAATTTGCATCCAAATACCCGAAAATATGAAATATTTGGCTTCCTTCCAATAAGAAGTTCATATGGAGTCTTTTTCAATAGACGATGATAATATAATCGATTTGATGAATGGCAAGCGATATTAATAGCTTCGACCTAAAAATTATTAGAAACGTTATATTCCGAAAGCATTGATCTTGCCATATCAATAAGAGTTCGATTCTTCCTTTCTACTACTCCATTTTGCTCCAAAGTGTATTTGGCCGAGAATTCATGTTTGATCCCCTTTTCATCACAAAAGTCCTCAACCTTTGTGTTCTTGAATTCGGAGCCATTGTCACTTCTTACTTTCTTGATCTTGAAATCAAATTCATTTTCGATCCTTTTAGCAAAGCTTTTGAAGGTGTTAAATACAATAGTATAATCATGTAAAAAGAATACCCAAGTAAATCTAGAAAAATCATCAACAATGACAAGACAATAGTTATTACCTCCAATACTTACATATGTAGTAGGACCAAACAAATCCATGTGTAATAATTCCAAAGGTCTTGAAGTTGACATGGAGCTTTTATATGGAGGTGAATTTCCCACTTGCTTTCCGGCTTGACAAGCACTACATACCTTGTACTTCTCAAATTTCACATCTTTCAATCCAACTACAAGATCATGCTTCAATAAATGATTTAGTTGATTCATACCAATATAACCAAGCCTTCTATGCAAAGCCATCATTTTGATGTCTTTGTGAACAAGCATGTGGTAAGGTTTGCATCATTAGAAGAAAAATCAACTAGGTAAAGATTACCATATTTAAAGCCTTTGAAAATGATACTATTATCCTTTAAGCTAGATATGATCACATCATTTGGAGAAAAAGTGCATGTAAGATCAAGATCACATAATTGAGCAACGGAAAACAAATTAAAATTTAAGGATTCAACTAGTAAGACATTTGAGATAGACAAATAATTTGAGATAGTAATTTTACCTAATCCTTTTATCTTTCCTTTGCTATTGTCTCCAAATATGATTTTGTCATATTCCAATCTATCATTACTTATAAAAGTGAACATCCTTTGATTTCTGATCATGTGTTGAGTACATCCACTATCTAGCACCCAATGTCTCCCACCGGACTTGTAATTTACCTACAAAACAAAGTTAAGCTCTTTTAGGTACCCAAACTTATTTGGGTCCTTGGATGTTAGTCACCAAGGTTTTAAGCACCCAAATGGCATTCTTTTTAGCACCAATTATAGGAGTGCCAATAAATCTAGCTTTAACACTACCATTAGAGCATCTCTTAAGGAAATAGCATGAATCAAAAGATGCATATGAATTATCCTTGATATTTTTTCAATCCTTCTCAACATGCCCGATTTTCTTGCACCTCATGCAATAATCGCTACCTTTCACAAAAGTAATTTTATGATGAATGAATGCCTTCTTACCCTTCTTGGGAACATACCCAAGGCCTTCTTGATGGAGAACCTTTGACTATCTAAAACTTGTCTAATTTTAGACTCTCCAATATAGCATCTTGCAAGATCATTTGTTAGCTTTTCAACTTTTTCTTTCAACATGATATTTTTATCAATAATCAGGACATATTGCAAGATACATCTTTAGGTAAAGTAAACACATCATTATGCAATGTAGAAGAACTCATATGAGATAAAGTAGATACATCATCAAGAATATTGCAAGATATACTTATATCTACTTTTGATTTGTTGGTTTCGTGAGCAATAAGAGAGTCATGAGCTTCCTTAAACATCTCATGAGTTTCTTTTAGACCCTCATGAGCTGTCTTTAGCTCCTCATAGGAATCTTGAAGAGAAGTGTGTCTCTTTTTCAATTCCTTAAACTTTTCTCTTTCTTTGCTCATGAAATAATCAAAACCATTTATTAGCTCAACTAGATCATCATATGAATATTCATCCTCATCATTTAATTCCTTAGAGTCACACTTTGCCATAAGACAATGAGGTGTGGAGAAGAGTGAAGTTGCTTCATTGATGGCTACACCGGCAAGATCCTTTTGAGATGGCTTCTCATCATCGGAGTCAGAGCTTGAGCTTGCATCTGAATCCTACTCACATAGCATACTTGACCATCTTTCTTCTTATCGTAGTACTTCTTGAAAACTTTCTTGCCTTCACTCTCCTTCTTCTTCTTGGAATATTTTTCTTCCTTGTTCTTGTAATTTGTGGCAATATGACCTTTTTCGCCACATTCAAAGCATCTTCTTTCTTCGAAGGGATTTCCTTTTGAAGATTATCCCTTCTTACTATATCCACCCTGATATCTCTTCTTCTTCATAAATTTCTTGAACTTTCTAACAAAGAGAGCCATCTCTTCTTCATCATCATCACTTTCTTCATGATCATCTTTTCCTCTTGATGCTTGAGCCTTAAATGCGACATTCTTCTTCTTGACATCACTAACATCATCATGAAGATCCTCTTGTGACTTTTTGAAAATATCATGAGTGAGAATTTCACTCAACATTTGCATTAGAGTTGTCTCCTTCAAGTTGGACCTCACAAGCAAAGTCACAATAGTATCATATTTGTTAGGCAAAGCTCTAAAAAACTTAAGAGAAAAATCAACATTGGAAACATCCATGCCAAGCACCTTGAGTTCATTTATTATGTTGTTCAAATGATTGAATATTTCTTCAATGCTTTCATTTGGTAACATAGTAGATTTCTCAAGTTGTCCTTTATAAACAAAAAACTTGGCATCATTAACCATGGTTGAACCTTCATGAATCTCTTTAAGCCTTTCCCAAATTTCATGAGCGGTCTCAAGCTTACAAATGTGATTGAACTCATTAAGATCTAAAGCACTATAAAGAACATTCATACCTTGAGCATTAGCAAGAGAATTTTCCTTATCAATATCGGTAAGATTAATAGGATCAAGAATTACATAATCCTTATTCACAATATCCCAAAGCTTACCGCCCATAGCCTTAAGATACACGGTCATTCTAGCCTTCCAATAGGCGTAGTTTGACCCCTCAAAGAACGGAGCTTTCCCCACATTGATATGAGCATCACGAGCCATAATCCTACTCCGGGATAGTTAAATCCGCAACAAAAGGAGTCATAGGCTCTGATACCACTTGCAGGATCAAGGATACCGACTAGAGTGGGGTGAATATGCGGTTTTAAAAACTAATTGCTAAGTGATCAAGAAAACTTACGAAAACAAACTAAGGATCACTAGAGAAATAAGTAGAACAACTAAGAGCTAAGTTGAGGTTTGCAAACCTAGGGTGACATGCAACAATTTATAATCTAGGAAGATAAATTACTTGAAGTAAATTGTATGAAAGTAAATAACTCAATGATAAGGTAAATAGCTCAAAGATGACACAAGAGATTTTTTCCGTGGTATCGGTGAATTGCCGATCACCCCTAATCCACGTTGAGATGAGTTCAAGCTTCAAACCGCTTCTCTATCAAGTATTCAATTCTCACACGAGAAATGGCTCATACCGAGCAACTTGACCTTAAGCTAGAAATGAACAAGAACTACTCAAAACATCAATTCCACTAGCTAAGCACTTTACCACTCCGGCAAGACATGCTCAAACCTCTCACAATCACCACCGTGGCTCCTTTACAATCTTCCTTGAAGGGCTCGACAGTGCGACAACCTTCAAGCTGTCTAGGAGGCGGCAACCTCCAAGAGTAATAAGTTGATGATGCTTGCTTGAAGGATCACAAGTGCCTAATTGCTCAAACTCTTTGAAATTATGCACTAGTTGCTCTCAACCTCTCAAAGATGCAATCACCGAGTTATTGGAGAGGGAGAGTAAGGGCAAGAGCTCAAGGTGTTGTGTTTATGTGCTAGGGTCAAGGGATGCATTCAATTAACCAGCCATGCCCTTATTTATACCCCTCTACCCAAAAACTAACTGTTACTGCCATTCTGATAGTTTTGCGCAAGTGACGGTTAGATCGTAGAACCATTGGCGGTCAGACCGCCCCCGTACAATGGCTACAGACAACGGTCGAAATTAATTTTGACACAGCCTAGCGGTCAGACCGTAATCCTTCTTGGTCAGACCGGCACAACCTTGGCGGTCAGACCGTAGGACCCAAAACTTTCTGTATGATTCTCGATCAGACCGGCACACCCTTCGGTCAGACCGAGACTTGGTTTTACTCAGCGTTTTGAGAATATTTTATAGAGCGGTCAGACCGTCTGAAGGGCCGGTCAGACCACTGCTCTCAAAAGAGTAAGATTGCTCTGGTTTTTATACAACGGTCAGACCGCCACCTGGGTCTCATTGCACTGCTCAAGTACATAAGAGATCCAATGACCTAAGCTGGTCTACAGGTTCACCAGTGTGTTTGTACAGCTTGATGTTTGGATCGTAAGGTGTGGAGACTGGTTTAGCATCCATTTTCCCAAATTGGATTAGGACCTTCTCCACATAATGATATAGCATTAACATAACCCTGTCGACAATTGGTAAACCGCCGATCTAACAAACTTGTTGAAGAATAGGGGGATTTTTTGAGTAGACGAATCACAAAGGGAACACATAGAGGTTTTTAAATAGGTATGGACCTCTTTAAGGATAATAATCCTATGTCATTTTTGTCTTGTATAAATCTGAGCTTGTTACAAGAGAGGATGTAGCAAGCCTAGATGGATCTAAACCTAGTCGGTGACTTCTTTCTTCACTTCTGTTAACTTGTGGCACTCTAGTTCGACTTGTCCCCCTCTCCTTAAAACCCCTCAGTTCTGTATATATATGGGTTGTCATACGTCCTCTGGACTACTCCTTCTTGTTCTTGAGGATAACTCTTCCGGGTTACGGGTTGCCTTGGGCACCTACAGGTAGTTTTCTTTCTCTCAGGGATCCTTCCCAAAGATAAAGATATGCTTCAAGAATTAAGGGACACTCTAGGGTACCCAGATATGGTAACTATCCATTATTCACAGTCAAGCACCCTATTAGTACACGAAATTAGGCTTCAACGGTTCAAATACATGGCCATCAAAGATAAGATTTTTGTCTGACCATATCATCGAGTAGACTCGGATTTCCGATTAGGATGAAACTTCTAATAGGGTTTTCTAGGTTCTAAGATCACTTACTCGGGATTCTGAATGTCTCTGAGTTCTCAAGAGCATAACGGATGTCATATCCGGGTAGGTTTTCTAGTTGCCCCGAAGACCTACCTCGGGAGATATGACTTGAGGCAATGATGAGTCACATCACCCATTTTCCCTAGGCCTCATCCTTTCATCATTGCCAAGTACAAGGGAGATGTGACTCATCGATGGCTAGGCTTGGAAGTTGAACTGTGGTAGTGGAAAGTTTGCATGGTGATGAAAAAGATTCTCTGTCATGAATACAAAGGGATCGTCGCTCCATCCTTCTGACATCTCCCATGCTCTGGAGAACCCAACGGGTAAACGACTACACCGAAGTCCGCCTCTTTGTCTACTTCGGTCAGCTTAAAAGATGTAGCTTTGATGACTGATCGTTGCTTGGGCGTCCATGACTCATAATGCAGTTGCTCCTGAAATTATAGCTCGGTAGGTGAGGTGTCTCGCCTCCTAACCTGTTGGCCTATATTAACCTTCGGGCGCCGGATCTCAGCTGCACCAAACTCGAGTTCGATCATGGATTCCCCTCCTCTTGAGTACACGCCCTCTTTTCGCAACTACTCACCTTCTCCCCTCGAGTACACACCCCTTAGCCCTTTATCGTATCCTCTAGAATCTTGTTCAGTGGTGGAGGTTATCAGCATCTCTGATGAGGAGGTTGAAGAAAGGGCTACAACTTACGACGTCCCTCTTAAAGACGACAAGCCCCTAGTGCCTCAGGTCCAAGATGAGGTGGACTGGGGTCTTTTGAAGGCGGAAAGGAGGAAGAAGCGGCGGCACCGATGAGGCCTCAAATTGAATTAACCCACTACTCGCTAACTGGAACAACACAACACTTAACTGACGATGCAGACGATCAATCTCAACCCCCTACAAGCATCTAAGGACTACGAGGGAGTCACATTTGGAGCAGAGCCGCAAACCAATGAAGAAAAGTAGTGAACTCACGGACGGTCTCCTCCCTTCTTCCACCTTCTTCTTCCTTCTTCTCTTCTTGGGTGCCCACAAAGGTCTGTTGTTGACGATGTCTGTTGGCCTGTCTGTTGGCGAACCACTGCCTCCAGTCGCTGACGATGGGATAGCCGAGCGATCGGATCCACGCTTGGGTGCCCACAAAGGTCATGTCCAGATCATGGTCGCCGCTGCATCAATATGCATGCCAATAATACTGAAGGATCAAATCACTGATCTGGCCGGCCGGTGATAAGTTAATTTTGAAGAAGCTCTTGTTAATGTATATATTATACGTACTTGTTTGACACAAAAAAAAAATTATACGTGGCTTACGGAGACCCGTCTCCTTTGTAAGTGACGGGTCATAACATGATCCGTCACTTATTTATTAGAGGTTATGACTTGGTTATAGGTGACGGGTTTAATTATTACCCATCATTTATATTATTGATGATGGATAATATTACGATCTGTCACCTATTGTGTGGTATCAGTGATGGATTTATAAATAAGCGCGACCCGAAGTAACATAAGAAGTGACGGGTTGCGTAATGACCCGTCACTAAACTGTATCTCCTATGTCTGTTTTTCACGTAGTGAAAAGACATCAATTTTAAAAATTACCAAAATTTTTAGTCGATAAGTAAATTTACCTGTCCCTACCGATAAACAGGATTATCAGGTTTATCGATTTTTTTTCACCGATAAATTTTTCACAGAATTCGTTCTCTCTCTCTCTCACTCTCACTCTCACTCTCACTCTCTTTAGATAGCTACTAGATATGCTACGCTTTATATATAGACAGTGGAGTTGGTATATATACTGTGATCAGGACTGGCCACAAAGCTACCTTAGCAGCTTTTACAGGAGTTCCCCAAGCGTACGGAGTACTCTCTTAGGCCGCACATACAAATCATATTTAGCTTTTGGAGCTTGAGATGTAGTCTTTCTCGTCGGAGGTTCTAGTTTCTATTATAGAGTAACTAAGGCAGTTTCGTACCTGTGTATGCAGTGAGACCCTTTCAACTTAGACTATGGAGTGATCTGTATCAATAATTAGATTTTGCTATGAATTTATTTTATTATAAAAACATATGTAAAATGACCATTGAGCCCCTCACTCAACATTGTTGAGCCTGTTTCTATTTAGCGCACCAGCATCGCAGTATATTTATGGTACTTAATTGATGGCAAATAGTCATGGTACTCATGAATAAGAAGACTTTTGTGTATTTCAATATAACCGGTGGTTAGTGGTGCATCCAAGGTCACCAAATAATGGTTTTTTTCTCTTTTTCTTTTTTTTCTCTTTTTCTTCTTTCTCTTCCCTATTAAAAATTGACGGGTCAGGTATGCCGAGGCAGGAGGGCTTGAGCCCCTTCGGTCCTCTGGATCCACCCCAGCCGGTGGTACCTTAAGAATGAGACACAAAATAATTAATCATGCTATAAATCAATAAATCTCGTAGCAAATCCAGTGGACACAAATATGAAAGGAAGGACTCGGTTTTCGTTGGAATTTTTTGAACCATGCATGCAGAATTAAAATCCAAAGATAGGAAAAGTAAAATGGAAATTCCTATTGACAAGAGATTCTTCTAGAACGAAATTGCGCGGCCTTAAACGAAATCAATTGACATTTTTGGTTTTTGTGGAGAGAGGGTACGCAAGGTGATAGCTACTAATGCATTCATGTCTATGTGTCTAAGAACAAAATAACTAGGCTATAGAGGTTGAATTGATGGGGCACCAGTTTACGAGCGTGTATCGGTGATGAGATTAAGTTGAATATGTACAGGGGTAATGCGACAAATGAAATGCGACAAGCAACTGACATGCGGTCACTGATTGCTTGCAACTGACATGCGGTCACTGGTTGCGTAAGCTAGTTGTTGGTTAGATTTTTTGTTTTCGGAGAAACCCAGAAACCCCTCCCCTTTCTCTGTATATATTCTTATTTTCCATTAAAATATAAAGTAATTCCTCTTATATCATCTCATAAAATAAATTTTCTTATTTACTACTTATTACTACAGAACTAAGTTTATATGTCGACGTATCAGTATCAATTCCTTATAGACCGACACTGATAGAGCATCATTACCAATTCCTCATAGACCGACAGTGATGGAGTATCATTACCGGTTCATAAATCACACAGAAAGAATTAGCTATTATGGCTTATGAACCGACAGTGATAAGGGTCATCACTGCCGACTGATGAATTGAGCTAGCAGTGATACCTAGCACCCTCATCACTGCCGATTTAATCCACTGACCGGTAGTGATGTCCTTCTCTTCCTCATCTTCTTCTACAGAGTCATTTCAAAACTCTCTCCTCACAAAATCTCTTATGCCAACAAACACTTCATCATTTCTCTCGCATTGATTCTCCCACCACTCAAGCTCAATTTTGGTCAAGAAGGCGGTCTAGATAAGCTCTCTCTAGCTATCCAAACAAAATCCCTTCTTTCCTCTCAATTTGCACATTTGTCTTTTCTTCATTTTTTAGGGCAAGTGAACTATGGATTTTTCCCTAACAGCAAGCAAGCTTCTAGCAGGAGCCTCTTGAGCTCAATTAAGTTGAAATCTCTAAGGTTAATCCTATATTTAGCATTTTAACTTAAAATGTTACCTGAAAAACCGAAGTTGATCTTATCCCTATAGAGACCTAGGTAAATCTTCAAAGTTGATTCTAATGAACCATAGGAATAAATTTAGAAGTCTACAATATATAAACTTTAGGTATGAGTATATTTATTTTTAATTTTTAATGAATTAGAAAAATTAGTCATAATATTTAGGTATGTAGAAACATCCAGTTGTATTTTTTATATTTTATTTAATTAGCAACCTCCAATATAGAAACTTTAGGTATGAGCGTATTTATTTTTCATTTTTCAGGGGTCGAATAATAAAGAAAATTTCTAGGGATGGCACTAACAAATACTCATTGGAAACAGACGTGAAAGCATATAAAAGATGGCTTGTCCAACCTGGGCTAATTGCCAGAAGGAGATGACAAGGTAATTTATTTGTTGTTGATCGCAAAATCTTATAGATAGTTTGAATTTGCATTTATAATAATGATATAATTATAGATGGATAGAAGATGGATATACAATGCGAGCCGTGTGAACGTAGAGTACAAGAATGACGTGGAGGGTTTCCTGGTAGCACTCGTGGTGGACAAGTCAAATACACAGTCTCAATACATGTGTTATCTATGTGTCGATTGCAAGAACAAGAAGCAGTTCTTCACCACCCAACAGATACATTCCCACTTGATTCCAAGGGGCTTTATGCCTGGCTATACCTATTGGACTAAGCACGATGAAGCTGAGATCGTACAAGAAGTGCAATACATTGGAAGAGAAGACGATATGCACCGATATGTCGGTCGACGATGCAATTATACCTCGTTTATGTTATGGATGCTTCAATTTGTAATTTAAATAAATATGTATTAGGATTTTAGGTTAATATAATATTAATAAATACATACAGTAAAAAATAAATCGAAAAAATTTGAGTAGCATAGTGGTTTGTTCAATTTTACTTAGAGCAGGCCGTGGGTTCAAGTCTCAGCGTATGCGTAGCCAAATCAAATTTTTTTTGCTCCCCACACCTGCAATGAAAGGGGTTTCATTTCCGGTGCACATATTCGACCGGCAGTGAAACCCCTTTCACTGCCAGTTGTCCCATTGAGCCGACAGTGAAGGTCACCTTTCACTGTCGGTGGACTTCTTCAGCCAGCAGTGAAAGTCCTCCCCCTATATACTGCTCGACGTGTCGCGCCCTTTGACACTTAGAAAACTTT
Organism: Phragmites australis; assembly: GCF_958298935.1. NCBI lineage: Eukaryota > Viridiplantae > Streptophyta > Magnoliopsida > Poales > Poaceae > Phragmites > Phragmites australis. Next base: position 19,808,354 of record NC_084944.1, on the reverse strand, counting down.
TTCGCTTCCTCGCGCCCTCACCGACGCCGCCGTCCCTGTCCTGGAGCCCCGACGCCGCCGTCCCCATCCTGGAGCCCGGGCGTCCCCGTCTCAAAGCCCCACCATCCCCGGAGCTCGTCGTTCCCGTTCCGGAGCCCCGCCGCCCTCTCCTTCTCCGCTCCTAAGGTTAGTGATGATATCTCCCACCATCCTCCTCCTCTCCTCTCTTATCCTCTCCTTTCCTCTCCTCTTCTTGTTCATCAGTTTCCGGCGACCTCATACTGATGTAGACCGCAGGCCATTGCTTGTACAGATTTGCCGAATGAATGTTTTTGTGCACTTATGCATAATCGATGGATGTTTTTCCATAGATAGGAAGACGAAAGTTATCTTTAATAGCACATCAAATTCATGAAATCAACTGTATTTTCTTGTCTGTTGGGTGTTGGATGTGTTCATGATATTCTTTGTGTGTATTGGCCTGATGGAAACTATTTGCACTCCAAGTTAGATTTTTCAACAATTTAAGAAGTAGGTAGAACCATAATTTGTAAAATCAGTTCAATTTCAACTGAAGAAATGCATGCATCCTATTCCAATGCTCCCCTGTTTCTTCATAAGTGGTGAACTTGAGTGTAAGACTATTATAATATTTAGTCTCCTTTCCAATTTCCTCTATTTTTATTTTAACGTTCTATCAAACTAAGTCCTGCTTGTAAATATAAAGGATGCATCAATGTTCTCAGTCAAAAAGAGCTATATGATCCTTTCATCAATGAGAAAGTAAATATGGGATTACTTGCTTATATTGTTGTATATCTTAAGTTATGCATTTGCTTAGGACATGACAGGAAGGGAATTTCAATCAACTAGTTGACATGTTTTTTAAGTTCAATCAACTAAGTTCTTTTAGCCCAACCTAAAAGAAAACTCTTGATGTCAACCTCAGATAGGGTGTCCAGCTCGTCTTAAGAGAAGCTACTCTCTGAACTAGTTGGACTGGCACATAAATGCTGACTTGAGAAGAATGCTTTCTCTCTGAACAGGTAATCAATACTGAAGTCCTAATAAGGCTATTTGCTAGAGGCATTGTGCTTAATAGTTTTTTACAAGAATATTCTTTGATGTTTAGTGTATCATTTTTGTATATTATCTGAAATTTAGGACTACTATGATATAGTATGTTGTTTATTGTGGTCAGCAAAGTGGAGTGTTCTTCAGTTAGGAGGAATATCACGTACAAGTTAATGGATTCAAAGGAGCATGTTACAAAGGATACAAGTCCAAATATAAAGCTGTTGCGGCATACAACAGTCAAGTTATCCAAATCGGGCTAAAATTGGCTAACTTCGAAAATAAGAAGAAGTGTGATTTCACGTGTAAAGATATCATAATCCTAGTTCTGGTTGTAATCATCATTATTTTGCTATGCAAGATGATGTTACTTGTAAGATCAATGTGTCAAACGTCAATACCTTTATGCCTATTTTGCTATGTAAGATGTGACTTTTTTTATTAAATGTGGTCATAACGTACTCATTTATAATATTATATGTGAGAACTATTATGTATATATGTGACACATGAATTACTATATATTAATGAAGGTGCCTTTACTATTGATTTACATTACATATGTCTCATTGTATGCATGTATTGAGTGGGAGAGAGATGGAGAGATCAAGAAGAGAAAGGGAGGACAGGGCCGGAGTAGAAGAGGAAGGCACAACACTGCCGGCTAAAACCACAAACCGGCAGTGATAACCACTTTTACTGCCGGTCCACGGAGCTAGCAGTGATAGTCCCCGACTATCACTACCTGTTACCCACTGCCGCTTCAAAACCGACAGTTAAGGGGGTTTTGAAGCTGACAGTAATGTACTGCTCTGTATTAGTGACTGTTCCTAATTTTCATTCTTTTCTCGTCGCTATCATCCATTTGACTAATAGAAAAGATATATTTGCCCTTAGAAATAAGGACGACAACTTCAAGCGCGGCTGCCTGTTGCGAACGGCGATAGAGTCGTAGTGCTGCCATGGACGCCCATGATGGGGATGCGGTCCCCCATGTAGCCATCCTCCTCACCCTTAGTGCCTTCCCCTTCCGCCTGCTCTTGCTTCCGGGAGGGGTTTATGCCCCGCCACCGGTAGCAATGCATGAGGCCAATGTCCTCTTCTCTAAGGGAAAATATGTTTTTTTTCTATAGGTTAAATGGACGATAGTGATGAGGAAGAAATGAAAATTAAAAGTAGTGACAAGTAATGAAGTTAATTTCGTAGGATGGCACAGAGGAAAATACTTTATCTTTCGATAGCAAATAAGAAATTTTCTTATTATATATTGTCCAGCCTTCCTTTATTTTCTTCTTTGTTGGTTTCTCTTTGTTGTTGTCGTGGAACTATACAAAACTGAGGAAAAATAAACAAAGAAAACCTAGATGGCAAGCTAGCGCCTGCATATGTAGAAACAGGTCGTATGTGAAGCATTTTCTTTGTGTATTGTGGAAATAACATTATACTGATATATGGAGACTCACAGATGTAGAAAACCGACCGATGAACGAATAGGAAGGCAGGCATGCGGGCAGTAGGTAGCTGGTAGCAGGCTGAATTGGAGGACGGCGACAAACCAAGCAAGCAAGGATGGATAAGATGTGTGTGGCTCCTAGTTGAGTCCTAAGCAAATCTTGCTTGCTTATTGGTCGTTACAACCATGAACCAGACGGTGGACTGAATGAATTCGTGTCCCAGACGTTGACAGTTCTAATCTAACTCCCAGAAGAGTCCTGCCGGGGGGCCGTCCTCGACCTGCAGTCGTTTTCTTTCTGATTGTACCCGAGATACCACGACCCCTCCTGGAATGGCAACTGCATGCAACTGGAAATTCGAGTGTATGCATACGTGCAGCCGTCATCGCCCTTCAGCTGCAGCTGGAAATTAGAGTGTATGCATACGTGCGGGTGCATGGACACCCCTGTATCTAAAATTGCTATGATGAACAATAAATTTTTTAATAGTACCTATACAGACACCCCTCATTTTGGACTGGCTTCGCCGCTGCAGACCGTGCATTAAGCAAACGTTGATAGGGCCCACTCCAGACAACCAATTAGCTAATTCCAGAGCATGGAAAATAAAGAAAAAACAAGCTGGAGCTTTGCTGAACATCTCACAAAACCGATAAACAAGCAAAGCCAAGGATTAAAATAGCGTTTTAGCCGCTCAATCACTAAGCTAGACATGTAAACGCTGCTACGGCCGCTATATCGGTTAGCTCTTAGCTACGATAGCGGCCGCAATGGTTCAAAACCATTCCCGGACGTTGATTCAAACATGTATGGCCAAGAATATGTATTGATTAGTTTACTGATGTTCCTTGCCATGAAGGCCCAAAACCCCTATGCGTTGCATCCTATACCCTGTGTTGTAACGGGAGTTTTTTATTTTTATATTTTTCATATCTAATATTTAAATAAATAGATTTCTAATAGTAAGATTTGTAGAAATAGATATCTACCGTCCTCTGAAAGGACCGTAGCCCTTTCAAAGAGCAGTAACGATACCATGGTGACAGCGCCACACCTTACCGCCTTCTCAGAAGGTGGGTAGGGCCCTCCCCCACGTCCATCCCCTTACTGCCCTCTCAGAGGGTGGGTAGGCTCCTCCTCCTGCACTTGACCCCTTTACCGCTATCTGAGAGAACGGTTAGCCCTCTTGCCGTCCTTTTAAATCTAGAGAAAAGGCTAAAATCAGTCAAAATAGCCATTTAAATCTAGAGAAAAAAGAAAGACGGGGGAGGAGAGGAGAGGAGAGATAGGCAGCGCGGCGAAGCTCTACTATTTTTGATCTGCGGATTTTAGATCTCGGTTTTCGGTAATTTTTTAGACTTATATTTTTATTAGTAATTAAAGTATCACTAGATCTAGGGTTTAGCGGTATAACAGAAGTTATATTATATGCGACCTAGGGTTTAAAAAGGTGGGATATGCTATCTTTTATAGTATATTGTAAAGATTAATTTGGATATGGTAGGATAGACATCAGATGCATAGTAGTATTTAGAGTACGGTGGTTTCGATTATTTAGATTTTACAGAATAATGATGTAAGTAATAATTATAGTATATTAGAAACTTTATTAAATAGACCAATGATTAATTAGTTTAACATTATACTAATATATTGTCCAGCCTTCCCTTTATGTTCTTCCTTTTGGTTTCTCTTTGTTGTTGTCGTGGAACTATACAAAACTGAGGAAAAATAAACAAAGAAAACCTAGATGGCAAGCTAGCTCCTGCTTATGTACAAATAGGTCGTATGTGAAGCATTTTCTTTGTGTATTGTAGAAATAACATTATACTGATATATGGAGACTCACGGATGTAGAAAGCCGACCGATGAACGAATAGGAATGCAGGCATGCAGGCAGTAGTAGGTAGCTGGTAGCAGGCTGAATTGGAGGACGGCGACAAACCAAGCAAGGATGGATAAGATGTGTGTGGCTCCTAGTTGAGTCCTAAGCAAATCTTGCTTGCTTATTGGTCGTTACAACCATGCAGCTATCTAGAACCAGACGGTGGACTGAATGAATTCGTGTCCCAACGGCAACAACTCTAATCTAGCTCCCAGAAGAGTCTGGCCCAACAGAAGCAGCCCCCGTATGGGGTGTATAGATGTACATCTAATTTTTTTTAAAACATTAACTATATACCCTATTCTTAGGTCCGGTGGTCCAAGCCTAATCAGACAACCCAACTCCCATGCCTAATACGGCAACGCGAACAGCCCAACTCCCATACCAACACAGATGGGCCAACTCGGCAACTCCCATGCCCAACACTCCAATAGGTAACAGAAAGATGCAATTTCCAAGAGCTAGTTTCTACTACTAGTTTCTACTGCTGTACACATCGGATCATTTGGTGTTTCTATTGTAGTTAACATCGGATCATCCAGTGGTCACAGTCTTTTATGACTATTGCAGTAATGGCTAGTTCGCAGGTTTGAGGCTATAAATACCTCCCACTCAGTCATTTAAGTATGCTGGAGTCTAGAGAAACTTATAGACACTTGAGAAGACATTCAAGTCACCAAAGTGCTACAAGTGATCATGCAACATGAATGGGCTCCAATCGATTTAGGTTTGAAAGAAGACATGAAGTCCACGAGTCAGCTCGGGAGATTTAAAAACTTGGTGCAAAAGGTGAAGTAAATGCTCCAGCAAGAAGCCAAGTGTACAAGATTAGGCGTACTGATGAAAACATTGATCATCATATACCCAAATCTCTATCCAAAGGTAAAAGATGTAATGGTAGCTAGATTTTTATCTATGCATTTTGTTTTTGCATCTAGTATCTTTGCATTGTCTAGGATTGCATGTGCATATTTAATTTCCTTACAATACCTAGTGTAGGTTTTTCATATGTTAGGTTGTTTGTGTTTCTCTCTAACCCATGAGCAACCTACATAGTTTATTAGTTGTAGATTCTTTACATGACACTTGTTTTCAAGTTTTTTCTTTGTGTACCATGAGTTCAATCTATATGATGAATTTCTCATTGTTATCAATGACAAATGCATGTCTCTCACAAGTATTCGACGCTTGTATGCACACATTTAGAGGAGGCATATCCTATGGGTTGTGATTTTAAGACTAACATATATTGCAGATGATATCTTTTGTAGTCTCATGGAGTAATCTACAAGTCCCCGAAGGTATGCAATACTTATTTGTCAATTGGTATTATTGTCAATTCATTTGATCTTTTAAACTACCTCCATACATAATATAGCTTAAACTTCCTATATCTACATATTGTCTAGTTGTGCATATATTTTATTCTCATCATATGTATACACACATATATGGGAGTTTAGATCATATTATGTGTGTTTCGTAAATTGTGATCTATATGTTTTTATTTCAAATGGTATCCATGTAGCTTGTGTCAATTGTATTCCTACAGTTAGCATGAATACCTACGATTGGTACAATTTACCTGTAGTTGGTATCATTCCTTTAAATTGGATTTCTATAGGTGGTATCATCTTATTGGATCATTGTTCATGAAGCTCTTTCGTGTGTGCTATAACATTTTCCTTAAGTTCAACATGTGTTTGTTGCCTTTTGAGATTATTGTCAAAGGGGAAGAATTTTGATGACCAAAGCAAGTTCAAGTTGCATGATGCAAGATTGTTGAAGATTTTTGGCAAATGGAGAAGCATCATGCAAGAAGTGCGCATGGAAGGATTACAAGTGATATCAAGGCAAGAAGCGCACAAAGCAAGAGTTCTTGTATGGGTCGATCAAGGGAGATAGTAACGATGAAGAAAGGGGGAGAATTATCTCCATGACAGTCACAACAAAAGGGGGACAAAGTGAAGGTAAGAACAAGGTATAACAAAGATGTGATCTTTCCTTTACAATTGATCCATCTCCAATTGGTATATTTGGTGCACTTTCAATTAGTATCATTAGTTTCCTTTCAATTGATATCATGGGTTGTTATTACTATGCATCCAAGCAAAGTGGTTAGGCCTTGTGCACTTTATAAATTGTTGTCATTCATTATTTGTGCACTTTACATTTGATATAATTTTTTTTTTTGCTACTCGCTTTGGTTGTGTTATCATCAATCAACAAAAAAAGGAGAGATTGTAGCAAACATCACTGTTTAAGGAATGTATGTGATTTTGATGATTACTGATAACATAGTCAATGGAACTAATATATTTGTCAAATATATGCTTTAGTATGTCTCATTGATGCTATACATGAAGAAGCTAATGAAGCCAAACTCACGCTGGGGAGCCTCAGTTATCTTCGTACCGAAGAAGGATGGAACCTAAAGGATGTATATAGATTATCGAGCCCTGAATGAAGTAACAATCAAGAGCAAGTATCGTCTACCCCGCATTGAAGATTTGTTTGACCAGTTGAAAAGATCATGTGTGTTCTCTAGGATCGATCTTCGATTCGGATATCATCAGCTAAAGATTCATGCTTCGGATATTCCAAAGACAGCATGTGTTACTCGGTATGGTCTGTACGAGTACATAGTAATGTCTTTCGGGTTGACCAATGCCCCAGCTTACTTCATGTATCTGATGAACAAGGTCTTCATGGAGTATTTGGACAAGTTTGTCGTGGTATTTATTGACGACATTCTAGTTTACTCCAAGAACAAAGAAGAGCACGAGGAACATCTAAGAATAGTATTGCAGAAACTCAAAGAAAACCAGTTGTATGCTAAACTGAGAAAATGTGAGTTTTGGTTGAAGGAAGTTCCCTTCCTTGGTCATATTATTTCAGCAGGAGGTATGTCTGTGGACCCATCCAAAGTAAGGTATGTTCTGAACTAGAAACCACCATAGAATATTTTGAAGATCCGCAGTTTCTTGGGTCTAGCAGGATACTATTGTCGATTTATAGAAGGTTTCTCTAAGATAGCGAAGCCAATAATAGAACTGCTAGAAAAAGGAGCAGAGTTCAAGTGGACCACCGCTCAAGAAGCTAGTTTCAATGAGTTGAAGAAAAGATTGACCTCAGCACTAGTATTGATCATGCCTGACACTTAGAAGCCATTCTCTATGTGTTGCGATGCATCTCGTCAGGGTTTGGGTTGTGTGCTCATGCAAGAGGGTCATGTTGTAGCATGTGCATCTAGGCAGTTAAGGAAGCATGAAGAGAACTAACAGACGCATGACTTGGAGCTAGCCATGGTGGTTCATGCAAGATCTAAAGGCATTATCCGATAGGTCAAAGGTGTGAGATCTATTCAGATCATAAGAGCTTGAAGTATATCTTTACTCAACCGGATCTTAACCTTAGACAACACGGATGATTAGAGCTTATTAAAGATTACAACTTGGGAATCAACTACCACCCAGGAAAGGCAAATGTAGTGGTTGATGCCTTGAGCAGAAAATCTCAGGTCAATGCTATAACTCTTCAAGAGATGAGTTCTGAGCTATACAAGGAGTTTGAGAAGTTGAATCTGGGAATGGTGTGTAACACCGAGATAGTTGCAATGGAAATAGGTTCAACACTTGAACAAGATATAAGGAAGGGTCAGCTTGAGGATGAAAAGATTTTGAAAATCAAGCAGCTGATCAAAATTGGCAAAGCCTCAGATTTCACTAAAGATAAGCAAGGTATAGTGTGATACAAGCACAAGATTTGTGTTCCAGATATAAAGGCTATTTAGGATACGATTTTAAAAGAAGCTCATGATTCGGCATATTCCATTCACCCAGGGAGTACCAAGATGTACCTGGATCTTAAAGATCCGTATTGGTGGTATGAAATGAAACGTGAAGTAGCAGAATACGTGACTTTGTGTGATATCTGTCAGCGAGTCAAAGCCGAGCATCAGAGACTAGCAGGTCTGCTACAGCCATTGAAAGTACCTAAATGGAAGTGAGAAGAAATCAGCATGGACTTCATAGTGGGTCTACCTCGAACTTAGTCAGGGTATGATTCAATATGGGTTGTAGTTGACTGGTTGACAAAAGTAGCTCACTTCATTCCAGTCAAAGAATCCTATCGAGGTCCAAAACTAGCTAAGTTATATATGTCCAGGATTGTGTGTCTGCATGGAGTACCCAAGATAATTGTATCTGATCGGGGTAGCCAGTTTACCTCACGGTTCTGGCAACGTCTACATGAATCTATGGATACAAGGTTGAATTTCAGCTAAGCATATCACCCGCAAACTGACGGATAGACAGAAAGAGTGAATCAAATTCTTGATGACATGTTGAGAGTGTGTGCACTGAAGAACGGTAATAATTGGGACAAGAATCTACCATATGCAGAGTTCTCGTACAATAACAGTTATCAAGCTATCCTCAAGATGTCTCCTTTTGAAGCCTTATATGGAAGGAAGTGTAAAACCCCGTTGTTTTGAAACCAAACCAGGAAAAGCTAAGTTTTCAGCCCAAAAGTTCTGAGAGAAGCAGAAAGACAAGTGCAAGAGATCAGAAATAATCTAAAGACTGCTCAATCAAGACAAAAGAGCTATGCAGAAAATCGATGCCGAGTACTGACTTTCGAAGTAGGAGACTTCGTGTATCTCAAAGTATCACCGATCAGAGGTCTACGCAGATTCAAGGTGAAAGGCAAGCATTCACCTAGGTTTATTGGTTAATACAAGATATTGAGAAGACGAGGAGAAGTAGCTTACTAGCTTGAGTTACCACCTCAACTCTCAGGAGTATACGATGTTTTCCATGTGTCACAGCTGAAAAAGTGTCTGAGAGTTCCCGAAGAGCAACTACTAGTAGAAGAACTAGATGTGCGAGAAGATCTCTCCTACTCGGAATATCCAACCAAAATTCTTGAGATATCAGAACAGGTTACCAGAAAATAGGTGAATTTGTATGTGCAAGGTGCAGTGGAAGCATCACTCAGAAGAGGAAGCAATTTGGGAAAGAGAAGATGATCTGAAGACCGAGTTTCCCCATCTCTTCTCTGATCCTTTTGAATCTCAAGGGTGAGATTCAGCCTAAGGGGTAGGTTGATGGCGGCGAGTGAAGGTGGGGAGGAAGCGGCTCGGGTGGTCGCAGACCGGCTAGGCCTAGCGGGCCAGCGCGGGTTGAGGGAGAGGCGACCCACGCGGGTGGAGAAAAGGAGAGAGGGGATGGGAAAGAGATGGGCCGGGAGAAGAATCGGCCGAGAACCCTTTTCCATTTTGAAAAAACCTTTTTCTTTTAAGATTTTGAGCCAAAATCAAAACGGGGTTTGAACGAGAGACTTCTAGCTATCTTTTGCAAACATTTTTCAATCATAAAAGCCTATTGCAATTATGACAACATAAGTGCATTAAGCTTATATATAACTTATGGCAAAATTAATGTAGAAATTAATTTCTTTTATTGAACAAAATTGTAACTTCTATTTAAAATTGTAGCAAAATTTTAAACTATTATAAAAATTTAAAATTTAAGATGTTACATATTACCTTTCTGAATATTAGGCAAACGCGCACCACCACCTGCAGTGGACAAGTGACGTGAGAGATCACTCGCAGTCGCGTATGCGATGCTACGCGATGTATAGCATTTACGCGGCCACTGTCGCCGTCTCTCAACCGGAGTAGAGCTCGCTCCAGGCCCTGTGTACCCAATCTGTTACGACCACGTAATTGCTTGATTGGGGCTCTGCTTAGCCCAGACAATACCTCTACTTCGCGACCGCCGCATCATGTCGATCCAACTGACCAAGTGAGCAGTACCCTGAAATACCGAGCCGGACCTAGGGTGTCGCCTCGTCGCGAGTGGCCACCGTTTCGACGTTGTCGGTGATCTCCAGTGCAGAAACCATCATGGATAAGCCTTTAGCGCCGTCTGCCGCGTCCTGCATGTACTTTCTTCACGACAATGGTGACCGCGTCCATGGCCTCCGAGGCGCGGAGTTGTTGTGGATTTCCAGGAGACGACTTAGCTAATATGTGGATGCGCAAGAAAGTAGCCGGCATCTCTCTTCCTATTGCAATGGAGTATGTAACGCAGTGACAAACACAGCACGTTGGTAGGTAGGCTCCGCACGCCGGGGATCTCCTCCTGACTTAATAAATTTTCATCTCCAGACCGTTTTTTCAGCCCAACATGTCCAAATGCAACCGATTGACCTACTTCTCATTTTCCCGCCGTCCTCCTCCCTAATTATTTTTTTACGTGCAGAACAATTATTTGTATTGCTGGAACATTTTTTTTCTTAAGTTGGAACATTACAAATTTGAAAAAGGAGTATTAATAACTGTCAAAGAGGTGGAAGTGAGTTCTTGGAAGTGAAAGGGGGAATGGAAAAAATGATTAATAATTGTTCCAATGGAGGGATGCATGTTCTAGATATGGAATAAAATTGTTTCATGAGTTGCCAGATCAGCCTGAACTGCATGTAAATTTGTTACAGGTGCGATGGATGACGTTAAACTGAGTGACCAGGCAAAAAAATGGGTGGAGAAGACCCTTAAGGACTCATCAAGAAAGTCATTGAAGATTGTTGGAAAAGAAGCTCATTCTTTAGCCCGGAAACAGAATATGAGAGTGCAGTTGCAGTATGGTAAGTGGGAAGGGTATCGAATTTTGGACTATGCCGTGAGAAATGGACATGAGTTTCTTTTCACCGTTCTGCTTGAAGAATTTCAAACAGAGCCAAATTTTCAGGACTCCTTCAATGGTAGAATTATTTTTCCCTTCCTTATTTTTGTTTTTTTTACTTCTTCATTTTTAAATTTATATTATTTTGATACTAATTATATATGTCATTTTGTAGGCACAACTGCTCTACACCATGCTGCAGCCACGGGCCAGATCAAAATGATTGAGACCCTGGTGAAAAACTATGTGTGGCATCAAGGCTAAAGACCGTGGGGGTTCAACTCCATTGTGCTTTGCTATATCATTTGGTAAGCTTTGTTTTTATTTATTTAGTCCAGTGCATATTCCTTGAACATCTGGACCATCTTCTGTGCCACTTTTAGGTCAACTGTTCTGGTTGATATTGTCTTACCCTGTTACCCAAGCCCTCTTAACATAATATCTCCACCTATATACTTAATGTGTCCTCTTTGTTTTCCATGTTAGCTCAAAATGCCTCACTACGTATGCTATTGAAGTATGGAGCTTCTATTGAAGTGGAGAGCTTTCTTGGTATGCCAATCCACTTGGCTACACACATAGGCAATATTGTCCGCATATTGCACAAAGCAAATCCTGATGTAAGTAATAATTTTTTTACTTTATGTTCAAGTAATGTTTTATAATTTTCTACTCGTTTCTTTTATTCTGCTTGGTTCCTAACCAAGTTCTTCGGATAAATAGGTAGTAAATTCTGAGGTGTATGGATTTTGTACTCCACTTGTTGCCGCGGCATTTTATGATTCAACTGATTGCTTCAAATATCTTGTTGAGGTAATTCAATTTTTTAAACCATTTGTTTATATTATTTGCAACTGCTGATAACGTTTTGTGTATAGTCCGTTATCCTTTTCTTAAAAAATTTACAATTTTGTAGGCTGCTGATATAAATGCGAAACACTTGATGTACAAGGTCATTTGCTACTCTGACTCTGAAGAACGTTCGCTGGAACGCGTTGACATTCTTCTGAAGCGTGAAATGAGCCCGAATTTTTTTGATAAGGTCTCTCCCTTCCTCCCTGTAGCCAAGCCCACCTCTTCCCATGCAAGAGGACTAAACCCTCCAATGCAAAAGTTGGTAGTTCTGGAGAGTAGTCAGTAGTTTTTGTAGTACATTTTGCGGTCATTCCATTCTGGTTCTGGTGGCATTTTGATGTATAAAAGGATGGTAAACATGTAGAGTCTGGTTTGAACTTTGAACATGGCTTTGTGTCAAACTCCATGCCTCTTTATTTTTTTCATTCTTCTGCCTGCTGTGACAAACTGTATTTTCAGTTTCTTATGACACTTACCTTTTAATATAATATAGGATATACTATATGAGGAGCTACTGTTATAAATAAAGCACGACAGGATCGAACACGAGACACGATTTTTACGTGAAAAACCCTTTCGGGAAAAAACCACGGGCGCCAATCGGCGATCTTCACTATATCAGGGATGTGTATAATGCAGGGGATTACAATGAGCATCTTGGCTCTCCTTGCAGCTTACAAGATATATTTATAGGGGTGGACACATACGACTCTAGTCTAATACGGACTGTTCCGAAATATGGGCCGAATGCGTCCCTTGTCTGGTCCAACAAGAATTCGGATCACAATCCAACAAACTCCACCTTGAGACGAATTCCATCTTGTAGCAAATAAAGAATCATCAATAAACTCCCTTCAATAATAAATATCACCGACACCAAAAGTCTCTAGGACTCAAACTGTAACACCAACTAAACTTGAGCATAGCTCAAATTTAGTAGTAGGAACTGGCTTTGTCATCATATCAGCAGGATTATCATGAGTGCTTATCTTGCATATTTTAATATCACCTTGAGCAATGACATCTCGAATATAATGATACCTCACATCAATGTGCTTTGTTCTTTCATGAAACATTTGATCCTTTGTAAGGTAAATAGCACTCTGACTATCACAGAATATATTAATACAAGAATTATCTCCACAAAGCTCAGTATACAAACCTATCAACCAAACAGCTTCTTTGCATGCTTCAGAAATAGCCATATATTCAGCTTCAGTAGTTGATAAAGCAATAGTAGCCTGCAAACATGCTTTCCAACTAACAGCACAACCACCAATGGTGAAAACATAACCTGTGAGAGATCTCCTCTTATCCAAATCACCAGCATAATCTGAGTCAACATAACCAACAAGTCCATCTCCAGATTTTCCAAACTGCAAACAAGCATTAGAACTATCACGCAAATATCTGAAAATCCACTGAACAGCTTTCCAATGCTCTTTGCCAGGATTAGCCATGAATCTACTAACAACACTCAGTGCATGAGATAAATCAGGACGAGAGAGACCATGGCATACATAAGTGAACCAACTGCACTAGAATATGGAACTCTAGACATGTACTCAACATCATAATCTGACTCAGGACATAAAGCTGAAGATAATTTGAAATGAGTAGCTAATGGAGTACTCACTGGTTTTGCATCATGCATATTAAAACGACGAATGACCTTCTCAATATAACCTTGCTGATTAAGATATAACTTGCCAGCTTTCCTGTCTCTAATGATCTCCATGCAAAGAATTTTCTTTGCTGCACCTAAATCCTTCATCTCAAATTCATTACTCAATTGTGATTTTCAATTTGGCTAATTCTAATTTATCCTTTGCAGCAATCAACATATCATCGACATAGAGAAGCAAATAAATAGCTGAACTATTAACAGTCTTCAAATAGACACAGCTATCATAATTAGAACGCTTAAAACCATTAGAGATTTCTTTAATTTACAGACAAAGTCTTCTTTTTCAGGAATAACAAAACCTTCAGGTTGATCCATATAAATATCTTCATCTAACTCCCCATGTAAAAATGCAGTTTTAACATCTAATCGCTCAAGTTCATAATCACGCATAGCAATAATACTGAGTAAAGTGCGAATAGAACTATGCTTCACAACAGGGGAGAAGACGTCATTATAATCAATACCTGGAATCTGGCTATAGCCTTTAGCAACCAATCTTGCTTTATACCTTGCTGCTTCATTAGAAGAAATACCCTCCTTTCTTTTGAAAATCCATTTGCAACGAACAGGCTTCTTCTCTTTTGGCAATTTGACTAAATCCCAAGTACCATTCTTTTCAAGTGACTCCATCTCATCTTACATTGCAATCATCCAATTATTGCAATCAGCAGAAGTAATAGCCTCATTATAATTAGAAGGTTCTGCATTACCTTCAACTTCTTCTGCACAACTCAGAACATAAGCAGCAATATTACACTCTTCAATTAACCTCTTGGGTGGATTAATTTGCCTTCTAGGCCTATCAACTGTAATAGAATGTTGTGTAGGCTGCACAATGGATGAAGGATGTGGAACACTAGATGAATCATGATCAATAAATAAATTTTCAGCAATAGGTGTATCTTGGACAATGGTATCTGGTGTGCTTTCTGCATTAATAAAATGCTCCACCTGCACGCTAGAACTCTGCTGACTCTGAACAGAAGCATTTGGCAACATAGCAGATTCATTAAAGACAACATTCCTGCTAATCACCACCTTTTGTGTTGCAAGATTTCACAATTTATAACCTTTAACACCAGATTTATAACCAAGAAAGATGCATTTAACAGCTCTAGGCTCCAATTTACCATTATCAACATGAGCATAAGCAGGACAACCAAAAACTCTCAATTCTGAATAATTAGCTGGAGAACCAGACCATACCTCAATTGGAGTTTTCTTATCAATGGCAATGTTAGGTGATCGATTAATAAGATAGCAAGCAGTGGAAGTGGCTTCAGCCCAAAAACGTCTATGCATACCAGCATTAGACAACATACAACAGGCCCTCGAGATGATAGTTCTGTTCATACGTTCAGCTACACCGTTTTGTTGTGGAGTACCAAGAACAATGTAGTGCCTCACAATGCCTTCAGACTTACAATATGAATCAAATTCATCGTAACAAAATTCCATCCCATTATCAGTGCGAAGCTTCTTTACCTTCTTTTCAGTTTGCCTTTCAACCATAACCTTCCACTCTTTAAATGCTTTAAATGCTTCTGATTTATGCTTCAAGAAATAAGGCCAAACTCTTCTCGAGTAATCATCAATAATAGTTAACATATAACGAGAACCACCTAGTGAAGACCTACGAGATGGTCCCCATAAATCAGAATACACATAATTAAGAATACCTTCTGTTGTATGAACTGAAGTGTTGAATTTCACCCTCTTATGCTTGCCAAAAATATAATGCTCACAAAATTTCAGCTTGCCGATACTATATCCATCAAGAAGACCTCTCTTGCTCAATTCTGCCAAACCAAGTTCACTCATATGCCCAAGACACATATCCCAAAGATTAGTAGCATCAGAATCTGATAATGAATGTGAACTTATAGCGGCATCACCTGCGATTGTAGTGCCTCGGAGATGATATAAATTGGCAGATTTTAAATCACCTTTCATTACAATAAGAGAACATTTTTTCACCTTCAAAATACCATCTCCACCTAACCAATCATACCCTTTATTATCAAGAGTACTCAAAGAAACAAGGTTCCTTTTCATACCTGGAACGTGCCTCACATCTGTCAAGGTTCTAACAATGCCATCATGCATCTTTATCATAATTGATCAAATTCCAACAATTGGACATGGGTTGTCATCACCCATCCTAACAGAACCAGTATCTTGAACAGAATTATAAGTGGTGAACCAATCTCTATGTATGCATATATGAAAAGACACAGCAGAGTCAATAATCCATTCTCACCACTACTAGCACATCCAGCAAAAGCAACGAGAGTCTCTCCATCAGAACTATTATTAGAAGCAGCAACAGATGCTTTACCTTCTTCAATAGATTTACCTTTCCTCTTTTCTTTATTCTTCAACTTGTAACATTCAGATATGTCATGATTATTTTTCTTGCAATACCTGCAGAATTTTTCTTTGCCTCTAAACTTTGAACGACCCCTGTAACCGTTCGAACTTTTATCTCTTTGACTATTATGCGAATTCTTCTCCTTTTTCCTGCCACGCACAATCAAACCTTCTCCATTGGAAGTAGAGCCATCAGTAGACACCATCTGTTTCATCTTTTTCTTGGCATGCAAGACCTTATAAACTTCTTTCAAAGTTAGTGTATCATGACTGTATAATATGGTATCTCTGAAGTTTGCAAAAGAAGTAGGTAATGAGCACAAAAGAATAAGACTCAAATCCTCATCGTCATATTTTACTTCCACAGACTGTAGGTCAGAAACGATCTCCTTAAAGACCGAAAGATGATTCATCACAGAACCACCCTCCTGTAATTTGTGCGTGAACAACTTCATCTTCAGATGCATTTTACTGGTCAGATCCTTAGATATGCAGATCGATTCCAGCTTTAGCCATAAAGCAGCAGCGGTTTTCTCCTGCAAAACCTCCTGCAAAATATTGTTTGATAAATGAAGATGAATTTGTGACAAAGCCTTACGATCCTTTCTCTTTTCTTCATCGGACCAAGACTTTTGATCTTTGTTTCCAAAATTATCAAGCGCATTATCCAGATCAGTGTGCGCAAGAATAGCCCGCATCTTTACTTGCCATAGAGAAAATCTTGTATCATGATCTAGCAGCGGAATATCATACTCCCTCCGTTCAACTTTATAGGGCGCACTTCAGTTTTGCATTTGTTCAATTTTGTAAGGCGTACACTTTCTCTCATGTATTTTAGCTAGTTTCTTGACCCTTTTGCCCTGAGCTAATTAATCCACTGCACTTTCTTCCATGCGCGCCATTAACAGCATGTATGGATGCAACAGCTGCAAGATTCACATCATTTCTATTGAAGTTGGACCGCTGGCATGCATGCATGTTTAAATGCAAACAGGTGCAAGCTGCACCATACAGAAGCTGTACAATGAAGAAACAAGACGACGACGTGGTGGCTCAAGACTCCGAAGGCCGAAGCAATGGTCACGACGACTGTCACGACCACAGCGATGGCAACAACGAGCTCCTGAACATGGTGGTCCAAGACTCTGAGGGCGAGAGCGATGACCATTGTGACAGCGACATGGTGGTTCAAGACTCCCAAGGCAAAAGCAACGGCCACGACAGTCGCCACAACGATGACAACAACGAGCTCATGAACATGGTGGTCCAAGACTCTGAGGATGAGAGCAATGGACATTGTGCTAGTGATGACGACATAGTGGTTCAAGACTCCGATGGTGATGACGACATGGTGGTTCAAGACTCCGAAGGTGATGGCCACGACGACGGGGATGACAAGCTCATGAACATGGCGGTTCAAGACTCTCTGGAAGTTGCAGCCATCGCCGAGGGCAAGATCAACTACGAACTCATGAGCATGGTTGAAGACTCCATGGAAGTTGCGGTCACCGCCGCCGATGGGGAGGAGGAAGTTACTACCGACGATGAGTTTGAAGGAATCCGAACAACCTTTCTGCAAATTTACCTTCCTTTCTTATTTTGAGATCAAATTTCTCCTATCTTTTGTTACTTGTGTTAGCAATATGCACGCATGGCCTAGTTTACATGAGGAAATTAACATGCGTAAACATATGATGTTCTTTGCGATTCCATCAGAAATTAAACAACAATTTGATTTAGTCCATAAAACATCTTGACCAAGTAGTGAACAAGTAGCTAACCAAAAAGCCAAATTAAAACTACAGAAGACTAATTCAAGTACACCCTGGCTTCTTCTACAATTTGAGTATCACATTTTAGACTTCTTGGAAGCTCGTCATTCCTCTCTAGCATTTTCTTCTGCATATGTGGAATGACGTAGTGCTGGCTGCCCTTCTCTCGTATAATTTCTCTCATGCAAGATTGTTGAGTGAGAAAGATATGATTGGACCGATCCGTCGGATATTCTTCATATGCTTTCACCACTGCACTCACAAGTTCTTCTACCGTCTTCGATGAGTTCTTCATTTGTATGGATTGAATTGCAGCAAAAAAACCAAGATCTAAGACATTTAGATCAGGAGAATTTGGAGGTTGACACATCAAACGGATATCAAATCCATCTTCTTTGGCTACTCGACAGAACTCTTCATCATTGGGATCAATGTGGGTTCTTGCATTATCTTGCTGAATAAAGATAGGATGTGTTGAGTCCTCTATTGGCCATTTTTGTTTGATGGTAGGCATAACTTTGTCGATAAGATATGACCTGATAGTTTGCTTGTTTACTGACGGCATAGGTTTAGTGACCATGGTACCTGCAGGCCTGTTTACACTACTCCTCTGGGCTGGCTCCGTATAAGTAAAAGGGAAAATACCAATTTTCCCAGAGAACATCTCATTACCTTGGTCATCAAATCTTGGTCGAGCAATGGCCGCAAGAAACATCACCTTTCCAATGAAATTCTTGTTTTTCACAGTTCGCAGTGGTTTATCTTCACCTGGTGCCAAGTAATAGTTCTGACATTTCTTCGTCATATAGAACCACTTCTCGTCTATGTAAACCATGTTGTACATACCTTTAAATATTGGATCATGAGGTATGCTGTGGATGTCGAGCATTGAGATGCAAAAGCGCAAACGTGATTTCTTGTTTTCTTCAGTCAAAGAGAACTTAATGTCATTTGTTTGCCGTGTTAATTCCCCTTTCTTCAAACGAAGAAACAATGTGCTCGGAGTAACATGCAGAGCGTGTGCTAAATCTCTCAAAGTTGTGCGATCACGAAGAGGCACATCACGGATGTCTTGTGGGTCAATGTGTATTCTTTTACGGCCACAATTCTTAGCCCTCTTATTGCAAACAGCATGTACTCCTCCACCATGCTTCCCTGTTGTCCATATACGCTGAACAACTCTCAATGGAACGCCCATATCTTCAGCTACAGATTTCATCACTCCACGTTTCATAACACCCGGAGCAGTTCGCTCTAAAATCATGGAGTAAATGGCTCTTCGTGTATCATCACATAAGAAGTTTCTTGTCCTACCAGCTCCACTTTCATCTAATTAAAACATAAAAAAAAAACAAGTTCAATCGTTTTCATACTCAAGCACTACATGTACAAGATGATAGTAATACAACGGTAAAAAAAGACTGAGTAGAATGGGTAGCTTACTTGCGTTGACATCAAGATCATCTTGATTAGGAGTACCATATATTGGTATTGGCTCGTTTAGGTCTGGAACAACATGCTCCTCCATAGTTGTTGGTTTGTTAAGCCAACGTATAGGACAGGAGGAGTATATGGTTCAAGCAATACTCCACTTTATAGTACAGCCAGATTCAAGCAAAAAAAATTGCACTGGCGCCTACAGGCATTCAAAATCCCTTTGGCGCTGGCGCCTTTTCTTTTCCATTTGGTGCTAAGCATTAGCTCGTTGCTTTCTTGTTGAATTAATGCACATGCATGCATGCATGCCATTTTAACTCAGCGGAGAATGCCAAGAGGTAACTCAGGCGGAATGTGAAGAGCAAGTGGTTGGCATCATTCCATGGTAGAGATAAAGAGCATTGTTTGGAGAACTTAATTGGGGGTAGTTTAGACATCTTCTCTATATTATTGGTCTATGTGCCAAAACGAAATACGCCCTATATTTTCGAACGGAGGGAGTATTTCATAGAAGCCATGGCGAAGAATAATCAGCACAAAATAATCTGCAGCGCTTCTGGTACAGCCTGTGTGTAGCAAGCAATAAACTGAAGAAGTCCTGGTACGCTTCGTGTACGCTTAGCAATGAAGCCAAAACCAATCTCCTGGTAGAAATTCTGGTGTGCACGAAGCAGGAACCAATTGGAAAGAGAATGTCCTTGGGAATTGATGTGTAGTTTTGCTTTTCTCCTCCACAGGCAACGAAACAGCACACACACCTTTTTCTTCACGTGAGAGCAGCCAGTACAACTAGTCCTCGGGACTTGATCCGCTTTTCCTTTTTCACGTGAGAGTTTAGTAACTCGCGTTTTGAACTCCGTGAGGATGGTTCTGATGAGGAAACCAGGCGACGTGTGGATCGGCGCAGTCGACGTGTACTGATCTTGGATGCCGTCGATGTCTTGGACAGCGACCAACAGATGGCGTCCGGTTGCGCGACGTCGAATTGTGTGAAGGCAGGAAAAACGGACGACGACGGCGGCTGCTGGATTTGGCCGAGAGGGTCGCGAATTCGACGAATCCAGAGAGACGGCGACGAACCAGACGAAGAGGTGCGGCGAATCGATTCGGTGAAGAACAAAACCGATCTATTTTTTCTTGTGCTCGTGTGTTTGATCCGGCTCTGGTACCATTTGTTATAAATAAAGCACGATAGGATCAAACACGAGACACGATTTTTACGTGAAAAACCCTTTCGGAAAAAAAACCACGGGCGCCAATCGACAATCTTCACTATATCAGGAATATGTATAATGCAGGGGATTACAATGAGCATCTTGGCTCTATTTACAGCTTACAAGATATATTTATAAGGGTGGGCACATACGACTCTAGTCTAATACGGACTGTTCTGGAATATGAGCCGAAGGAGTCCCTTGTCTGACCCAACAAGAATTCGAATCACAATCCAACAGCTACCTATTGTCTGTGCTGCAAAAAAGGGTTGGAAAAATGTGGTCAAGACCTTGTTGATTCATACGAATGAAATTCCTGGAGTTGAATGGTCTGTAGAGGGCATTATTCAATATGTCAACAGTGAGCAGTTCAAAGAAACGGTATGGTTATGTTTTTATGCAGTCTGTTTTCTTTTCCCTGCTGAACTATGAATGTATGTTTGATTTGTTTTTTTTTTTCGCTTCAGAATCGTGTAGAGAGAGAAATCCGAGTGGATGTTTTGAAGAAAAGATTGCTTCGAGAGCTAGAATTGAAGAATTATCTGGCCGCAGATCTTATCTGCAAGGTAAGATGAATTTTTAGTTTTGGTGGTTTTATGTTCTATTTCCGATTCCTTTTCTCTTTCCATAGGCATTGCATGTGGACATGGACACAGAGCACTGGGATTGGTATCATAGCATCTGTTCAATTTTGCTCATGTATGGGTTGAGGTCTACGTTTCTGGAGTGTAATGCTGAAACAATCCATTATATTGGTATGGGGATGTTTAAACAGGTGGGTTATTATTGTCTACTTCAATCCTGGAGTATAGATCAGAAGGGTACCACTCTTGCCATTTTCTAATGGTAACTACTTTAATGTGTCTCAGAATCATGATGAGATCGCTTTACTAGCAGCCAAGGCCTGTATGGCTTTAGATCCAGACAATGAATCATGCAAAGCTTTTCATTTGTGAGTATTTCCTAGAAGAGCAAAATTTTGGTTTCATGGTTATCAGGAATTGTTGATAACTCTCCCAGCCGCCCTTACATTGCAGTCTAGTCAAGGAGAAGATGAACAGGGCTGCAAGTGGCAGTAGGTGAATGCTTCAAACGCAACTTCCATATCCCCGACTTGGCATCTGTTAACTGGAGCAACCCGTCTGTGATGTCTGTAACATAACGTCTCACGGTTACTTCTGAGAATTGGTACTTAGTCATGACTGGATAGTCTAGTGGTGATGCTGGTGCTATGAGGTAGGCAGGTAGCACGGTTGGTTTTTACCTTTTGGCCTAAGCTGCTAGATTGTAAGCTGCCTGAGATGAGCGGCAGTTTGCCTGGATGTTTTTCCCCTTGTGAAATGCGAAAAATATCATCTGACTGCTGCTTACTTCTGTTTTCCGCTGCATGTGAGTGGAATTTTTTTTTTATTTCGACTGGCTATTCTTTCTGCTCTATTCCTGTGTAACGGAACAATTGGTGAAAACGCACATTTACAGTAACAACTGCGTGTGTGCCGGAATGGCTAGGCCACGCTTGTCGAGTTTGTTCAGTGTTTGACATTACAGAAGCTGCCCAGCAATTGTGCCAAACAACCACGTCGAGTTCAGTGAACAAACAAAATTTTGAGTTCAGTCCAGCTCCTGATTGCAAGCACTCAAAACTTCAAAAGGGTGAACCAACTTGCCAAAAACTGGTATCAAAATTCCTGAACTGAACATAACTTCTGTTACACAGAACTACAATAATGTCAGTTCGTTCTCGGTTCAGAATAGAATACACAATTACCAATCACTTGCCCATCTTTTATACGTCCTTTTTTTTTGAAATGGTAAGACTTCTACTAACTTCAGGCTGATCTCAAGTCATCAGTCACCAGAAAATTTACATCACAGGGGACAGAATCCAGCCAGATAAGAACACCACCCGGCCCTAACTCACTACCCATGCCAGCTAGCGAGTGGACTACAGAATTACAAACTCGAGAAACATGCCAGACTCTGACATCCGAAAAGCAAGTATACATCACAAATTTGATCGCTCTAAACAAAGTACCACACGGCGCATAATCAAATGTCGAGGAACCAAGCGCTATCTTCACCACTTCGGCATCAGCCTCCAGTTCCACAAGTGCCATTCCAGCACCAGAAGCATAATGCAACGCCTGCAGACACGCTTCAGCTTCAGCTTGTACAGGTTCAGAAACATGAACGATGTTCCCTGCTCCAGAGGCTACTGCTTCACCTAGGCTGTCCCGGATGATGAAGCCCCAGCCGCCAGAGCTTGAATTGGCTTGAAAACTCCCATCTACATTAAATCTTCAGATAGCCATCAGCAGGACGCTACCAATTTTGAGCCGGCTGTGAAGTTTGGTGCTCGGTCCTAGCGTATCTCTGAGCCTGAAAACACACCCGGCTAACAGGTTTGGTACTGTCGCCTGCATTAACACCATTTCTTTCAGTCCAGAGCACCCAGAGCAGGGTGGTTAACAGAGTTTGTTGGTCATCAGGCCGATCCCAGATATAGCGTAGAACTTCCTTTGGAGATGGCAATGCTGTAAGTGCCAATCTATGACCTTCCAATAGCAGTTCACGCCAGACAGTCCGGGAAAATTTGCATTTGAAAAATAAATGACCGCCATCCTGTAACATCACGGGCATCGAGTGTCCAATTCAATCCCTCTCCTCTCTATCTTCTTTCAAGGGGTAGACTGTTGTGTGCCGACCGCCAAGCAAATATTTTGACTTTGTTTGGACATTGCATTTCCCAAATTTTCTTCCAAGGGAAGGAGCATCCCATTGTTGGAATGTGGACAATGGCCGGTTTGTTCACTGTCAATGCAAACTTTGTAAGCTGACTTCACGCTGAATAAGCCTTAGAATCAAAATGCCATGCCACAGAGTCCTCCATATCATCACAAAGTGGAATTGATAGAATGATCTCCACATCGTCTGCATGGAAAGTCTGCTTAACAAGTTCCTCGTCCCATCTTGCGGTGGTTGGATCAATGAGTTCGCTGATCCTATGCACATTAAACCTTCAATTTGCGAGAGACGGAGAAGTAATGTTAGCTACGCAACACCTACAGCTCAACAAAACCTTTACAGTAACCTAAAATAACTGACCTCCCATACAGTTGGTTAAGCAGATTGGATTCACTTTTGCATCTCTTCAGGTTTCGCTTCATACGCAGCAGTCACATTATTTTTCAGTATATAAATTGAGCAACAGACAGACTTTTAAGCCAGAACATTGTTTTTTCAAGTGGCATTTTAGCGAAAAAGACTGTTTTGCAAGACGCAGTAGTAACATTTCAATCCTACAAAACTCCAACAAATTTACCTCATTGTACTATCTACAGTATAACCAACTTAACATCACAATATTTGTCATCCTTGTTCCACATACAGAGTTGCTGTTTTCGGAGTTTAGTGATTTTCTTTCATATCAGTGAAGCTGCTCAGGTTTGACACTAGTGAAAGAATAGCCCTAGTGCAAACGACCATATAAAGTTACAACTTACAAACCAAAAGCACCATAGGCACAAAGCATGCCAACAATATGAATGACAGTGTCAGAAATCAAATCATCTTCGCCTAACCATCGAGTGTTACTCCTATACGGTTGTTTTGATCAAATGGGTGTCCGTTCGGGAGGGATCTCTCCACGAACGGACACCCCTCCAACATGTATGTATGTAATAATCATCAACGAAAGAATGAGATCAAATCATTGCTGTCTCTCTACTTTATATTGCAATCTTAGTTTCAATATGTTATTATAACAAGAATCTCCAATAAGCGATCAACACAAGAACAAGAGGCACGAAGGCCTCCATCAATCAATCATAGAAGGTGAGACATGGCGAGGATGAACTTATCGTCGATTGTCGCTGCTCTTCTTCGTCCTGCACCATGCATGCCGTTGTCGCCATGGTCTTCGTCAAAACAATGGTTGGCGTCACCATCACACTCCTATGGATCGCGGCCACCATGGTTGCCGCTCCCACTGGCATGGTGACCGTGGCCCGCGTATGCCTCGCTATTCTACGATGGTGAGGCACCACACCGGCCCAAGCCATCCTTCAATCCCGACCGCGCCCGGCGACGATGCTCCTCCTCGAGCCCTTGGCTTCTGTTCGCACCACGGCCTTGTGCCATTCATGTTCAGGTCGATGACCCGCTCAGCATCACCGCCACCACCTGAAGTCATCGTTCCCGTTGACGTAGAATTGACACTCCCTTCACCGACACCTGCGCCGACCACTTCGACAGCACCAGGCCCAAGTCGTCCTGGCTGACTTGCCACCACAGCGGTGCACTACATCAGCGGCGGCGCTCCCGCTCCGACTCGAGTCACGTCGGCAACCCGCGAAGTCACGCCGACCCCCCTTCTTCAACAATTCGGCGATTGGATCCCCCTCGGGCGGCTCCTATTCTCCATATGGTGCAGGCCCCATCCTCACCACTACCGCAGGCTAAGGGACCTCAACGACGCCTTCTACTCCGGCTGGCCGTGTCCTCCATCGCTTCGCAACCACGGTGGCGAGCTGTCGGCCTGGCCTTCGCTCGGGATCTTGGACCCCACCGTCCTCAGGCTTCGGCTTCGGGCCCCACATCGACGGCGGCATAGGTGACCCATCCACCTCCTCCGACAAGGAGTACACCCCACGCTAGAAGGCAAGGAGACGCGACGGCGCGGAGGCAGAGCAGAGGAGATGGTGTGGTGGCGTTGCGAGCGAGGCATGGCAGGCGAGGCGGGGTGAAACCCTAACCGTCGAGTTGCGCCACCCTTATATGCCTCACGTGCGTCCTCCGAGCAAGCTGAAAGGCCGCGCCGACCCAGGCCCATGCTGCGGCCTGACTCCCTCCCCACGCTCGGCCGTACGGGCGGAAAGGTCGCCTAGGCTTTGACCCAGGTTGCCTGGCCCCATGCGCCAACGCCATCTACAGAGGTCATAGGACATTTTGCAAAAACCACCCTGGGTTTCTCACAATTTGCAAGATGGTCCAAGTACTAGTACTATGTATTAAGTACTTTTCATATTTAGGCTCTCGATGTTTACTATAATTACATTAAGTAATGTTTACTGCTGTAATTTAACATTCCCGACCCTGTTTTTCTGGAATATTGTGCATTGTTCAATGTGTTTGCTTCATGCAATCCCTATAACATGTAATTATATTTACGACCACTTTAATTTTGCAATTAAAATTTATTTTCTTGCAAGATTATATTGTAGTTCACCTTAATTAAGCCAAAAGAGCTTTTACGCCCAAAAGTGCTTAATTCATGCAGAATTACAATACAAAATCAAATTAAGTGATTACCTCAATTTAATATTTGTAAAACACAAGGTAATGGAGATATGGATCTACTGCAAATTTGCAGATTATCCACCATTACTGTGAGGTCTACATTTTGTCATCTTGAATGTGCCTCCTACTAGGAACATGGGTATCTACAGACAAATGTCAGATAATACCTCCTACTACTACGAGATCTACACTATATTTGATTATTATCTTCAACGTGTTATCTATATAATTTGAGATCTACACTATGTAATTCAAGTCTCAACTTGATTTTACATATTTTACATCATTATTATAACAATACCATGATGATTTTTAATTTACCAATAGTAAATTAATCAAATATATGGTTTAAATCTATGTAGGTCAAGATGACCAATAAAGAGTTCGATATACTCGCACTCGATGGTCACAACTACCCAACATAGGCAATGGACGCCAAGATTAGCCTTGCGTCCCGCGGAATAGTAGCGGCACTCTAACCTCCCCAAGAGGGAGATCCACCGCTCACATATCAAGTTAAATATGGTGCATTATACATAATAAGGTACCATATCCATCCGGATCTCAAATCTATGTATTTGATATTAGAAAATCTAAGCACATTGTGACTAGCTCTCAAAACAAGATATAAACAGCAAAAGACAGTCATTCTACCTGATGCAAGTCATGAATGGACACATCTCCGACTCCAGGATTTCAAATCAGGAAATTACAATCATAATGTTCATAAAATATGTTTTAAATTGCGTTTTTACGAAAAAAAACCTACAAAAGCGAAAAAAGATAGAGAAAACTTTATCAATTATGATTTCCACTGTAGGATCTTACAATAACAATATTGTGCAAGAGAATACCAAGTTTATTCTGACTTGATACATGTATTACTTCAGACCGAAAAGCATAATGAACTCCTAAGGAATCATCATCAACGTCCAATAGGCGCTACTCCTTTACCTAAAGTACATTCTAATATCCAGAATAACAATAAGTTTGATGGCTCTTCTAGAAGCCAACCAATAAACTTTAAAGGTAAACGCAGACGCAACAAGAAACAGAAGCCACGTGCACTGGAAAAGGAGAAAGGCATATCTAAACCCAAATTTGATAAATCTAATGTTTGTTGCAAGTGTGGCCGCTACAAACACACTACTAAGAAATATCAAACATCGAGACATTTAATTGATCTCTACTTGCAATTCATGGGTCGTAACTGACCTGCTCAAAGACAAACACATGAAGCACACTTTAATCTTCAAACTGATATGACCAAGGAGGCTAGTAGTTATTCACAACAAGTTCCATAAGAACCAAATAACAACCAGACTCTTCAGTTGCCAAAAGATCCCATGAGCACGGAAAATATGATCGTCGAATTTACTTCGCATGACATGTTTGGAGATCTTATTTAGTCTCCTAATTCCAAAGATGCTATGTTATCTACGTCTATTAGTTGTTGTAATAATAAGTTACCATCATTATATATTGTATGTCACAATATTATATCAGCACTTATGATACTAAATAACATTTGTATCTATTCTATATATTTGATAAAGAATTTCATATTACATTCTTCAATTCTATATATAGATTTCTATGGGAGTCAATCCGATGGAGGAGAAAACGTGCCTTGTAGACAGTTACACCACAAATTCTATATTTAGGGAAACAAAATATTTCCAAACTCTTACTAAGAGACAAGAAAATATTTTGACAATCGCTGGACGCGATGCAGTAATTATTGGCTTAGGTCATGCCATAAATACACTCCCTATGAGTACTCAAGTTATAATCGAGGATGTTTTATTGTATCCTGATTCAACTCATACATTACTAAGTTATACAGATATCCATCAGAATATTTTCCATATTGAAATCAATGATGACAACAAAGAGCAATGTCTCCTCTTAACGAAAAACAACGGATATGACAACCAAGTACTTGAAAAAATTACCTTTTTATCGTCAGGATTATACTACACATACATTAAACCCGTAGAAAATGTTGCATGCAAGGTAATTTTTAGAATGTCAATGTATTCCAAACTTGACATGATCGCCTTGGTCATCCCGACATAGGGATGATGCAAAAAATTATTAGCAATTTCATTGGTCATGATTTAAGTGATGCTAAATTCCCTTAATCTTCAAATTTTATGTGCACTGCATGTGCCATAGAAAAGCTAATTTTAAGACCATCTTACCCTAAAATTCAAGCAAAACCACTCAAATTCCTTGAACGCATTCAAAGCAATATATGTGATCCTATCCAACCATTAACCGAACTATTTAGGTATTTCATAGTTCTAATAGATGCATCTACATGATGGTCTCACATGTCTCTTGTCCACACAAAACCATACATTTGCTAAAATAATTGCTCAAATTACTAAATTACGAGCATATTATCCTGAACATCGAATTCAATCAATTCAAATAGACAATGCTGCAGAATTCTCCTCACGTGCCTTCAAGAACTATTGTATGACCCTAGGAATTCAAGTTCAACATTTTGTCCCATATGTTCATACTCAAAATAGTTTGACAGAATCCCTTATAAAAAAATTAAGCTCATTGCATGATCCTTATTATAGAATCGCAATTTACCAACTTCTCGTTAGGGTCATGTAGTTTTACACGGTGCTAACTTAATTTAATTGCAACCAACTGCATGTCATAGAATTTCCCATCTGCAATTAGTACATGGAAATCCACCAAGTATTTTCTATCTGCATAAATTCGGTTACGCTACATACATACCGATCTCACCACCACATCATACATCCATGGGCCAACACAAGAAATTGAGGATCTACATGGGGTATCAATCTTTATTGATCATTAAATACCTTGAGCCCCTCGCAGGGAACCTATTCACGGCTCGGTATGCTGACTGTATATTCAATGAGGACTATTTTTCGGCATTAGAGGGAGATTTCAAGTACCAGAAAGAATACCAGAAAATCAATTGGAATGTTCAAGGCATTTCCGCCTCAAATCCACATACTTAAGAATCTAAGCTCTAAGTTCAGAAAATCATCAATTTGCAACATATTGCAAATAACCTGCTATATGGATTTACTGAACTATAAAGGTGTCACAAAATCATATAATCCTGCCAAAAATGTGCCCGAAAGAGTGGACGTACCAATAAAAACCACTCAACTCTCTGTTCAAAATAAGAGAGAAGTATGGCCACAGTGGAGGATACAGCTTCTTGCAAGCGTCAAAGGAAACAGAGGAAAAAACCCTCTAAAACAGTAAGTGCAAGTCAACCATAAGTTGACAGATACCCAATAAGTAGTACACACCCAATGGATGGGCAACATCCACAACCCAGCTCAATAGTGCACTCAATTAATAATACTGGGACATCAGAATACCCCAACTCAATCGTATTGGAAAATCACGAACAGTCAGCAAGGGTACAAGAGATTTCCACCAACTATCTAAATTCTGGAGAATCATATGACTGAAAGACTACAATTATCGACACACATTTCTCCACTATGATTGCAAACAACCTTCAAAATGATCTAGACCCCAAGACCATGGTAGAGTGTAAACAACACTCAGACTGGACTTAATGGAAAGATGCAATCCAAGCAGAGATACCCTCGCTCACAAAAAGAGAGATATTCATAAAAGTAATACCTACACCTCCATGTCTTTCTTATGGGATTCAAATAGGTTTTCATCCAAAAACAGAATAAGAACAACGAAGTGGTGAGATACAAATCAAAACTAGTAGCATAAGGGTTCACGCAGAGACCCGACATTGATTTCAATGAAACATATTCTTCAGTCATGAGTAGAATCACATTCGGATATCTTATCTCATTAGCAGTTCAAAATCATATATCTATATAGTTAATAGATGTAGTGACCGCATATCTATATGGGTCACTTGATTCGAACATATATATGAAGGTTCCCGATGGAATCCAAATTTCAAATCCAAACGCAAATCGCAACATATATTATGTAAAGCTTAATAAGTCACTATATAGCTTAAAGCAGTCGGGACGAATATGGTACAACCAACTTAGTGAGTTCCTTCTACAGAAGAGTTACTCCAACAATGATGATTGTTCATACGTGTTGATCAAGAAATCCTTGACAAAATTTTATATTATCTCTATGTATGTTGATAACCTAAACATCATTGGCAACGCACAAGATATCGATGAAGCACGTGATCATCTAAATACGGAGGATTTAGGTAAAATCAAATTTTGCTTGGGTCTACAACTCGAGCACCTTTCCTTGGGAATTATGATACACCAAGCTATCTACATCCAGAAAATATTAGAGAAATTCAATATGAACAAATCATATCCATCTAAAACCCCTATGGTTGTTCAATCTCTAGACATGGAGAAAGACCCATTTAGACCATGGGAAGATGGAGAAGAGATACTGGAACCCGAGATTCCATACCTCATGCCATTAGAGCGCTTATGTATATTGCAAATTGCACCAAGCCTAATATCGCATTTGTAGTAAACTTACTAGCTAGGCATAACATTGCTCCAACTAAACGTCATTGAGCGAAAGTCAAAAATATCTTTCGATATCCCCAAGCCACCAAAAATCTTTGTCTATTATTTCAATTTCAAACAAACTAAGATTCAAATATAATTAGATACACTGATACTGGCTACTTATCAGATCCTTACAACGCCAGATCACAGACAGACTTCGTGTTCCTACATAGTGGGACAACCATTTCATAAAAGTCTTCCAAACAAACACTAGTAGCTACATCCACCAATTATTCTGAAATAATTGCATTATGTGAAGCATCATGTGAATGCGTGTGGCTTCATAGAATGATAAACCACATACAACAGTAATGTGATATTGGTTTCATTGAATCACCTACCATTATCTACGAAGGTAATACTTCTTGTGTTGCTCAGATGCAAACAGGTTACATAAAGAGCAATATCACAAAGCATATTACCCCTAAATTGTTTTATCCTCATGAGTTACAACAAAGTAGGAAGATAAACATCTTGCAAATTAAATCTTATATTAACCTCATATATTTATTCACGAAGTCCTTACCAACTTCAACATTTCAAAAATATGTTCATGGTATTGGTATACAACGACTTCAAGATTTGTAAGAATCAAGGAAGTCTCCTCCTGAATTTAACCTATCATACATCATATTGTACTCTTTTCCCTTTATGAGTTTTACTTACAAAATTTCTCATACAAGGTTTTTAATAAACAATATTTACACAAAATTATATATCATACCTTTTATTTTCCTTACCGGGGATTTAAAGGAGATATACAAGACATATCTATTATTCTAAATTCGCTTATAGGTTTTTCCTTTTACAAGATTTTCTCATACGAGTTAACAAAGAGACAATAATTAATATATACTATATTATTTTCTCCTTTTCTCACTAGATTTTAAAGAAATTTTAACAGCATATCACTATTACTCTCCTCATATTTTTCCCTCGGAATTTTTAGATGAGCTTTCAAAATGAAATATATAAATACATGGACCGGTACCGATCAAGGAATAGTGTTAGAAATCAAATGATCTTCACCTAACTGTCGAGTGTTACTCCCGTACAGTTGTTTTGATCGATTGGGTGTCCGTTCGGGAGGGATGTCTCCACGAATGGACACCCCTCCAACATGTATAAATATGTAACAATCATCAATAAAAGAATGAGTTCGAATCATTGTTATCTCTCTACTTTATATTGCAATCTTAGTTTCAATAGACAGGAGACATGTTCTTCAGGATGCAGCCATAAACCAAAAGTACCATAGGCTCAAAGCATGCCAACAATTCACATGGCAAAAAACATATTCTTAAGGATGCAGTCATAATAGGTCTTGTTTACAGACGGCCCATGATAACTGGTGCCCATTTTTCACACCATCTACTCGAATAAGAACAGTAGAAACAACAATGCAGTCACTGTTACAACCCCCTGCTAAATGCCTTTTGTTGCTTCAATCACTGGACCCAGTCAGAACAACCAAAAAAGATGTGTAAGAATCGATTTAAAAACACTATTACTCTATAAACTGCTCGTGTATTAAGCTACTCTGGATTAAAGGAATAGACATTTCTTTGCACAAGGAAAGAACAAATTGATTCATGGTAAATGGTAAAGAAAACAAGAACCAACAACAACGACCACACTGATTAACATTCTTTCATCTAAGAACAGAGAAACCAACATTTGATTGGGATTAGTCCTTTGACAATAGACTGTAAATTTATGGCACACAGTGCAGATTCAGTCTCTCTATACCTAAGGGAAGTGAACAGCCATCATGTTCCACAAATTTCCTGATACAGGCCACGGACTAATAACAATTGGAAGATCCAAGCTCTGTAGGCATCAGGACTCATCACAGTAGCTCTACCATGTGTAGTTTTTTCCCCACATGCTCCTGTTGTCTTACTGCAGTTTGGCAACACAAAGTAACTAAACTAGTTTTTCTCAATGTATTTTGACCACACCACGCGGCAGAAAGGAGAAACTGCAATGCAAAACCTAAGCATAAGAGGTTGAGTGGACAAAATCCTATCAGAACTACAATGTAAAACCAAATTATGAGGTTGACAAACACAACTGAAAAAGCAAGCAATAAATGAATAGATATATCTTAAAGATTGGAAAACAAAAAAAGATAGGAGCCAAGCATGGAAAAAGTAAATAATTGTCAAAACAAAAAACAGAAGGCCACCAATACAAAACACTTTGCACAAATCATACAGTAGGTATCAAAAAGTAATAGACAAAGACTTCCAGACAAAATGCATATTTTGGCCATATTTCAGAAAAGGGAAACTTTTATGATTCCCGTACACATTCCATTTTTGGATTATGGACCTCCCATTCTGGGACTTCTTTATTAAACCCTTCTACTAAGTCTACTATTATATGTCCCAGTAAACCATGCTCAATGGGTAAGCATCACTTCTGTCTTTTCTCAGATAGCTCCTATGGTAGGTAGTTAATTCCTCTTCTAAAAAAAATACAATTGTGATACAATATA
Source organism: Phragmites australis (assembly GCF_958298935.1). NCBI lineage: Eukaryota > Viridiplantae > Streptophyta > Magnoliopsida > Poales > Poaceae > Phragmites > Phragmites australis. The sequence goes on along the minus strand of NC_084944.1, from coordinate 19,775,596 downwards.
TTAGGTTTGCATAATCGCTGAGCTCACATTCGGACAGAATTATCTCCATACCATGTCAGAGATTGTATAAAAAACTAGAGAACCAGACCTATATAATTTTTTTTTAAAAAAAAGCCAAACTTCTAACAAGAAAGCTACACGTATGGGCTCAAAACTATCACCATACTACACTTTCCAGATGATGTTACAATAAACTACACAAAGTCTAGCTATTCTATAACAAGACAACACTTTTAAGGTCCTCCTGTAGTATGCAACATTACCTAACTGCTTTGTCCTAGGTGAGGTGATGAATATGATTTGCATCATTAATACAATTGAGAAGTGAATGTTTAACTGAATCTATGCAACTAAAGAATTAGTAACATATCCACACTCTTACTATTGGTATGCAAGATCAAACTGTAAAATCACTAGTTTGGAAAACATAATTAGATCTGGAAGAAACAAGGTCACCACAACAATGAACAAGTGTTTACACATAAATCATTACCGACTAAACGGCAGCCTCAGCCTGGCACCCAAAGCCTTTTG